>NC_089848.1:93459909-93779284 GCF_035609145.1 Eleutherodactylus coqui | reverse complement strand
TTGAAGGGCACATGTGTAGTGGCCCGGAGGGTCCTACAGGATAGTCGCAACCAGAGACGTAACTTGAAGCTCCCGGGCCCCAATGCAAAACCTGTAACAGGGCCCCCAGCTATAATGCTTTATTCATAGTACTGGGCTCCCTATATAAAGAAGAGAGGCCTTATGGGCCTCATAATGCTCCTGGGCCCGGGTGCAACCGCATCCCCTATAGTTATGTCAGGGTAAAATTCTAAGTACAGCACCAATCAGGCCCACCCCACTTGCCCCGCTGCCGGCGGTAAGAAGAGACACCACACACGGAGGTCTGGTATAGTTCCTCACACGGGACATGACTGCGCTTCGCGCTTTATTACAGATTACATGAGATCTTATACCCTTTGTCTCATCCCCAGGAATGGGTGATGGGCTCATTACCATATATGGGAAGTCCGGATTTCCGGCCTGAGACAGTGAAAGTTCAGATGCATAGTTGAACAGTTGTTATCTTAATACTGGCGCCTCCGGGAAAACAGCTAAGTACGCGTCCTTCGTCCGATTCTTCTTTGCTGTGTTTAAAATACATTTTGTCTTCGCCTTGCAAGGCCTTTTGGCATATCTGATGTAAGGCGACATATAAGTTTTTTTCTAATTTGGAATTGAATAGAACTTGCATATAGGTATAAAGCATAAAAAACATTTGGCAATACATACATATACCCTCACAAACCCCCCTAAAAAACTTAATATGGAGATCAAGCATCAGACCTTGCACTCTTCCTCGGTCGTCTCTCCCTTGCGTCAGGGTTTCTCCACTGCCCGTAAGTCCCTACTCCTAGGAGGGGGGGATCCCTACCTCACCTCAGAAGCAGGCCATGGATTCCCTGGGCTTATTTCCGGGCATCCATACCCTCTATCTGTACGAGTTAACACCCCGCAGGGTGTGCCCTCGCCGGAACCTAAGGTCTTCTGCACTATCCCTAGGCAAATGGGAATTCCACTGACAGTCCATCTTATGAGACCGGGAAAGACACAGTACTAGTACATTTCTCCATCCTTCTGGTAACGTATGTGGTTGGCACTATCGGAACTGGCTCTTCATCTTTTTTTCAAACAAGGGAAACGTTGGTGTCACATTATCCAGTCCCTTACTCATACTCTTTTAGATCAAAGGGATAATACACATACAGGAAATTACATACCCCACCGCTTTCTGCTAAAATCATATTCATGGCCACTCTATTTTGGAATGCCATGGATGTAGTGGGCCCTAACTGTTCAGCTAACCCTTGTAAAGTATGCCTGGTGTAGTTTACAAACCTCTGCTGATTGTAATAGATATAATTCATCCAATCTACATTATTATTAACAGTGACAAGAGCAAATAAGGACTCAAAACCTGCTTTAACCTGATCTCTAGAATTAAATTAATCTCGCACCCCCCTTGGCACTCCTATTACATCTATGTATACATGTGGATTAAAGCTACCACCTGGAGCGTCAACTTCTCTCTTAGTACGATGCGGTGTTGGATTCTCACCCTCAGTGTAGTCTTCATATTGCACATTTGATTGTATTAATTTGTTCTGAAACAGGGGGCTAGTGTACAGTAGTCAAAGGTGTGTGTTAGAGGAATTGTACCACATTATAGCATGTAAAGGATATGCAGGATCATTAGTTTTTTCAGTGCGAAGTGTGGATCCAAGTGGACTTTCTTTCGAGCTTGACTGCAGTTGGGGTGGTGAACAACATCTGGTAGGGACATTCAAACCGGGTTTCTCTCAAACTTTTTTACATAGACCCTGTCACCTGGTTTCAGATTGTGACACTCATCTGTAGGACCTGGGAGAAAAGCAGAGACTGCAGAATGCATTATTGACAATTCCTTGGAGAGGCCTATGACAACATTAACAAGAAAATCATTCCCCAAACTCAGCTACTGTGGCATGTACCCTCCTAAGAAAAAGAAAAACTAATAGAAGACACTCAATTCAAAATTTGCCCATTTTCTTCATTGCCTTTTGTATCTACTTTACCACTACTCCGCGGATGGTAGGGTGTGTGAAAAGCCTGGAATATACCCAAAACAGACATGATGTGTTGCATTATTTCACCTGTGAAGTGTGTACCTTTGTTTGACTCAATCACTTCCGGTGCCTCGTATCTGCGGATTACCTCATTCATGAGCTTCTGTGCGGCTACCTGCTTATTTACTTTGGTAACAGAGTAGGTCTCCAACCTAAAAAAAGAAATCAACAACAACAAGCACATATTCATGCTTCCCAACACGTGGGAGCTGAGTGTAGCCAATTTGCAATCCCTGAAATGGGTAGAGTGGTCTAGGCAAGTGTGATGTGGCAAATTTTACTTCTGCCCTGTTGCTTACGGCAAAGATCATGCAAAATTGGACAAATGATGCAGCAGCTACAGAAAACCAAGGAGCCAACCGTCCTTGTTCAAGTGTTGACATCATTGCTGCTTTGAGAGGTGCGTCTTTCTGTGCATCAGCTGGGCCATCATGGGGCACAGGGACCATGGTAGGCAAGTGCTGTTGACTGTTCACCATATGCCGTCCCTTTTTAGTCCATTTTTCCTTTTCTTCCTTGCTGGCTTGTAACTGTAAAGTCTTTAGCATATCAAAGTCCAAATTTTTTATCAAAGTCCAAGTTTATGGTTAAAGTCCAAGGTTTAGTCAAAGTCCAAAGTTATTGTCAAATTCTTCTTTTCTTCTTTTCTTCCACGGCTTGAGGGCCGCTGCTTTTGCTGTGTGGTCTGTGATGGCGTTGCCTCTTGTTTCTCCGGTGTAGGAATTGGTGTGAGCTTTCCACCTTGTCAGGTAGAAGTAGGGTCTGCATGAGACGCTGCACCGCTGCATCATTCTTAATTGGCTGTCCTGCTGTGGTAAAAAACTGTCTGGCCTTCCATGTTGGGCCGTAATCATGAGCTATGCCAAATGCATACCGGGAGTCAGTGTAAATGTTTGCCGTCTTACCTTTCGCCACTCTACACGCCTCAGCGAGGGCCTTTAGTTCCGCTTCTTGTGCTGCGACATGTGGAGGCATTCTGCTTTTAGGACATCTTGTTGTGTAACCACTGCATATCCAGTGTGGAGTTGTCAATCACCCTGGGTACCATCTATAAAAAACAACTCAAAATATACATTATTAACAAGGGCTTTCAGTAACTTTTTTTAAAACTTAAATTTTCTTGTTGCATCAATGCTAGACAATCGGGCTGATATTCTATTTCAAAAAGATCAGAATCTTGTTGCAAAAAATTTAAAAATGGCTTGCAAAAAATTTAAAAATGGCTGATTTGCAATACCTAGATCACCTATGCCTTCTCCTCCCCCCCTTTAAACCAGGGTACTCAATTGGAACAATAGTAGCCGGGTTTAAGGTAGTACAACATTGTAAAAAGATTTGATGGATGCAGATAAGGCCTATAAGATGTTCGCACCAATAACAGAGACATGAGTTACACCGGGGAAGAATAACCTACAAAACATCTATTCATATTTGAAATGTGAGATCCTTTAAGTAAATTCATTATTAATCTGTTCCTGCCTGCAATGTCTTATCAAATTTGAGAGAGGAAAAAAAACAAAACAAAAACTTTTACTAGCTGCTCAAGATCCTCACCCCCTCCCTTGTCGAGAAGAGGGATGAAACATTACGTACTATTACATCATCTAGCTCCACCCCTTCGATATTGGCTGCGTGCGTCTTTTTTCACAGCTCATTTCAGCTTAACAGTCTACACGTCCACATCTCAACCAAGCAAAGTCCCATGCATGGGGGGGACTTTTATCCCCAGTCAATATCTGCATCACACACTCACCACAGCCCGAACACGGGTCACTAACTCTCATCCATCCATGCTCTCAAGTTTGCTCCGTCACCCCCCATTGAAGGTGTCCCAGTACATACAGATACACAGACAAAAAAAGTCTGATAAACATACATACATCAGTTGAAAAACATTGAGGTGAGTGCTATAATGTTATAAAGTACATGATTCTATTGAGATGAGATTGTGAATGAGCGCTATCTTTGACAAATTATGTGAAAAAAGTTTGCTGAGTGACTGAGACATTCTATCTTTCTTATTTACTGAAACTATTATATGTTATATTAAACGCTGAAGTATTTTAGAATGCGTGACCCTGAGCTTACAGTGAATCTGAAAGCCCCCACCTTTGTCCTTGAAAACGAGACACAGACTCTACAGCTTTAGGTAAACAAACCCTTCTCTTCTAAAAGCAAGCTCAGTTAACCATTTGCACACACAGTATATACATATATACACACATATATATATCTATTATCTATCTTGTATTATACACCTTTTCTTCTTTCTTTCTGCCAACAAATCACATGCATTGTAACTTTCTTCTCGACTTTGCTTGTTCCTTCAGCACTTTCTCCCTACCTAACTGCCAATATAACCTTCAATAGACACTCTCCTGACGCCCTCTTGATCACTTACTGTACTTTTCAACATTTCACTTACGGATACTTTCTTAAACAAATAATGTGTACATATCTAACTTTCTCTGAATCTACCGTGCGGGTCGATGTCACACATTTTCATTAGAGTTTTCTTACAGTTTACAGATTGGAACTCTTGTCTCTCCGCCATCAATTGATCCGCACTTGAGGGGCTCTATCTTCTTTAATAAGGTCTTACGCATATTACAACAACAACAACAATAATAATAATAACACGCTTCATAGAATGCATCCCTCTTAATTTTCAAATTGTTAGCCCCTTATATATCGGCAAAACAACCGAGGGTCCCTTCTCCTATGGAACCAGCCTCACAGAATGCATCTCTCTGAAATCAAATCGTTAGCCCCATATATAAGGCAAAACAACCGAGGGTCCCTTCTCCTATGGAACCAGCCTCACAGAATGCATCTCTCTGAAATCAAATCGTTAGCCCCATATATAAGGCAAAACAACCGAGAGTCCCTTCTCCTATAAAGCCTGTCTCACAAAATGCATCCCTCTCAGCATGCATCCTTCTTAATTTTCAAATTGTTAGTCCCTTATATTCTGGAAAAATAACCGAGGGTCCCTTCTCTTGTGAGACTAAATGAAAAGAAAGAAAAAAAAAATTCTGCAGATACAACAAACAACCTTCACTATTGCTAAAACGCTACGGACGTCAAAGTACAAATAGACTACAGACTAGTTCCTGGGTGAGCGATTGGTGCGCATATCACGGTCAGTGGTCCATGACGGCAAACCCGGAGCCCACACGAGTTACCGTGTAGAACTCTTAACCCAACCCGTCCGGTCACAAACCACAGATAGTCAGTCCCGCTGCAAGACTCTCAGCATAAAACACAACATAAATATATGCTGGTCTTACCTGGAGTTCTGTGAGTTGATCAGGCTCGGTTTGCAGCAGGACGGCTTCTCCGTGGCGTGGATCCGGGTGGAATGCGTTGTAAGCTCCGGTGTTTTACCGTCCCTGTTCGGGCGCCAAATTGTCAGGGTAAAATTCTAAGTACAGCACCAATCAGGCCCACCCCACTTGCCCCACTGCCGGCGGTAAGAAGAGACACCACACACGGAGGTCTGGTATAGTTCCTCACACGGGACATGACTGCGCTTCGCGCTTTATTACAGATTACATGAGATCTTATACCCTTTGTCTCATCCCCAGGAATGGGTGATGGGCTCATTACCATATATGGGAAGTCCGGATTTCCGGCCTGAGACAGTGAAAGTTCAGATGCATAGTTGAACAGTTGTTATCTTAATACTGGCGCCTCCGGGAAAACAGCCAAGTACGCGTCCTTCGTCCGATTCTTCTTTGCTGTGTTTAAAATACATTTTGTCTTCGCCTTGCAAGGCCTTTTGGCATATCTGATGTAAGGCGACATATAAGTTTTTTTTCTCATTTGGAATTGAATAGAACTTGCATATAGGTATAAAGCATAAAAAACATTTGGCAATACATACATATACCCTCACAGTTACGCCAGTGGTCGCAACTGCTATACAGAGATGTTGGAAGCCTTACAACAATCCGTGCCAGCAGCATTGCAAACTCAACGGGTAGTACTGAGAAAGGCTATCAAAGCTTTATCAGCACAGCAAAGGTTTGGAAATCCAAAAGGTCATGTGGGCAGAGCAAGGGTTAAAGATGGGAGAGCTGTGGTAGTACCCCCTAAATCTGAATTCTTACTGTGGTGTTAAACTCGTCCTGGTCTGCAGGGGAAAGAATATGAGGCACTAGTCGAGCCCATTCACATAGAGGGACACCCATTTCTAATGGTGGCCAGGAGCTTAGTCACGGTCACCGATGGGCGAGTACTAGTCCGCCTCCTAAATGTAGGGAATCTGCTTGTTCAGTTAAAAATATATACTGCTGTAGCACAGGTCTCTCTGCTGTTACCAGAGGATGTGTTGGGCTGTGAGGGAGATAATGTACTCCAATGCGCCCAACAAACCAAGTTAGATTCCACCTGCCAGGAATCATGGGTTGCTGACCTACACGTTGGAGATGCGCAGACCTCCAAGAGTCAGATCCAGGGCGTAAGAGATGTAGCTCTAAAGAAACAGGCTGCTTTTAGGAAACACAGCATGAACTTCGGCCGTGTTAAAGACATTGCTCACACCATTCCTACAAATGGTCATGCCCCAATCAAAGAGCGCTACTGTCCTATACCTCCTTCTTCTTATCAACAAGTCAAAGCCATGATTAATGAAATAAAGGATAATGGTTTTATCCGTAGAAGTTACAATCTATGGGCTGCACCCATTGTGCTAGTGAAAAAGAAGGATGGCGGTATAAGATTTTGTGTGGACTATCGTAAATTAAATATTACCCGCAAAGACGCATACCCATTGCCACGCATAGAAGAATTGCTGACAGCCCTAGGTTCTGCTGCTTATTTTTCTACCTTAGGGTGGCTTCACACGAGCGTGTTTTTTCTGCATATATAGGTGCGTACATAGGTGCGCACCTATGTACGCCCAAAAAAGCTCGTGTATGAAGATCCGTGCATTGCCTTCAATGGAGCTGCGGCTGCTGCCAGCGGCTCCATTGAAGACAATGCTCTGCTGGCACACCTGATTTGTTTTTCAGGGAAGAGCTTTACATATAAGCTCTTATCTGAAAAACAAGAATTTTAGTGTAAAAAAAAAATACTTACCTGTCTGCCGCTGCCGTGTCCCCGCGGGGATAAAGAGCACATCTGCTGCATGTGGCAGATGTTTCCGTCAACCCCGTGAGGATAAAGAATTCCCTGCTGCACCTGCCACATCTGTGACAGATGCAGCAAAGGAATTCTTCATCCCTGCGCGGAATAAAGAATTCCCTACCACAACAATTCCCTGTCACAGATGACAGCTGCAGTAGAGGATTCAGCTGCCGGCATCCTGTAATTGTTTTTCAGGTAAGGGCTTTAAATATAAACCCTTCCCTGAAAGACAAGAAAAAATGGTGATTAAAAAATAAAAATACTCACCTTTCTTCAGCTGCCGAGACGCAGCCACATCCAGCTGGCTCTTCTCCTGCACTGCTCTGAGGAGTATTCAGCAGGCGGGATTTAAAATCCCTGCCTAAGGAATGGGCTGCCTCTGATTGGCTGACCACTGTGACCAAACAGAGGCAGCTCTCAGCTATTGAATGACAGCTGAGATTGGCTGCGCTCAGCCAATCAGGGGCAGCACTTACCCATTTATGAAATTTTTTATTTATTTATTTTTACAATAAAATTCTTATTTTTCAGGGAAGAGCTTATATGTAAAGCTCTTCCCTGAAAAACAATTCAGGGGTGCCGGCAGACCATTGTCTTCAATGGAGTCGCCGTCAGCAGTCGTGGCTCCATTAGGGGAACGTGTGCATTCTCTATGGTGCACGCATGTCCTATCTTTGCAGGCACACGCCTGTAAAGCACGGACATGTGCACACACCATAGGGAATGCATTGGTTCTAATAGAAGCATGTTTTTGTACGTGCTGTGGCAAGTTGGGGTACAGTTGCCTGCGGACCGCCCACCTGTCTAGCCGGAGTGACAGCCACACGCAAAGAGACAGCTCAGGAGCCATACATTTCTTTATCTGGCTCCTGCCAGCCTTTATTTACAGTACAAACAATGTAAACAGAGTCCATATACACACCCCACCTGGGTGTTGAGGTTAGGGTGGTCAGGTCACCCCTATCAACCTCCGGCCTTTGCTAGGCCACCAGCCTGCAGCACGTCAGCTCTGCTGCACTGGTCCACTCTGGCTCTCTCAGCCAACATCTCTCTGGGTGTAGCAGGAATGTACTCTTATATCCAACTTCTTGACCACACCTATGGGCGTTTTCCCTTTTCTCAGGCACCAGAATGCCTGTCTGTTGCCCCCTACAGGCCATTCTCTGTAGTGCACCTCTACAGCGCATATGCACGCGCAAAAACACGCTCATGTGAAGCCACCCTTAGGCTGGGTTCACACAGGGCGGATTTGCCGTGGAAATTCCGTGTGGAATTTCGCCGCGGCAAATCCGCCTGCGGCCGCTAATCTCGGGATTGGCCAGCCATGTGGACGAGATTTCTCAGAAATCTCGTCCACACGGGACGGCCAATCCGCTGTGGTAAGTCAGGCAGGAACCGTGGCTGCGGCGGCCGCGGCTTTCAAATATGCAGCATGTCTATTTATTTTTTCTTTCCGCTGCAGCTGCGCTCTCCTCTATGGGAGCGCCAGCCGCAGCGGAAGAGTGAGCGGCCGGGCTGCTTCAAAGCCGCCGCGGTTTTTCCGCGGCGGTTCTCCCGGCGGAAATCTCGCGTTTTTTGCTGCGGCCAAACCGCGAGATTTCCGACGGGAATCCGCCCCGTATGAACCCAGCCTTAGACCTCACCAGCGGTTATTGGCCAGTACCCATAAGCAAATTGGATAGATAAAAGACAGCTATCACTACTCCTAAGGGATTGTACGAGTTCAACTCCATGCCGTTTGGACTCTGTAACGCCCCCAGCACATTCCAGAGGCTGATGGAATGATGCATAGGACACCAAAATTTTGAGTCTGGCTTTCTTTATTTAGATGATGTTATAGTGTACTCTAAAACCTATTAAGACCACTTACAGCACTTGAGTGATGTATTTCAAATCCTCGTGACGCTTGGACTCAAAATAAAGCCATCGGAAAGTCATCTGTTACAAACACAAGTGCAATACTTGGGTCTCATTGTAAGTGCTGATGGTATGAACCCCAATCCAGGGGTTCGATGTTGTTAAAATTTAGCCCGCTCCCAAAACTCTAAAAAACGTCCGCAGCTTCTTGGGGTTCGTAAGCTATTACAGGCGATTCATCCCTAACTTTCCCCGTGTAGCTGCTCCCTTACAAGAAGTGCTAAGGAGCCATTCCAAAGAACCTCATAAAAAGCCTATTGTCAGTAATTGGACGAGCAGGAGCATGCTTTCCAAACCCTTAAGAAAAAACTTGTCATGCCCCCAATTCTGGCGTACCCAGACAATGCTCTACCCTTCAACCTGTACAGAGATGCTAGTTTCAAAGGGTTAGGTGCTGTGCTGTGTTAAGTTCAGGAAGGAAAAGAAAGACTCATAGCTTATGTGAGTCATTAACTAAAAGGTTTAGAGCATAATGGCCAGAATTATAGCTTGTTCAAATTAGAACTACTTGCACTAGTATGGGCAATGACTGAAAAATTGAAAGACTATTTAGCAGCTGCCATGATTATAGCCTATACCCATAACAATCTGAATTCTACAAAACCAGGAGTCCTAGAGCAAAGATGGCCCTCAAGGCTAGACAACTTTAATTTCCACGTCAAGTACAGAGCTGGTAAAGTCAACACCAATGCTAGCTCTCTCTCTAAGTTACCTAAAGCAGGGGACTGCTTCCCTGAGGAACATCAGTGGGAAGAAATAGAAATGCCTAACTTCGGAGTGCACCAAGCACAACAACTTTGCTTTTCATCAACCAATTCAGCTAATGATTCCCCAGATTCTCCTGATACTCTTCAAAGATGGCTCTTGTTGCAGTAAGATAGCAAGACTTTGGAGATTTACAAGAGTATTTATTTTCTGGAGCTGTCCCCAAAGGGATTCTCCGTAAATCTTCAGACCCAGAATTGCAATGCCTCTGGAGACAGCAAAAGAGACTGTTCCTAAGAAAGAATCTTCTTCTCTACACTGTTCTACTGGGTATACCCCATAATATTTAATGTTCAGAAGACAAGGAAAACTGTCTGCGGATCTAAAATTAGGAATTCAAGTCCCAGACAAACTCAACCCCTTACCCACTACTGAATTGGTCCAAGACCACCAACGTCATCTCAAGGAAGCCCAAAATATTGTGGATGCCCGCCTCTGCTCGGGCGCCGCACATGCATTACAGCCCTTCTCTAATCACCATGCGATACTTGCTTCACTAATCACAGTACAACACTCTCATTGTTTTAATGGGGCCTCGCGTCCTGCACTTGAACACAGTGTTTTCTAATGCCACAATTTTTTAAGTGCTGTCTGCTCTATTTTGGTGGGTTTTCATACTTTTTAAATGTATTCACCTGATCACCCATCACAATGATGGGATGCTTTAAAAAGCGTTGTAGAATGCGCTGGTAAAAATCGCGGCTTTTTGACGCTGTGGATGGGAGTGGTCCTAAGCTGAGCTTCTTCATCCTTAGACTCAACCTCTCCCATTCCATCTTTTCACACAAGATGCCAGACATCATTGATGCCAATTTTACTCACGTCTCTCTCCCACAATATTCTGCGTTTTTACTCCCACGCCACATATGTCTCTAAGAAGTACATACCGCTCCACATAAACAGATGCATTGCTGTGCCATTGCTTAAACATATTACATGGCATCAAACCCAGTACATCACAACCACATAACATAGCAACTACTCAGCAAGGCCTTACACTACACTCTAAACCATGGCACCATAGCTTAATTACGCTCACGTCTACAAGTCCAATGGGTCCAAGACCACCCCCTGGGCTAGAAATTAACGGAACATGGTCCTGAGGGAATTATTATATGCATGCTCTCTCTGGACACTTTGGAAAATTGACTTCAGTTTCCCTCTTTGTTTTCATCTGCGGCCTCAGGGTCATCAGGGCCTGCTCGATACAGCGCTGGCTGTTGCTCTTACTTGGCTCTCTGGAAGGTGACCTCTGCCACTTTAAGGCTGTTCTGCTGGCTCTGGTCATTGCTGTGTCCCCTAAACTGTCTTGTGACGCAGCATAAAATAATTTTATTGCGCCTACAGGTGACCAGTAAAATTCTGCTGCAATCTTGAAGGGGCGGGGCTTAGCCTCTTCTTCAGTTTCCTTCATGGGACAGTTTCTCAGCGGTAATGCAATAGCTGTATTACCACTGATGTCACAAAATGATGTCATGTACAGTGACATGCGCTGACATGCACCTCTCATCCTTTCCTTCTCCCTGCCCTGTAACAGACAGGGGAATGGAGCTTATTGCCCACTTCTCTACTGGCGCTGGAAGCGCCTGAAAAGTTTCTCTCCCCATCTCCCTTCCCTGCTGCATCTCAGAGGGCGGGGCCAATTCACATCCATCAGAGCCTCTGGACTGATGAGCTGGGAGCTGCTGCAATGTAGAGGGGAGAGTTGAGCATTGTTTACCCTCTACAATAGCTCAATGGGGAATCCTCTTTTATGGCCTTTGCATTACATTGACAGCCCATTGATTTCAACAGGCACCATGCAATTTTTCATTTCCCTTGTACTGGCACTGCAGGGATTGAAACACTTCCTACCAGGTTCTCCTGCAGTTTACAATTGAAGGGTTGAAGCTTAAATTAGCTTGTTTTTGGAGACCCTCCTCACAGAAGGGGATCTCCTAAGAGGACTAAAGGGAATTATCAGGGATGTAGTTAGACAGCCAAAATTTGCAAAATCATACTTAGGGATCAGTCACACGGGCGTTTTGCCGCACGAACTTTTGTGCGCATAACTGAAGCATTCAAAAATTCGCCTGACCAAAACGGGCATCACGGCAGAAAAATCACATCCAGCAGCGTCTATCTGCTCAAAAAGAGCGCTGCCCGCTATCCCCTGCTGCGGCTATGAAAGCTGCAGCAGGGGATTCCTTGGATGTGAAATGCCTGGATGCTCTCACGTCCAGGGGCTTCACCTGTGGTCAATGGGGCCGGCGGCCCCATTGACATACAGAGAACATCGCGATCCTCTGCTACAGCTGTGGCAGATGATTTCTTCATCTCTGCGGGCAGTCCCTTTGTCACTGAACACTGTGACAGCATTGTTACAATGTCCAGTGACAAAGTGATTCCCTGTGACAATACAGCCGGCTCCATTAAAAGTAACGGGCTGCCGGCAAGCCCTGCATTGATTTTCGGGGAAGGGCTTAAAATTATTGCGTCCTAAGAACATGCAACCTCAATAACATAAATCAAAGGCACAACTGTGCAAAGAAAATACAGACTAAATGAGGGAATACTCTCCCTATAATCCCCTATCCCGGGAGGGGACCCTGCCTGCTCAGCAGACCGACCGCGCTGATAAGTGCGAGCCTGCAATCGTGCCTGGGCCTCTGACCAGTCCCTAGCTGGGAGCCCTAGCGCAAAACAAAAAGAGACACAAAACTAAACCAAACAGTAAAGAACTTAGCTTATCCAGCAGAGCTTCCACCACACTGTGTTGCTCCGTCGCTGTCCAACATAGAACTGAAGTGATTGACCAGCACAGGGGTAAATGCTAACACAGTTTAAATAGCATCAGAGCTAGTCAGCACCAGCTGCTGAATGACATCACACTTGCCACTACCACACCCCTCAGCTCCGGGAGGAGCAAGGGCACACCCAAAACCTTGTCTGGCTTGCCAGCAGGGTGCAGGCCTCAGAATGGCTGCAACAGTACCTCCCCTTCTAGAAGGGGCCCCAGGACCCTTAGGACCAGGACGACCAGGGTTTGACCTGTGAAAATTTTTTACCAGCCGATCAGCATGAACATCTGCTGCAGGAACCCAAGACCTCTCTTCTGGGCCATAACCACGCCAGTGCACCAGGTACTGCAGGGAATTCCTGACTCGACGGGAGTCCATAATGCGACTTATTACAAATTGCTCCTCCCCATCCACTAGCACAGGAGTCGGGGGTGGTGAGTCATTCCCCAAATCTATGAATCTTTTGAGCAGAGATTTATGGAACACATTGTTAATCTTCATTGTGCTGAGGATTTCTAACTGGAAGGCCACCCCGTTAATCTTCTCAATTATTTTAAATGGACCAATAAATCGCAGGCCCAGTTTAGCGGACGGTTGTTTGAGTTTTATATTTCTGGTCGACAACCACCCCAAGTCTCCAACACCGAATCCCACCCCCTTGGAGCGGTGACTGTCTGCAACTCGCTTGCTGCGCCTAACGGATCACTGTAAATTTTTCTGGACCTCCGCCCACCGAGCCTCAATATCAGAACAAAACTCAATAGCTCCTGGTACCTCCGAAACCCTCTTGGAAAGGGGGCCAAAACATGGGTGAAATCCGTAGTTACAGAAGAACAGTGAAGTCCCCGTAGCCTCCAGTGGTCTATTGTTTAGAGCAAACTCTGCTAGTGGTAAGAATTTCGACCAGTCCTCCTGATTTTCCGAGGCATAACAACGTAAATACTGCTCCAGGTTCTGATTACACCTCTCCGTTTGCCCATTGGTCTCAGGATGGTATGTTGAAGAAAACGAAAGCTGGACACCCAAACGAGAGCAGACTACTCGCCAAAAGCTAGAAACAAATTGTACGCCGCGATCGGAGACTATATTCTCTGGAAAACCATGTAGTCTAACAATGTGGCAAATGAACAAACTCGCCAACGTCTTGGCATTAGGTAAACCGGGGAGTGCCACAAAATGGCACATTTTACTAAACCGGTCCACTACCACCCACATAACAGCGTTGCCATCAGAAGCTGGTAAATCCGTAATGAAGTCCATGGACAAATGCATGCATGGTCTCTTAGGAATAGGCAGCGGCAATAACATACCGGCTGGCTGACTGCGGGATGACTTGGTTCTGGCACACACCTCACATGATGAAACAAAACTGAACGTATCCCGTCGTAATGACGGCCACCAATATGTTCTAGAGAGTAATTTACGGGTATTATTAATCCCTGGATGCCCGGCCAACACCGAACTGTGAATCTCGGCCAACACCTGTTACCGTAAATGAACGGGAACAAAAAGCTTCCCAGCCGGAAGCTTTGACGGGGCCAAATTTTGTGCTTTATGGACTTGCTCCTCTAACTCTAATGACACTGCCGACACCACCACCCCTTCAGACAGGATAGGGGCAGGAGGTTCCTCAGAAACTACTGGAAGAAAACTTCTGGAAAGAACATCGGCCTTCACATTCTTGCAGCCTGGACGATATGTAACTAAAAAATTGAAACGGGAAAAGAAAAGCGACCAGCGTGCCTGTCTGGAATTAAGTCTCTTGGCAGATTCCAGATAGGAGGTTTTTGTGATCCGTGAAAACCGTTACTTTCTGTCGCGCCCCCTCTAGAAAATGACGCCACTGCTCGAACGCCCATCTAATCGCCAGCAATTCCCTGTCCCCAATGTCATAATTTCGCTCCGAAGACGAAAATTTACAGGAGAAGAATGCACACGGGTGGAGATCTTGCAATGTCTCCGTTCCCTGAGATAGAACTGCTCCAACTCCCTCCTCTGAAGCATCAACCTCAACAATAAAGGGCCTGGAAGAATCTGGCTGCACCAGCACCGGAGCAGTCGCAAAACACCTCTTCAATCTCTGAAATGACTGCATTGCTTCCGTCGACCATTTAGTAGGAAAGCACCCTTTTTTAGTCATATCAGTGAGAGGTTTAACTATCACCGAAAAATTCCTAATGAATCTACGGTAATAGTTGGCGAACCCCAAGAAACTTTGTAAGGCTTTCACATTTTCTGGTAGGACCCAATCCTGTACAGCTCGGACCTTCTCGGGATCCATCATGAACCCTTCATGGGTAATTATATGCCCCAAAAATGTCATCTCTTTCACAGCAAACACACACTTTTCTCTTTTGGCGAACAAACAATTCTCACGCAAAGCTTGGAGGACCTGGCGAACATGAGAAACATGGGACCTGAAATCCGGAGAAAAGATCAAAATATCATCCAAGTATACTAATACAAATCTGCCCACAAATTGAGAGAGAACCTCATTGATCAAGGACTGGAATACCGCAGGGGCATTAGTGAGATCAAAAGGCATCACCAGACTCTCAAAATACCTCTCTGGGGTATTAAACGCAGTCTTCCACTCGTCCCCCTCCCTAATCCAGATTAAATTATATGCCCCGCGCAAGTCTAGTTTGGAAAACCAGTTGGAGCCATTCAACTGCGAGAACAGATCCGGAATAAGGGGGAGAGGGTATGGATAGCGTTTTGTGATTTTGTTCAATTCTCTAAAGTCAACACAGGGACGTAACCCGCCATCTTTTTTCTTTACAAAAAAGAAACCCGCTGCTAGTGGAGAATTAGATGGTTGTATATGATTCCTTCTCAAGCTGTCCTGGATATACTCTTTGAGCGCCTGTCTCTCAGGGGCCGATATGTTGAACATGCGACTCTTGGGGTACTTACAGTCAGGGAGAAGTTCAATGGCACAATCCCCCTGTCTGTGCGGTGGTAATTTGTCTGCCCCCTCTTGGGAAAACACATCAGAGAAGTCAGCGATAAATTCAGGCAACTCCTCTGCCTGAATGGAGGCTATATCAGCAGAAATGCAATCAGACAGACAACCAGGGCTCCATTTGACAATGTCCCCCTTTTCCCAGTCCACTACTGGGTTGTGTAAGCGCAGCCAGGGCAGCCCCAAGACCACTTGCGTAGGCAGGGATTCCATGACATATAGTGTTATACATTCCGTGTGGAACAGCCCAATCCTTAAATGGACATTAGGAACACAAAAACCCAGATTTCTCTGAGATAGTGGAGCAGCATCAATGGCGGACACAGGGATGGGAAGATCCAAAGCACTCATCTCTAAGCCCAACCGTTTGACAGTCTCCTGATGTATTAAATTAATACTAGCTCCACAATCCAAAAAGACTCGTATGGGACTGTCAACCCTGCCACAATGAATTTCCGCGGGAAGTACTAGCCTGGAAGAGGATACCCAAGCAATCTGATGGCCTAGAGGGACCTTCCCTCTAACCTCCAGGCCATCTAGTTTTCCGACTGAGCATTACGACGTGGGCAAAACTGAGCCATATGACCTGTACGATTACAGACAAAGCATCGGCCATTAAATTGTACCGTCCTTCTCCTCCTAACCCTGCCAGCTAGAGATCCCAGCTGCATGGGCTCTTCCATACCTGTAGGTAAGAGGTCGGGATCCGTAGACAGTTCCTGACGCCTCTCCCTGATCCGCCTCCCAACTTTAATAGCCAGAGACATTGCGTCATCTAGACTGCGAGGCACTGGATGTCCTACCAGTACGTCCTTAATCTCATTGGACAGACCATAGTGGAACTGGCTCTTTAAAGCGGGGTCATTCCACTGAGTTTCTGCTGCCCAACGTCGAAACTTAGCACAATAATCTTCAACAGTGGAATCTCTGTGTCGCAATCGTCTGATATTCCCCTCAGCCACCGCTATCTTATCGGGGTCGTCATAAATAAGACCCAAAGCAGCAAAAAAGTTATCCACTGAGGTCAGAGCCTCAGACGTCAGGCGTAATGAAAACGCCCATGCCTGTGGCGCCCCCTGCAGTCTGGACATTACAATTCCCACCCTCTGGGTGTCATCCCCCGATGAGCTAGGACGCAGTCTGAAATAGAGCTTACAGGCCTCTCGAAAGGATCCAAATTTCTGCCTATAACCAGAAAAACGGTCCGGTAGCTCAATTTTTGGTTCCTTGCTGGGAACCTGCAGTGCAAGTTGTCGCTGTTTAATCTCCGCGACCTCCGCAGCCAGCGTGCCGAGCTGGTGCAACAGAACCTCAAGGGGATTCATGTTAACAGCACAGAATCTCCCTAAGTAGGTAAGGGCTGATCAATCTGTTGCATCCTAAGAATGTGCAACCTCAATAACATAAATCAAAGGCACAACTGTGCAAAGAAAATACAAACTAAATGGGGGAATACTCTCCCTATAATCCCCTATCCCGGGAGGGGACCCTGCCTGCTCAGCAGACCGACCGCGCTGATAAGTGCGAGCCTGCAATCGTGCCTGGGCCTCTGACCAGTTTCTTGCTGGGAGCCCTAGCGTAAAACAAAAAGATACACAAAACTAAACCAAACAGTAAAGAACGTAGCTTATCCAGCAGAGCTTCCACCACACTGTGTTGCTCCGTCGCTGTCCAACATAGAACTGAAGTGATTGACCAGCACAGGGGTAAATGCTAACACAGTTTAAATAGCATCAGAGCTAGTCAGCACCAGGTGCTGAATGACATCACACTTGCCACTACCACACCCCTCAGCTCTGGGAAGAGCAAGGGCACACCCAAAACCTGGTCTGGCTTGCCAGCAGGGTGCAGGCCTCAGAATGGCTGCAACAAAAATATAAGACCTTCCCTGAAAATCAATCCAAAAATGTGTAAAAAATAAAAGAAAATTTTTTACATTCACCTCTCTGCAGCTGTCGGGCTCAGCCGCGTCCAGCCGCCTCTTCTCAGGCACTGCTATGAGGAGCTTTCAACAGGCGGGGATTTGAAATCCCTGCCTGCTGAAAGGTCTGCCTCTGATTGGCTGAGCACTGTGACCAATCAGAGGCAGCTTTCAGCTATTGAATGACAGCTGAGAGCTGCCTCTGATTGGTCCCTGTGCTCAGCCAATCAGAGGCAGCACTCACCCATTCATGAATTCATTTTTTTACACACAAAAAAACGCACATTAAAGCGCCCATGTGACTGAGCCCTAAATAAAGATATACCGCTACTTTGAGTTATATCCTATCTGCTGTTCATTCAAGCATCCAAAATTCAGTGTATACATAAAAGTGTTGCTTTTATAGGATTGTATCACATAGACAATAATTTATACCTAATTAACATCTTGTCAGTGCCTGGAAACCTTCTCATTTACAACAAGATGCTAAAATCCTATTCTGACCTAAATTCTAGAGAATACTACAGGTAATGTGCAGTGTCCGTGTGTTATCTGATGTTAGTAGTGGCTGTGAATGTCAGGCGTGGTTCGCTATCGGCTATTTGAATAGTGCCTATATGTTAAAGTAACAAAACGTTATATACTCACCTTTCATATCCCCACTGATGGTACCTTGGTCCCTGCATATTTCTGTGTTGTTTCAACATTTAGCCATGGCTGTTCGACACTGTCTCCATCGGTCAATAGGGCATATGGTCAGGGATTTCCTTTCATGAGACAACCCCTTTAAATTTGTGTATTTGTTTAAATTTTGCTGAAATACAATAAGGGGAATTTTGCTGCTTCTAGTTTTTCCTGTGTTCTTCAGAAGTTTACCTTTCAAGCATCCATCAATCTTCTAAAGGAATCATCTAGATTGAAAGATATATCACAAACTGCAAATGCCAACAAGGCGGGTTAATTGATGCTACCATCTAAAAGACAATTGCGTTCTTGAAATTTGACTTTTAGTTGAGAAGGACACAAAAACACATAGCTACTAAATGCATTAATATACCATAAAGAGAAAAGGGATAGTGGTGGGCATATGGCCTGCACAGCATGTTCATCTGCATGAGTTCTTGAGGTCGATCCTAAGAACAACACTAAGCAAGGGCATGCTTAAAGGGGTTGTCAAGTCAAAGTGCCAACGACCACTTGTCCGTGAGTGTGTGTGTGTGAGTGCTTCACATGCTCCGCCCCCTGATCACATGACGGTGACATCTTCACAGGTCCTGAAGCATATATAAAACACACAGCCTGACAGCAGCCGTGTGCTCACAGGATCTGTGATGATGTCACTATCATGTGATCAGTCACATGGTCTCTAAGTCCTGCCCCTGATCAAATGACGGTGACGTCATCGCACGTCTTTCACATTATTAAAACCTGCAGAGCCTGACAACAGCCATGTGCTGACAGGACCTGTGATGATTCATCCAGATTATAGTCCAGTCAGTAGCACACAATTTCCATTAGCCCAAATGGCTGAGGCCAATAAAATGTAGATGCCATGCTACCAAGAAGCTTGAGCCTATGACTCCACTATCAATCTACCTACCGTCAGGTGATCAGTTACATGGTCTCTGAGCGCCGCCCCCTGATCATTATCACAGGTCCTTTATCCCTGTGCACTTAATGAGGGATTACAGGCAGACTACATCCCCCACAAACCCCTGCGGCCTCAGTTGCTATGGATACACCAGTACTCAGTCTGACAGTTTGTAGCTGGTTGTGAGACAGCTGCACACTTGTGTGGAGACTCCAATAAATGACACCTCACAAATGTACACATACATAGCTGGCGGTGCATATTGACCAAACAACAACATTGAAGCATAGTCCTTCACCACTACCTCACATCTCCTGAATGTGATATCATGTCATCTCAAGTACTAATGCCGCCAACACCAGTCCAGCCTTCATCTAATAGTGAACTGTTGTCCAGTGTTGAAACAAACTGTCGCTGTCGTGCAAACATGTCACCACAGAGGGTTCAATGCTGCCGTGAAGCTAATGCAGCTTACATGATACAGCGACAAGCCACAATTTCACCTTAGCGAGCAGCTGAAGCTTGCAAATCTTGTGCAGCAGATATGCGAAAGCTACAAGTGAACATGTCTCTTTAGTGAGCTGCTGAAGTTCCTAAATTACATGCAGCTAACATGCAAAAGCAACGAGCCAACATGTCTCCTCAGCGAGCTGCTGAAGTTCGTGAATCGCTATTTGCAAGGTTCTGGAAAATTGTAAATAATGCCAATAACTTACTATTTGCTCAGCAATATTTGCTCCAATTCCTTACAGATTATATTAGTGGCGAGTTGTGCCACCAGAAACACTAGTTGTATCCCTTGCAAATGTTCGCAGGTTTAAATATTGCAGTTTCCATATTGCTATTTTGTACATTTACTGACGTTTTCTTATTCATAGGTGTTTACAATGTTCACCAAAATTGCAAATAATGGCAGTAACGTACTATTTGCATGGAAATATTTAACAAACTCCAATCCCTTTCACTATATATTACATTAGTAAGTGGCGCATTGCGCCACCAGAAACACTGGTACTATAAATAATACTAATAACTAGTTGTAAACTATTGATGGCCTATCCACAGTCCTTAATAGTAGATCAGTGAGTGTCTGCCACCTGAAACCACCACTGATCAGCTGTTTGCTAGGCAACTGAGCGTGTAATGTAAGCTGATTTCTGCAGGAAGCAAACAGCTCAGTTCTCACTGCAACGGCCAGGCTTGGCATTACAGGCATAGATGTAAATGGGAACTTTGCCTGTAATACCAAGCTTGGCTGCTATAGTGAGAACGGAGCTGTCTGCTTCTTGCAGAAATCAGCTCGGTGCCTGAGCACCATAGCCTAATGAACAGGTGATCTGGAGGGATTCTGGGTGGCGGACCTCCGCTCAATAGCTTACAACTGGACAACCCCTTTGGATGACAGAAGTTATCTTGATTACATCCCCACCCCTGCTGATCTCCTTTATTCTTTGGGTCTCATGATTAAGAAGCCCACATACTGACACAAAGCCTTCTGCTTCCTATTCAAATAAGGTGTATATAAAATAGAATGTAGATAAAAACTCTGTATGTGAGTGAAGAATAAGAGAAATTTAATTAGAGAAGTTGCAATGAGATTTATTTAAACCAATTAACGCAACTTGTTTGTAAAAGGAAACTTCCTCTTTAAATGCAAAAACTTTATGTGACTTTGTCAAAGGTGCACATTTTTGGCCTCTGCTGAATCTTAGTTGCCTCTGGGGGAGGATATGTGATTGTGGGGGGCAAAAATGTCCTTTATTTTTAGAGATAGTTACACACTGATCCATTCCAGTGAGGTATTTATCTGTCAAGGCATGAGAAGGAATTTTCTTCAACTCTATCTTTGGAACAATATTTAAATAGCTTTCAATCCTTGTAGACTGTGTCCTGAGATAACGAGCATTATTAGGATACTCCAACATTATTTAGCGCTTTAAGGTTTGTAAATGATAAGGATATGGGACAAGAGGATTAGAAAGTAATTTAAGATAACTACAGGCCTTGAACATTTCCTCACTACAAGACAGAAGAGAGTGAGAGCAGCTATACTGGATCCACTGAATTCATTAACCAGACTGAACTAATTAAGCGCTGTTTCTAGTTTGCCTGTAAATTCTACTAAGCAGATTGCAGAAAGCAGAAGAATTAAAAGTCAAATTTCCTTCTTTCATACAGGTCTTGGCCTTCATATTCCAGCATGGTGCAAAGGTGAAAATGAGTCTTAAAATATTCTACATGAACCAGATTGTCTCTTTTATTCGACATTTCATTATAAAAAAATTATGTGTTCTGGCTAATTTGCAAGTCTCATGGCCAGTTTATAAACATCTACCCTGAACTAGGAGGAAATGCCCTCACGATCGCACTCTGTAGATAGTCCATCCGTTATTTGCTCAAGAAGATAATTAGTCATCTCTTTGTCTGAACCAAAAGGGGTTCTAAATATAAATTTACGTGGAGAGTCTCTTTAAAAACTAATTTAGATCCAGATATTTGTATGCATGGATACATTCTTCGTAGGTTTAGTAAACCATTGGCAGCCAATTTGAAGAGGATCTGTCCTAGGATAAAGTCAGCTGGCCTGGCTGAATGACTCTGCAAAGGTTGCCCTTCTTACTCTATCCTCATTTTTTTCATACTCGACTTTCTTCCCTTGGACGGGTTCTTCTTAGGTCCAATGCTGTCAATGTGTCAAGTGGATGGTTCCCACCGTTTAATGGTAGATGACCTGACTTGATTGGCAGTCCGATGTCAGCCATTGACAATGGGCAGTGATGACTACCCAACTGACAACGTCGTGATCCTGACCTAAGAAGAAGAAAGTTGAGTATGGGGGGAAAAAAATGAACCACAACTACAGAGCCATGCAGCTCGTCCTGTTGACTTCATTCCATGACAGATCCTTTTTGAGAAGATGACAATGCCCACTTCAATCACAGAAGAGCGTTCCACGTGGAAGGCAAGAAAAATGCACTCTGTCAGGCATCACATAGAGGTTGTCACAGCATTGGAAGTATTTGCTAGGGTTTGGACACTTTGGCAAGTACCATCAAGGCGTACAAATACAAAACTGCAGTCGTTAGCAGACTCAGCTGTTCCAATGAGTCGAGTAGAACCGTAGTTAATGAGGTTCAGCCTGTATTTTCAGAATTTTTACCTCGTGTTCCTTTTAGAAAAATTAATATAAAATGTTTTTAAGTTTCTTTTACGGGTAGGAATTTTCTTGACATTGTGGTTTCCATTCTAAATTGGAAAAATTGAAATTCAGCTGGTTGCCTATAAAGTAAAGGAGTAAGTTTTAAGCTCTAAGTGTTTGCTGCAGTTAACTGCAAATTAGCTAAACCATTCCCGTGCTTAAGTTACAGAATCTGCAGCTTTGAAGCAAGCTTTCCCGAGGCCAAGAAGACTTATTATTAATGTTATGTGATGTTCCTACTGCTGCCTAGAAAACGTAAAACATTCTCTAGTTGAATTAGAAACTTTAAAATTTTAAAATAATCTCTGAAATAGTTTTTATGACCTCTATTTTTTATACATTTCTCCGTTTTCTGCGTAGTTGAGCCAGAGTTCGACTGGCTCACCAGAGTACCAAAGGAACCTCATGTAGCCCAAACTCTAACCTAATATCAGATCCTAATGGTTCAGCAGAGGACAACTATATTTGGAACTACCTGTAACCCACAACAAAGGGCACCAGAGTCCTGGCCAGGATGGTAAAAGAAGGAGATTCTGCCCAGACAGGTAAGGAGAGTGCAGATATTAGAGACGAGCGGGGAGATACTCGGCTAAGGCACTACTCACTCGAGTAATGTGCCTTAGCGAGTATACTCGCTCATCCCTAATGGTCAGCCAATTCCATTAAAATCTGTGGTTCTGCTGACATTCATCTACTGTACAGTAGGACGACTTTTGGTCTCTGTTCTGAAAATATGTTGTCATCAGAATTTTTCAGTAGTGCAGCTTCAGTCTTTGTGCTTGTAACATCAAGCTATTATATCTTATAGTAAAAAGACAGAAAGAAGATATTAAGAAATCATTTTCATATTTTATCTGCACAGATAGGGCTTTTAAAATTTTAATTCTTGCAAATTTCCTTTAAAAAGTTGTTATTAGTTTAGAAGTTGCAGTTGATATTATTTCACATAATATATTTCCTATTGGATATATGTCTTTTTAAAAGGATTCTGCCACCAGGTTCATGAAGTTTGCTTCTGAGTTCTGAGTCATGGAGGAGGGCCGGGCCGGATTCTCCCCACCCGTATCTCTCTATACACAAAAGGGTAGAAAGTAGAGATGAGCGAGTGTACTCGCTAAGGGCAAATACTGGAGCGAGTATTGCCTTTTGCGAGTATCTGCCCACTCGTCTCAAAATATTTGGGTGCTGGGGGGGGGGGGGGCAGGGAGAGGCGGGGAGAGCAGGGAGAAATAGGGGGGGAGATCTCTCTCTCCCGCCCCGCTCCCCCTGCTCACTCCCGCAACTTACTGCTCTACTCCGCCAACACCCGAATCTTTTGAGAAGAGCAGGCAGGTACTCGCAAAAGGCAATACTCACTCAAGTATTTGCCCTTAGCAAGTACGCTCGCTCATCTCTAGTAGAGAGCTGTTAGTCTGCATGATGCAGGTGGGGAGAAGCCGGTGCGGCCCGCCTCCATAATTCAGAGCTCATAATGAGTCAAACTTCATGAACTTGGTGAGAGAATCCCTTAAGTTTAAAGAGGTGAAACCTATTGCTGACCTATCCTTAGTATGTGTCAATATAGGCAGACTTCCACCGATCTGCTATTGTGACCTACCTAGGATAGGTTGCCAGTAGTGTTTGCTAAGAAAACCCCTTTATAAAGTGTCTTACTTTTTTCATATCCTGTTGACTGCTTTGCAGAAAGTTTGAATTTGGTGCAAAAAAGTCTAAATGTTCCATCCTTATGAGTGAGTCAACAGGGTGGAGCATCTAGATCTAATCAATAAGGACTTTCAGACAAACAGATTCAGAAATGATGAACAGTAAGGCCTTAGTCACACGGGCGTTTTTTCACGCGATTTGCGCATCGCATGACGGATGCGCATGCGCAAATCGCGTGACCGGCGCCGAAAAATCGCTCCTAGCCGCGTTTCATTAGAAACGGGCCGGAGCTGTCCAGCGCATTGCATTCAATGGAGCCGGCAATACAGCCGCCTCCATTGAATGCAAGCGCTGCGGGCGAGTGTGGGATGAATTGTCGGGAAGGGGTTAAATATATAACCCCTTCCCTGCAATGCATCCTGAAAAGTGAAAAAATAAAAAAAATGTATGTACTTACTGCTCCTGGCAGCCGGAGATCCCCGCGGCCGTCCTGCAGTGGGTGTGAAGGGGGTGTGACTCAGGCTTGCCCCTGATTGGCTTAGCGCTGAGCCAATCAGAGGCAAGTCTCAGTCACACCCATTCATGAATTCATGAATGGGTGTGACTGAGATCAGCCTCTGATTGGCTCAGGCTGAGCCAATCAAAGGCAAGCCTGAGTCACACCCCCTTCACACCCACTGCAGGACGGCCGCGGGGATCTCAGGCTGCCGGGAGCAGGTGAATACATCCTTTTTTTTTATTTTTTCACTTTTCAGGATGCATTGCAGGGAAGGGGTTATATATTTAACCCCCTCCCGACAATTAACCCCACGCACGCCGGCAGCCCATTGCTTTCAATGGAGCGGCTGTATTGCCGCTCCATTGAATTCAATGGGCAAACATCGTTCTTCTCTGCCACAGCTGTTCCAGCTGTGGCAGAGAAGAATGATTTGTCTTCTATATGTTCTCAATGGGGTCGGCGCTGCTACCGCCGGCCCCATTGAGTGCATATAGAGAAGAGAACAGGAATCGCAGATCGCAGATAGGTGCGATCTGCGATTTCTGTTCTCTAATTTATCGGACGAGCGCATAAAAAGCGCTCATGTGTCCGATACCATTGCAAAGCAATGGTTTTAAAAAATCGCCGGACGCATGTGCATGCGCAAATCGCGGCAATAAACGCCCGTGTGACTGAGCCCTAAATCTCATGCCAACTTGATGGAGTTTATGGTATAACACCTTATAAAAATCCTTTAAACAACAATCCAGGTTCCACTGGGGATTTTCATGAAAAGGATTGTCTGCCCTCTTTTCACTATTGACCTATTGTCCGGATAGGCCATCAGTAGTTGATGGACTGGGGACCCTGTCCAACATCTGATCATTTGGCCCACTGCATTGACAGTTTCATCAGTTGTCATTAGCCATCATCACAGGAAGTGGGTGTGTCGACTTCCCTCTCATTGAAATCAATGGGAGAGCCGAGCTGATCAGGAGAGGCGCAGGAAGTGCCGTAGCAGCACGGTTGTGTCCCAAGCGGCAGCCCCTGTCCATCAACTAATGATGGCCTATCCGAAGCATAGGTCGTCAGTGAAAAAGAGGACAGATAACGCCTTTAAGCTGCACAGTCATAAAAACCTTCATTTCTCCCTGTCCCCCCTGTAAATTGATGGGGTCAGTCAGCCATCACAATGTAGAGAAAGCTGGCAAATTCTGTATTATTACAAGGATGTTTCATTGAGTGTAACCCATAAATAATATGTAGGAGAAGCATTTTGATTTAGAAAAACAAAAGGAATTATGAAGAACCCACCCAATAGTGCATTACTTACATGGAGAAACATTTCATTATTTTGCTCTTTAGATTTACGATTATAGAAGAAAAACCTATTCATTTGATTGACGGCTGTCTGAATTTTTGTGCATTGCAAAAATAATATTTCCATATGTGTCCTAGATATATAATTGTAGGTTGGAAGAAAATTATGAATTCTTATTGTAGCAAGACTTGCAAAACGCAGTAGGATGCGGAATAAAAAAAAGCAGATAATAGCTTCCTGCTGAATTGAACATAAAGTGGTGCTTGTACTTTGCTAAATTTTAAGCACTCTGAACAATTCAGGACTCTTGGGACCATTAGTTGTATAGCACAGCGGGTTGGAAGATGTTTCAGCTGGTCCAGAAAAAGTTGCATGAACACTGGTATAACTCACAGGCTGACATTCAGACTTCACAATCTCAAAGCAATTAATCTTTTGCTGCTTTACTGACCCAACTCAACATGAGTGAGATAAATTTACTGCACCCCCTTCTTAAATCTATGACATCATGTGTTCACTCCCCATGTGAATGAGATTTGAGTTAAGGTCCCAAAATGGAGTGAAATGGGCTTATTGAGATTATGGTTCCAAATATGTTTTATTGATTTTCCAATAAAGAGCAAAAAACAAATTACAGCATATTGCAGCATCTTTACAATAGGTGCAGAAGAGAATAGAGTAGCCTGTTGTAGTAAAACATATGAACCGGGGACAAGGTCCGGCTCGGTCGCCACCAGCCTGTCACCCTGCGCCTGTGAGAAGCATCTGGGCTCGAGGCTGTGTTGGCGTGAATCTACATTTAACGTGATGCTGAGAACAGGTAAAATAAACAGACATAAGAAAAAAAAAAGCGGGGGGAAGGAGGGGGGGAGGGAAGTGTGAGGGGGTGAAAGGAGGGAGGGTAGGGGGGGAGAAGCGGTCGTCAGCGGATGGGAGCTCTGGATTAGGATTTGTGTTTTATGTAGCGAGGGGCTTTTTATTTCTAAATAAGGGGGTGTTGTACCTGTCTGGAGCCAGGCCTTTAAGTCTGGGGAGTTCCTGAACAGGATCCAAGCCGTCCAGGTAGCAAAGTACTTTTGGGTGTTACCCTTATCTGCCGCGCCAAGGTCCCCCATTTGGTTTATATTGTCAAGGGTTTCCAGCCAGAGGATCCTCATGGGGGGAGAGGCAGACCTCCAGAGCCTGGGAATTGTCTGTCCCATTGCCAGGAGAAAAAATCTGAGTGTACTCTTTTTTGTTTTGGAGAGGGGACCTGGAAGCATGGACAGCAGAGCTGCCTCCAGTGTAAGGACCACATTATCTTTGTAAACTGCGTTGTAGAGGCCTGGGAAGTGCATAGTTGTTCGAACCGAGAGAGAGGGATCCGGAGGGAAGCCAAAGGGCCCAGGGAAAGGACAAAGTGTCTGATCTGTAGATACTGGAACCATGCTCAGGTCCCGAGGCCCCCCCCCCGCCCAGAACCTTGCTTATTGGTCAGATTCCATGAGTCGACACCCCGTCCCTAGCCCTAAGAGCCAGGGGGCTCCCCTCCAGCATGAGTGGAGAGCCCTTCAGGAGAGCCGGTAAGTCAGGATTGCCAGTCACTGGTGTAAGGGGGCCAGGGCGGGAGACCAGGCCCAGGCATGGGCGAAGCCATTCCATGCCTCCACGATCTGTTTCAGCATGGGATGGAGTTGAGGAGTCCCCCTAGCCGCTGATGGTGGAAGCCAGAAAGAGCCCGTCACAAGGGCGGGAGCCTCCTCCCTCTCCAGGTCTACCCAAAGTTGTGGATAATGTCAAGGACACATCTGCATATAGACGCTTTATAGTAGGTAGCGAAACTGGGTAAACTTACTCCTCCCTCCCCCTTTCTTCTGATAAGGGTCTTGTATTTGACCCTCGGTCTTGCTCCTCCCTATACAAATTCCCAGGAGTATTTGTGGAGCTTGGTCATGTATGATTTGGAAGAGGTACAAGAGCTTAGGCAGGGCATCAATTTTAAGCGCATTTATTCTCCCGAACCAAGACAGTGTAAGGGGTCTCCATTTCTTGAGGTCTCTTCCAAAGCTATCGAGCATTGGTTTAAAGTTTGCGTCAAAGAGAGTTTTGAGGATCCTGCCTCTAGTGTCTGAGATATCTGCTCTGAGTGTCTCAGAGGGAGAGCTCTTATTAGCCGATTCGAGACCGCCCAGCCTAACTAGCAAGTCCTTCAGTCCCTGCACCCGCTCTCGCTTAAATCGAGCGCCGTGTGAGATAAAGACCCCTCTAATCACACATTTTAGAGCTTCCCATTGGGTTGGCTGAGACGTGGGATCATGTATATGGTCCGCTATGAAGTTCTGAATCGTTTGTTTTACCTCTTCCACACATCGCGGGTCTTTAACTCCTTCCCACTCCATGATGTAGCGGTACGTCATGGAGCGGTGGGGTATGTATTAACAGAGGTTACATGGCAACCTCTCTTCATATAGTGTGGGAGTCAGCTGTTTATAACAGCTGGCACCCACAGGCAATAGCCGCTATCGGCCGTTAACCATTTAAATGCCCCGAACGATGTTCAGGGGCCTGCACGGCCCCCCCACGGTGAGATCGGGGGAGCCGTGCAGGTGTCATGGCAGCTGGGGCCCTTCTGAAAGGCCCCAGGGCTGCCTTACCAGACTGCCTATCAAGCCATCCCTGTGGGGTGGCCTGATAGACTGCCTGTTCAATTGCAGTATGACGTAATGCTATAGCATTACGTCATACTGCAGGAGCGATCAAAGCATCGCATGTTAAAGTCCCCCAGGGGGACTTCAAAGTAAAGTAAAAAAAAATCAATAAAGTTTTTTGTAATTGTAAAAAAAAAAGTTATAAAAGTTTGCCATATCTATTATTAAAAAATCTAAATCATAAAATAAAAATATGTATTTGGTATCGCCACGTCTGTAAAAGTCCGATCTATCAAAGTAGCGCATTATTTTTTCCGCACGGTGAATGTCATCTGAAAAAATAATAAAGAACGCTAGAAATGTACTTTTTTAGTTACCCTGTCTCCCAGAAAAAACGCAATAAAAAGCGATCAAAAAGTCATATGTATTCCAAATTGATACTATCGGAAACTACAGGACATCCCGCAAAAAATGAGCCCTTGCTCAACTACGGCGATGGAAAAATAAAAAAGTTATCGCGCGCACAAAATGACTGCAGAAAATAATTGAAAAAAATTAAATGTCTTTGAAAAAAAAAAGAGTAGTACAGTAAGAAAAAAACCTATACAAGTTTGGTATCGTAGTAATCGTACCGACTCATAGAATAAAGTTATCATGTCGCTTTTGTTGCCGTTTGCGCGCCGTAGAAACAAGACGCACTAAAAGATGGCAAAATGTCGTTTTTTTTTTCATTTTACTCCACTTAGAATTTTTCTGTACATTATATGGTACAGTAAATAGCACTATTGAAAAATACAACTCGTCCTGCAAAAAACAAGCCCTCATACAGCGACGTCGATGGATAAATAAAGGAGTTATGATTTTTTTGAAGGGGGGAGGAAGAAACGAAAATGGAAAAAGAAAAAGGGGCCGCGTCATTAAGGGGTTAAGGAGGTTGTCATTGAGGCGCCACAAAGGGCTCCCTTTCCTTTTTGTAAAACCCTGAAGGGCCCCAAAGACCAGAGCATGATCAGACCATAGGAAGACCCTTATAGAGCTGGAAGGGGACAGGTCTAGGAGATCATGTAAGACAAACAGGTAATCTAGACGGTTGTAACTATTGTGTGCTAGTGAATGAAAACTAAAGTCTTTTGTTTTGGGGTGTAGGAGTCTCCATAGATCTACTAGTTTTAGGGAGACTAAAGCTTTTTCAAGTTTACGAAGCTCCGAAAAAGAAACCCCGGACCTACCCGCTGCAGAGTCCACGGCGGGGTCAAGGCATAGGTTGAAATCTCCTCCCAGGATTATACAAGATCCCGCAGCGAAGCTCGAGAGTTCATCCATGAGCCGAAGACCGAAAGAAACCTGTGCCTGATTGGGGAAATAAACATTTGCAATGGGTAGGACCTTGGCGCCAACAGAGATTTTAAGGAACACATATCGCCCATCTGGGTCAGTTTCGGTGGAGATAACCTGGTGGGGAAGATTTTTATGAATTGCGATCGATGCTCCGCAAGCTTTTTTCTCGGGGTGGGGGCTATGGAACCAAGATGTATAATAGTTAGACTTACACTTAGGCGTATTGCTTGAGGTAAAGTGGGTTTCCTGCAGAAGTGCGATCTTAACTTTGTTTTTGTGGCGATGTCTGCGTATCTGGCCTCTTTTGGAGGGTGTATTCAGGCCTCTAGCATTGTGGGTACAGAATGTTAAACTATCCATTATCAGAATTCAAGGGGGGAGCTTTCATCGCTGGCGACCTAGGGGAGGGCGAAGGAAAAAGGGGGAAGGAGGCAAAAATACAAGAACAAAAGCAAACTATACATCCAGAAATATCCGGAACTTGGCAGGCCATTCCCCGACTATCGTCGGGAGTCGGACCACACAAAGTGTTGTCCAGCCTGGTGGGGGAAGTGATTGGCAGCAGCGGGGCAAGGCGCCCCCGGCCGTCACTAGGAGCAATCAAATACCCCAGGGGGGTCAACAGTGTAAAACCAGGTTTCTTAGTAGTGAAATATAGATGTTGTGAAAAGCAAGGCGAGTTGTAGTTGAGAGTGGGTGAGACAGATAATTTGTAGGAAGATGTAAAGGTAGAGAGCTAGCGAATGTTAGCTGAGTATATGAGTATATGAAGAGGCTAGGGGGAGCGAGAGCAAGAGAGAGGAAGAGGGAGAGGGGGGGGGGGTCTCCACCCATATCAGACCTGTCTATGATGGGTAGTCCCTTCAGGGTCTCGGAGGTAGAGAACACATGGTCCCCCCCTAGTCCCGATGGATCTCGAGGGGCCCTTATATGGAAGTGTAGTCTTCATGCTGGCGGCGGTGGCCTGGATTTGTGGCCGCTCCTTCTGCGCGTGGATTCGACAGTGTGCCAGGCCTCTTGTGCCAGCTGGTCCGGCAGGGCGAGTAGAGCTGGCCAGTCTGGGAGAGACAGCATTGGTAAGTCCCTAGAAAGTTAGGGAGGTCCCCCAGGGAGTGGAAGGTGGCAGATTTGGCGTTCTTCCAGGCCACCAGCTGGAATGGATAACCCCATCAGTATGGAATGTCCTTTCCTCTGAGGGCCTCTAGTAATGGTTTTAATGCTTTGCGGAGTTGTAGGGTTCTTCTGGCTAGATCTGGCAATAGAAGAATGGACCCGTCTTTGTAGGAGAGATTCCCTGCTCCTCTGGCTCGTTTTAAGATGTCCTCTTTGTCCTTATAAAAGTGGAAACAGCAGATGACGTCTCGGGTCGAGATTCTTGGGGCCAAGTGATCTATGTATACGATCAATTTCGATGGGTTTGTCTTGCGACCTCTGTATAAGAGAACCGAAGAAGTCCTGTGCCCACTTCTCAAGCTGCGCATTAGTGATGTCCTCTGAAAGGCCTCTCACGTGGATGTTATTTCTTCTGTGTCTATTTTCTAGGTCATCAATATGCGCGAGAATGTTAGAGATCTGGGTAGGATGGGACATGATGACCTGTCTGTGAGCTTCTAGAACTGTATGAGGGCGCCTACCCACTTGCGATTTTTTTTCCTTTGCGTTTTGCGTTTTTTCTGAAGAGCAATTAGGATAGAATGTGCTCTTGTCCACTTGCGGTTTTTTTTTCGGTCCGTTGCAATTTTTAACATAGGAACTGTCAGTTGCATATGTGTCCTTATTTTTCTCTTAATGCACCCATGAATGTCAATGGAAATTAACGGAAAAGGCGCGAAAAAGGTGCGAAAAACGCGCGGAAAACGCTGCGTTTTTCACGCACGAAAATCGCAAACGCCAGTGGGTAGGCGCCCTGAGTTTGTTCTTGAGCCTCTTCAATAGCTTGTACTCTATGGCCAATCTGCTGAATGTCCTTCTGTATCTGAGTCACCGCTTGTCTGTGTGATTGCTCAAGGCGGAAGAAGGAAGAGTTAATTTCGTCTTTAGTAGGAAGAGCTCTGAGGTGTGCAGGGGGTAATTAGTGGGGTGGAGTGTGAGCCCCTGGGGTCTGTGTTGACTATAGCTCTGTCCTCTGAGGAGTGGTGGTGTGCAGGCGTTCCTTTTTCTGGTGCTCTGCCTGCAGCACGCGTATGGGAAGACTGTGGTGCCGCCATCTTGAGAGTAGTTTCTCTACTTGATATGTTAGGCGCTGCTACCATCCAGGGCTCCTGTTCTATTCCTCTCCTCTCCAGCACACCCCCACCCTCCGTTTGCAGTACACACCTACTGCTGGATCTCGTGGCTCTGTCGGTTGGCATGTCTGGGACCTCTCTGGTGTTGGGCTGCGCATGCCTTTCCCACCCGGCTGTATGTCTCAGCGGTGCCCAGGGCTTCCTCCAGCTCCCCCTCACCGCTCTCCTCCTGATCCGCTCCGGCTGCAGAGATGTCCCCTTCACAGCCGCGGTGAGCGGGCTGCTTCTCTGAAGGCGGAAGTGCTGGCGCGGCTTCGGGGAGGTCTCCCTCTGCTGCTGTCGCTGCTCCGTCTGTCGTTCTCTGTGCTGTTACATAGGACTGCAGGTGACATCATTATCTTCCTCAGCGTTATCATTGTGTTCTCTGTGCTGTTACATAGGACTGCAGGATACATCTGCTGTACTATAGTACATAATCTGTCCTTAGCGTTATCACTGTGTTCTCTGTGCTGTTACACTGGCGTGCAATTGTACAGTACTGTACTGTACTAGTGTGTTACCCGTCGCCAATGATGGAGAAGGCTGGGTTGCATTAGCAGCAGGAGGAGGACGAGACGCCGAGCAGGAGATCACGTGGCTTCAGCAGCAAGGTCACGTGGGCCGACACATGCCGGTGTTATTAGAGGCAACCAATGTTACTAGAGACAAAATTTGGGCTAAAAAAACGGCCTTACTCGAAATTGGCCTTAGTAGATGCTATTAGAGGTTTTACTGTATTATAAATGTTCACCTGTATGCAAGGGGCACTCTAAAAAGGTAAAATGTTGCCTTAGAGATGGACTGTGACTTGCACCAAATGTTACACCAAAATGACAATGAAACACATTTTGGCACACTGCAATCAAGCATGCTCAGTATGAACTTTCTAGAGATTGCAGTCTTGGTTATAAAAGGGACATTTTTGTGCTAAGTCACAGTGGAGAGACAGCATTGAGCAGAGTAAGCTGGAAGTGCTGCTGAAGCTGAGCCTGAGAGAGCTGAGGAGCTACTGCTTGTGGGGGGAAGCTGCTGGAGTTGCTGAGAAAGGACAGTGACCGAAGACTGCCTGATGTCTGGAGCCAAGAGAGAGCCAGCATTGTGTCTCCAGACTAGCAGGACACATGGACAATGACAACAATCTATGGATATCGTGGTGGAGGAGCGCTCCTGATCCTGGACTAGCCTGGGTCAGTCCAAGTGACTACTTCCACACATCATTACTGTAAGTGAGGACAGCCTCAATCTGACAATAGGTGCGCACACCGAGGAAAAGGTTAAAGACAGTGTGGTAGCTGGCCTGCTTTAGGAGATAGGGTTCATATTGTAGACATTAACATTGTGCAAGTTTCTGATGCTCGAACCTGGGGTATTAACTGTGTTATTTAAAGGGACATTATACGTATTGGAGTGTTATCACCTAAGGAGAAGCTGTGTCGCTGTCTCATATATTGCATATCTGGGTTTTGTGTGAATCAGTGCGGATAATAGTTGAATGTTATGGATATTATTTCCTATTATCCTTAGGATCTAGTAAGCCATAGTTAGTGACAGGTGATCCTAAGTAAAAAATATTTAATTGTATAACTATTATTGTAATACTAATAATGTTAATTTCCATTTTTGTGTTTATTAATAAATATTGCAAACTTTGGTTGCTCCATCTGCTGCATCGCATCCTGAATCCTGTGCTGTGCCACCACTTGCAACATATATTGAGCAGTTAACATGTCAACTGGTTCCATAGCAACTAACAGAATGTTGAATGCTGTTCTGGGCTACCAGATATTAAATATATAAAAGGAAACCCATCATGTTATGGGCTCATAGAAGAAAAGCTGCTGAGTCTGGGAGTGATTTTTTTTTACCTCCCTGTTCATTCGCTGTTCATGCACAAAACCACTGCCATATCTCTATTGTACGTATCTGTGCAGTCCTTTGGTAGAGACTTACATTTAAGTAGCAGCCACCCATAGCGGACCAATCCTCAATGCTCATAAGCTGTGGCTAGCCCCGTCCATCCACAGGATTGGCCATGCCCACTCCACCCTCTGGCCACTGATTAACAGCTGTCTTCCTATGCACAGTAATGGACAGACAGCTATCAATCAGTGGCAGAGGACATCAAGGGTGAGGCTAGCCAAAGCTCATGAATATCGAGGACTACTTCCTGTAGTTCGCTGTGTGGCTGCTACTAATAAAATGCAGCAAACCACTGCACAGGCTGGGATCAGCTACTTCTCCCTATTTTATACTGCTCTCAGAGATAACCTGTTAACCCTTTGCAATCCAATTTTAGATTCAGGGTTTCCTAGGGGGCTTTCTCTTTCTGCCATTATACAATAGCGCCATCTGCTGGCTAGAGCCAGTACTGCGGTATGTCACATACTGGAGAGGCCCCTGACAACAGAGCAGCTAGTAATATTCAGTAAGAATACCCTGCCAGACATCTTCCGACATCGGAGCTGTACAGCCTTCAATCAGAATGTCTTCAGACGTCAGACAGTGGATTGGAAAGGGTTAAAAGGTGAACCACCAAAATGACCAGATTTCTCTGTATTCTGCAATTATTTCTCAATGGATAGAAAAAAATGGCTAATTATACAACATGACAATATATTGTCTGACTGCACAATATATAGTAAATCTGCTCAATTCTTCACTTTATATAAACTGGTTTAGCATTGAGATCTCCAAACAGTGAACAAATTAAGTCATTGAATGTTGTTTAAACCTGCTGCCAGGGCTAAGCAACTGGCTGCTAGCAGGAGGTTAACATAAAGTGAATTCTTTATTCACCCCGGTGTTTGGCAAAGTCCACATAGTCTAATTATCATATTCCATTAAATAATTCAACAAGGTAGTACCAGTAGATGCGCATGAAGGTGTTTTATACTGCAAGCTTTACAATAGTTATAGCAGAAGGGTCTCTGTGCAAGGAAGCAAAAAAAACAGCCGTGCTAAATAAATACACAGTGTGTGTGACACGAAGGAACGATTTGTCAGCTCTTGTGCCATTCCGGGTGTTAAAGGGGTTGTCCCGCGAAACAAAGTGGGTCTATACATTTTGTATGGCCATATTAATGCACTTTGTAATGTACATTGTGCATTAATTATGAGCCATACAGAAGTTATCAGAAGTTTTTCACTTACCTGCTCCGTTGCTGGCGTCCTCGTTTCCATGGAGCCGTCTAATTTTCAGCGTCTAATGGCCAAATTAGACGCGCTTGCGCAGTCCGGGTCTTCTTCTTTTCTCAATGGGGCTCCGTGTAGCTCCGTGTAGCTCCACCCCGTCACGTGCCGATTCCAGCCAATCAGGAGGCTGGAATCGGCAATGGGCCGCACAGAAGCCCTGCGGTCCACCGAGGGAGAAGATCCCGGCGGCCATCTTCAGCAGGTAAGTAAGAAGTCACCGGAGCGCGGGGATTCAGGTAAGCGCTGTCCGGTGTTCTTGTTTAACCCCTGCATTGGGGTTGTCTCGCGCCGAACGGGGGGGCTGTTGAAAAAAAAAACAAACCCGTTTCGGCGTGGGACAACCCCTTTAAAGGGAACCATTTGTTTTCCACCATGAAACAGTACCAGCGCTGCAATAGTGCACTTGCACACTTTCCAAAATGGCTTAATGTTATGTGGATGAAATAACTGGCATCAAATCCCCAAAACACAACAGGACTATAAGATCCCAGGGACATTCACATGTTCTACGTCTGATGTTGTGTATCTGATGCTGTGCAGTAAATGGCTGTTGGGGCCTTTATGTTGGAGAAACAGGACAAAAATTTAAAGCGAGGAGGAGATCTCATCGCCACCCGATTAAACCAAAGACAGAATTACCTGTGGCCGAGCATTTTTCTATTCACTGATACGACATAGAAGATATGAAAGTTATTATACTGAAAGGCAATTTCAAGTCACACAGCCATAGAAGAATTTGGGAATATAAATTTATAACAACTTTTGACACTTTCAATAGAGGGCTAAATTCTTCACAAGGATTTATGCGTGAGCAGGAAGTATGAGACATCTATAGCACAGATAAGACTGCTGGCCTGGTGACCCCCCCAACACTAATTCAGGGACCATAAAACCTTCACTCCCTTATCAGTGATTTTTTAAGATGTTTGTATTTCTGTTGTAGTATTCTTTTAAGTTCAAATTATTCACATCCATGTCTGTGCCTTGTCATTAGTATGTGTGTATAAATATGCACGCCTCTTCGGATCTATTTCATTTAAGCCTGAAGAAGAACCCCAAGAGGTTCGCAAGCTTTCTATAACATCATGTATTTTTGTTAGCCATTAAAAGGTATCATATCTACAAGATTACTTGGTTTCTCTTGCTGGGAACAATCACATTTGGCATCATCCACACATTGCTGGGAAACCTCACGCCAGCGCTGTGCCATTGGCTACCTGCACATGCACAGATAAATTATCCCATTTGTGGGTAGATTCAAATACCTTATCTCAGAGTGCCGAATACAACAACACAAAAGGGGCCAAGCATGCATACACCAGAAATAGGAGCAAAACATACAGTGGTCAAAGGTATGGGTACACTAATGGGGACAAAATGAACAGAAGGATGAACACAAAAATACTGTAGGCAGCAGAATAAGTAATTTTCTCAGTTTTCTAATGTGTAGGTATCTGCTATAATGCAAATCCCCACAGCTGCTTGTAACAACTGAGTATGTATCCAAACATTGGTGCTCATTTATTACCGTTGTTGCTCCAAAATTCTGTTGCACTTATTTTTGGACCAGAAAATGTGAAAATTCAGCAAAATCACAGAAAAATGGCCACGTTACTTACCACTGTACTGATAGGACATAGGTGGGAAGGCAAAAATACCACCTCCCTTGAATGCAGACAGCCAAAACGTTGAATGGAGGAGCATTGCAAAAGTGCCAAATACTAATGAGCAACCATTAATATACCTACCTTGCACAAAGGGCTGCTTAGTAGTAAAATTGCACATAGAAAGCCCCCCCCAGTCCATGATACGAAAATATTGATTAATACTAAGTATTGGTTAATATTTTGGCCAAAATACACAAGCTCACAGGCACAACACATACCTGGCACCCTTTATCATTGTGCAAGTGTAGTGCCAAGTAGCTGCTCCCCAAGTGTAGTACCAAGTAGCCGCTCCCCAAGTGTAGTACCAAGTAGACGCTCCCCAAGTGTAGCACCAAGTAGCTGCTCCCCAAGTGTGGTACCAAGTAGCCGCTCCCCAAGTGTAGTACCAAGTAGCCGCTCCCCAAGTGTGGTACCAAGTAGCCGCTTCCCAAGTGTGGTACCAAGTAGCCGCTCCCCAAGTGTGGTACCAAGTAGCTGCTTCCCAAGTGTGGTACCAAGTAGCCTCTCCCCAGGTGTAGTACCAGGTAGCCTCCCTCCAAGTGTAGTACCAAGTAGACTCCCCCCAAGTGTAGTATCAAGTAGCCGCTCCCCAAGTGTGGTACCAAGTAGCCGCTCCCCAAGTGTGGTACCAAGTAGCCGCTCCCCAAGTGTGGTACCAAGTAGCCGCTCCCCAAGTGTAGTACCAAGTAGCCACTCCCCAAGTGTGGTACCAAGTAGCCGGTCCCCAAGTGTAGTACCAAGTAGCCGCTCCCCAAGTGTGGTACCAAGTAGTCTCCCCAAAGTGTAGTACCAAGTAGCCTCCCCCCAAGTGTAGTACCAAGTAGCCTCCCCCCAAGTGTAGTACCAAGTAGCCTCCCCCCAAGTGTGGTACCAAGTAGCTGCTCCCCAAATGTCGTACCAAATAGCCGCTCCCCAAGTGTGGTACTAAGTAGCCGCTCCCCAAGTGTGGTACCAAGTAGCCGCTCCCCAAGTGTAGTACCAAGTAGCTGCTCCTAAGTGTAGTACCAAGTATCCTCCCCTCAAGTGTGGTACCAAGTAGCCGGTCCCCAAGTGTAGTACCAAGTAGCCGCTCCCCAAGGGTGGTACCAAGTAGCCTCCCCCAAGTGTAGTACCAAGTATCCTCCCCTCAAGTGTGGTACCAAGTAGCCGCTCCCCAAGTGTAGTACCAAGTAGCCGCTCCCCAAGTGTGTTACCAAGTAGCCGCTCCCCAAATGTCGTACCAAGTAGCTGCTCCCCAATTGTGGTACCAAGTAGCCGCTCCCCAATTGTGGTACCAAGTAGCCGCTCCCCAATTGTGGTACCAAGTAGCCGCTCCCCACATTATAAGGTGGTCCTGTGAGCGGATGTTCATCAGTACTGTGCATCTGTGATATTCTCCTTCATTCAGTGTTTTGGCTGTCTGCATTCAAGGGAGGTGGTGTTTTTGCCAGCCCATCTACGTCCTCACTTTACGGAGTGCGCACCGGAAGACAAGACAGAAGAGGCAAACAGGGTGTGCAGGGTGTGTAAAAAGAACTTTTCTAGAAAACTGGCATCAACAATTCGCCTTGTGATAAATTCCTGCACAGTCCTTCAGTATAGATTTCAATGAATACATAATATAGTGATACATTTCCTCTAAATTTCAATATGTGTGGAAATGTTCATCTTCTATCACATCTACAATCTTCTCAAGAGTTAAATGCAGACTGACCGATGAGGGTTTTCTTGCCATCTCCTTTCATATGTGTTTTACCCAGAGGAGTCGCGTAAGACAACCAAAATAGTCTGAATTGGTTATTCTTAAAAAAAAGTGACTTTTTATATGAAACATATGGAAGAGATTATTAATGTGAAAGACAAAACTTAAGCCGGCTTCCAAATTTGGAGATGTTGGATGTTTTGAGGTCAGGAAAAAATGAAAGTAGCTGAGATGCCATTTTTAAACTACATTTAAAGGAAATAATTGTCTGTTGCCTTTGCCTGAATCCATCTGAAAATGATATACAGGCTAAATTGGACATTTCATTAACTTGTAAAAAGGTGAAGTATCTTAATCTGTGGGATATTTCATATGTTCTTTGCCGGAAATTCCCTTTGATACAAAGCTGAGGAGATCTTCGAGAACGTTCTCACTGTCTTGAAGGAAAACTAAACATAGATATACAAAAAATGATAAATCAAACTCCTTGGAATTTTTCTGCTAACCTCCTCCTCCTACAAGTCTCAGAAGATCAGCCACTTCCCTCTCCGTCTTGTAATCTTGCATCTGGCTGTAAGGCAACTGGCTGCAGCAGAAGCTCTCCCCCAACAAAAAACAAAGGATATTTAAACCACCCCCACACCCGTTTGCTAAATCACAAGGGTATTGCTATCTGAGATATTTGTGGCTTATCCAGCAATCCATTTTCTGGGATGCACATCTGTGTCTCCTGAAGAACTTGGTGACTAGGCGGCTGCATCCAGCCGGAGAATAAAATCTAGAGGTGGTTGTACATTTTACTCTTTTGAGTACATGACTATTACAGAAAAAAAGTCTAAAAAATAACTTTTATTGGATCTATTAAAATATAAACCAGGCCGATGCACAAACACACAACAGACAACATAAAAAGTCAAAAACAGAGCCGGCTCTCCACTTGTCCAATATTGGAGCTTGGGGTGGATAATCAGAATCTCCACACCGTCCACACACTTCTTGTGTTTACAGTATAGCAAGGAGGACAGTTTCGTGCTCCTTTACTTAGGCCCAATGTCCACGGGCAGATCTGATTTGCAAAATCCGCGGGGGTCACCCGTACGGAAGATCCACTAATCAAGCCGCCTATAGGGAAGCATGGGTGTCCGCACATTAATTAAAACATGCAGATTTGTTTTGCGGACCTTTTGGGTAAGCAGTGTCTTTGGCCGCGGGTAGGGTCGGATTCCACTGTGGACTCCCGCATATGTAGTCCACTCCACCTGTGGACATGAGGCCTTAGTGTATACAATCAAAAGAGGTGAAGACAATTCGGTGTGTACCAAAGCATGACACAAGGATACCTTTAGGCTAGGTTCACACAGGGCAGATTTGCAGCGGAAATTCTGTCCGGAATTTCGCTGCGGCAAATCTCCCTGCGGCTGCTTATCCCGGGATTGGCCGGCCATGTGGACGAGATTTGTCAAAAATCTTGTCCACGCGGGATGACCAATCCGTACTGGCAAAGTCGGCAGAAGCCAGCTCGAAGCAGATTTCCCGGACGCAGCGTGTCAATTATTATTTTTTTCCGTTGTGGCCATGCTCTCTTCTGTGGAAGGGCTGGCCACAACAGGAAAGCATGCAGCCAAGCCGCTCTAAACCCGTGGATGCTGTGGATTTTGTAGCAGTGCTTTCCCGGCGAGAATCTCATGTTTTTTTGCTGAAACCAAACCGCAAGATTTCCGGCGGAATTCCGCCCTGTGGGAACCTAGCCTTATAATGGTCACCAATAAATGATAAACAAGGTGTAGGGATAACTGACTTAAGGCCCATTTAGACACAACAATTATCGCTCAAAATTAGCTCAAAAGCCATCTTTTGAGCGATAATCGTTGTGTGTAACTGCACTGACATCGCGCAGTTTTCGTTATGCCAGCATGCTGAAAGACAATGATGAGCCTTATCAGGGATTCACAGCGGGATACAGCTGATACTATTGTTTCAGCTGTATCCTGCTCCCTAATGACAGGCTGGGTATAAAGAACAGAGCGGTCCAGCTCTATTCTCCATACTCGCCACGGAGCGCTCAGCTGTATAACAGCCGGGCACTCCGTGCAGAAAACATCTGGATGCAGGAGACAAGCGGGGACACCCCACTTGTCTTCCTAATCCTCCGCTCTGAGCACTGGCTGTATAACAGCCAGGCGCTCGGAGCGGGGGATCAGCTGTATGCAGAAGACAAGCAGGGGACACCCCGCTAGTCTTCTGCTTCCTCCGCTGGCAGCGCAAGGTGATCGCTCATCTTGAATGATCATCTTGGGCTGTAAATGACACAAGGATGATCACTCAAAAGTCGCTGGAGCGACATCTTTTGAGCGATTATCGTTGTGTCTAAATGGGCCTTTAGAAGATCTCTGCTAAAATGAGCTAGATGTTGATTGATGCCTATGTTTGGCCATACATGTGTGCCTATGTTTGGTGCACAACATCCCCACTAGATCGATAGGGTGGGTGTGGAGCGACCCCATAAGGTTGTCCTTGTGTAACTCTTTGGTACACACCAAATTGTCTTCACTTCACCTCTTGTGATCGTATGCACTAAGTGAAGAAGCACGAGACTGCCCTCATTGCTATACTATTAATACAAGACGTTTGTTGACGGTGTGAAAATTCTGGTTATCCTTCGCAGGGTCCATTATTGGACAAGAGGAGACCCGGCTCTATTTATTTATTTTTTTTGAACATTTATTGAAAATATTTTTCAGATGTTTACAAAGTGTGTATTTTATGTTGTCTGCTGTGTGTTTGTCTATTGGCTTAGTTTATATTTTAATAGAACCCAGAGGCGTAACTTGAAACTTCTGGGAACCCATGCAAAATCTGTAATGGGGCCCCCAAATACAATGCTTTACTCATAGTACTGGGCTCCCTATATGGGGAAGACGGGCCTTATGGGCCCCTCAAGGCTTCTGGGCCCGGGTGCAACCGCATCCCCTGCACCCTCTATAGTTACGCCAGTGATAGAACCAATAAAAGCTATTTTTTAGGCTCTTTCTGTGATAGAGAGGTGGTTGCACATGCACAGGGCTCTCTCCATTCCCTTCTACGAGAGTTATGAAAACAACCCAACAAACGTGGATATGCCATAAATGTCTGAGATAAGAATATCCATTTAAATATGCATTCAGTGCATCTACTCCGAATAGCCACTCTATTAGAGACTATGGCCCTTTCACGATCGAACCCATGATTCTGAAATCAAGTGATGAGTTTAAGTGTGAACCCACATGGAAAATTGAGCAATCTGAGCTATGATTATCGGTGCTAGACTAGCCGGGGCCAAGATTTCATCCACTGCCAACCTTGTGGGATTTTCTAATGTAACAATGTGGAGAGTATATTAAGAATAGTGTGATCGAGGAAAACATCCAATGGAAGGGGGTCCTGTGAGTAGATACAACTCGACACTGAAAGGGGTCAGAGGAGGATGTCAAGAATCGTTCTGCTGCAATCAAGCAAATTGCTGCCAATACAACACGGGTGCTTCAACTAATGCATGCAAATGTACAACTTATTGTTTCTTAGCATAAATAAACTATAACAGCAAATGATCTGTTCCAGCGCCATTGCTTCCTAAGAGAAAGGCGAGACTGCAGTGGGCAAAAGAGTGCAAAATGGGATCACTAAAATCATATCCTGGTCAGATGAATCCAGATTTTTGTTGCATCATGCTAACCAGAAGGTTACAAATTGGTGCATGCATCATGAACCGATGAGCCCTTCATGTCTGCTATTGAGAGCAAGTTAGTACCTGCACCTAATTTGTGGCAACTGCAAGACGTGATCCTTTCGACATGGAATCTATGCCACAGCAAATTGCTGCGGTTCGGAGGAGGCCCAACACTCTACTAGATTGGGGTCTTCAATAGAGATGAGCGTTCATACTCGATAAGGCAAACTACTTGAGCGAGTAGTGCCTTATTCGAGTACCTGCCCGCTCCTCTCTAAAGATTCGGCTGCCAGCGGGGGAGGCAGGTGAGTTGCGGCGGTGAGCAGGGGGGAGCGGGGGGGGGGGGGGGGGGGGGGAGAGGGAGAGAGAGATCTCCCCCCCGTTCCTCCCCACTCTCCCCCGCTGCTCCCCGCCCCCTGCCAGCCCTCAAATCTTTAGAGACGAGCGGGCAGGTACTCGAATAAGGCACTACTCGATTGAGTAGTTTGCCTTATCGAGTATGCTCGCTCATCTCTAGTCTTCAATAAAGTGGCCATTCAGTATATAATCCAATCCATTTGCATCCTTTGGAAAAATAAGTGCCCCCCCCAAAGACCTCTTCTTAATGGTCGTTTAAACTATGCTTTATTTTTAGGTGGGATTGCTATTTAACCCTGCATATCAGGGTTTACATGATGTCAGCATCTGCAAACCCCATAACAGTAATGCATTGTTTGTGTTCTGCTCGTTGATGTCACTTTGTGGTTGACAATGTTCCAGAGTTCAGTACTCAGCCCTGGAGCTCCACGCACTGAATACATTTCATCAGATAACCACACAGTAATTAAGTAGCAATGTTCTCTCTGTAAGGATCTATGTCATGTTGTGACCGTCCATTAGTAACAGTCTTCCTAGAACAATATTTTGGATCCATTCCTGTTGATGCGGCCTGTCTGCCTCCGCAGCACTTCATGTCATTACGACTCCGAGAACACAAATTGTTCGATTTGAAGACACTTTATTAAGATCCAAGCACCATAATATTAATCACCAATAGATGCTGGAAATATACATTTCCCATGGGTCACTTAAAGGGAGCGTATCATCAAAAAATAACATTATTTAAATTAGATTTTTATTGCAAACCTATATTTTAAATTTTTTTAATGTGACTATCCATAAAAAGGATCTTGAGAGATTGCTGTTTTCTTACTTGACAATAAAACATACACAAAAGATTTTAGCTCACTTTCTGGCTTTGCTGTGTAGACTGGGACAGTATGAGCAGTGCTCGAAAAAGGGCGACGAGGTCCATTTAAGGTGAGCAGTTGAAATTAGGAATTTATTGCTTAAGGTTCTGTTTAGAGATGAGCGAGCATACTCATTAAGGGACAATCCTTTTCGAGTACCTGCCTGCCCGGCAGAAAAGATTCGGGTGCCGGCGGGGGTAAGCGGTGGGTTGCGGGAGTGAGCAGGGAGGAGCAGGGGGGGAGAGATCTCCCCCCCCGTTACACCCCACTCTCCCCCGCCGCCCCCAGCCGCCACCCGAATCTTTTCTGACGAGCAGGCAGGTACTCGAAAAGGACGATACTCGCTCGAGTATTGTCCCTTAAGGAGTATGCTCGCTCATCTCTAGTTCTGTTCATGCATTGCGTTGGTGGTGGTGGAAGCCTCTACATATTTTTTTCCACCAAAGTGTGGCTGTGCAGCTGTTGAAAATCTACAACTCCCTTCATGTCCTCACAGCCTGCTCATGCCTTCGACTTGGTGGTGTTTGCTTGGTGGAAGCCTAGCCAATCACAGCTTGATGAGCATTGTAGTTTTACAACAGGTGGAGAGCCACAAGTTAGGGAACTCTGTTCTGGGAGCGTTCCAGACTAGAGATGAGCGAGTATACTCGCTAAGGCACATTACTCGAGCGAGTAGCGCCTTAGCCGAGTATCTCCCCGCTCGTCTCTAAAACATTCGGGGGCCGGCGCAGGTGACAGGTGGGTTGCGGCGGGGAGCGGGGGGGGGGGGGGGGGGGGGAGAGAGGGAGAGAGAGATCTCCCCTCCATTCCTCCCTGCTCTCCCCACTCCCCCCCCCGCCGGCCCCCGAATCTTTAGAGACGAGCGGGGAGATACTCGGCTAAGGCACTACTCGCTCGAGTAATGTGCCTTAGCGAGTATACTCGCTCATCTCTATTCCAGACGAAGGTATTGCAGTGCATTACAGATAATTATAACATTACACATATTACAGATATTATAATATGTAGGTCTCCTGACCTGAAATCTCAGAACTATAGGCAGTCAGGCTGGGACACCTCTTCATAATATAGGTGTACTTATAAGGGTATGGTGGAATTCACAGCGTGAATCCCACCCCTAAAAACCACGTTAAAATTTGTGGCTTACGCACGGATCTGCTTTCGATGTAGTAACTTCTTGACATGGAAGCTTTGTCCATTGACAGGACAAAATTCGCATGTAGATCTGCGCCCAAAAAAAAAACACAGCAGAAGAAGACCACTTTTTTTTGAGTAATTCACCTTGGAAAATCTGGCTGCGTGAACATACCCTAATACACTCATCTGAAATCGGTCTTAGATAGTAGAGGCCCTTTGGACCCTACTAATCTGACCCGGCTCATAAATTCTAATCCAAGACTGCAGCATACGGGTAGAGGCAGCATTTAGATTACATTTCACATTGTACCTAAATATTTATATTGAACTGATGAGTAGAACATTCGTCAAATGCGGAAGGACCCCCCCCCCCCCCCCCCTTTGGCTTTGCGCTATGTAATCTAGAACATAGAGAAAAATCGCTTCTCTTTGCAATTTTCTACGTAGAGATAAACAATGGCAATTCGAGCCGTCCAAGTCAAATAGTAGATTTAGAAACGAGACCTTTAATAAGGAAAAGCCTTAAAAAAATCTCTGAAAAAAAGGAGCAGTTAGATTAGAAAATAGATTAGTGCGCCAAGCGCTTCCAAGCTAAATAGAAGTATCCAAACAAAAGAGGAGCGGACCTGTTTCTGAACAGACTCTTTGAAGTGCAGCAGTTGTGGTAGGCGTGTTATGTAATTGTGCCCCATGTTAGTGTTTCTACTGGCTTGTTTGCTGACTTTACTTGTGGTGCGGTTGAAACTGAGCAGAACGTTATGGATATTATCATGTTTACTGTATTTTTGATTTACCTTCTCGAGTGACACCGAGTCTGATGAACTCTAAGTAAACTTTTACTGCAGACATGTTATAACTTTATGCAAACTACCTCAGTCATTCTGGCTTCAGGCAGGCGAGTGCCCATGGGGTAGGTAAGAAAACGCGGATATTAGAAGGGAGGGCTTTGCTGCACAAAATGTATGGAATAATGTAAGATATTAAAAAATTGAAATATTTTTATATAGCAGCCACCCCATACAATAGCCCATATCGCTAGGCTAGGTCAATAGGTGGAGTCCAATCAGAGGCGTAACTTGAAGCTCCCGGGCCCTGATGCGAAACTTGGAACAGGGCCCTGAACTATAATGCTTTACTTATAGTACTGGGTTCCCTATATGGAGAAGAGAGGCGTTATGGGCCCCCTAAGGCTCCTGGGCCCGGGTGCAACTGCATCCCCTGCATCCTCTATAGTTACGCCCCTGAGTCCAATTGTCTAAGCTCATCTCTAGAATGAAGTAATAGTGTAGAGGGGGTCTACTTCATTTATTCTATACTAGCGTACCCGTCGCGCGTTGCTGCGAAGACAGACATACATTCGTTTTTATATATCTAGATGACGGCAGCAGCGACCACTGAGATTTTGTAGGCCGCTGCTTCCCCCTTGCAGGCTGAATAAAATAGCCGTTGGGTGGAACATACAATTTATCCGGCTGCTGTGGCTTCTTGGGAAGATATCCTAGTACTTGTTTACCCACTTCCAACTCCAATGGAGACTGACTGTAAATGGCTGGCATGCTCTAGTATTTATGGTTTCAAGCTGTACGTGTCATTGCATACAGTCTATCTATCTATCTATCTATCTATCTATCTATGTTATTGCATACAGTCTATCTATCTATCTATGACATCAGGAAATGAGAGAATTAGATTCCGTACGTAAAATTTGAACGCTAATTCTTTGGCGCTTTGAATTGAATAATCGAGTTGGGACCCATTAACTTTTCCTATTTATGACATAATCAATGCTCGTGCCAAATTTCAAGTTTCTATGACATTGGGAAGTGAGAGAATTAAATTCCGTACATAAAATTTGGACGCTAATTCTTTTGCGCTTAGAACTGAATAATCGAGTTGGGATGAGACATAAGGCCTTGCCCATAAGCATTCCCCAACCTCCAAGAACTGAACCTACCTACCTGAATGAGATTTTGTAGGCCGCTGCTTCCCCCTTGCGGGCTGAATAAAATAGCCGTTGGGTGGAACATACAATTTATTCGGCTGCTGTGGCTTCTTAGGAAGATATCCTAGTACTTGTTTACCCACTTCCAACTCCAATGGTAATTGGCTGGCGTGCTCTAGTGGTTCCAAGCTGTACGTGTCATAATAGCGTACCCGTCGCGCGTTGCTGCAAAGACTCTCCAAATCTAGCCCACACACTTGCAGCGATGTGTGGAACATCCAATTTATCCGGCTGCTGTGGCTTCTTGGGAAGATATCCTAGTACTTGTTTACCCACTTCCAACTCCAATGGTAATTGGCTGGCGTGCTCTAGTGGTTCCAAGCTGTACGTGTCATAATAGAGCCTTAATGACATCACAATGCAGCTTTATAGAACATGTTGGACGCTAATTCTTTTGCGCATAGAATTGAATAATCGAGTTGGGACCCATTAGCGTTTCCTATTTATGACATATTCAATGCCCGTGCCAAATTTCAAGTTTCTATGTGAGAAAATTACATTCCGTACGTAAAATTTGGAGGCTAATTGTTTTGCGCATAGAATCTCGAATAATCGAGTTGGGACCCATTAGCGTTTCCTATTTATGACATATTCAATGCTCGTGCCAAATTTCAAGTTTCTATGTGAGAAAATTACATTCCGTACGTAAAATTTGGACGCCAATTCTTTTGCGCCTAGAATTGAATAATCGAGTTGGGACCGATTAGCTTTTCCTATTTATGACATAATCAATGCTCGTGCCAAATTTGAAGTTTCTATTACATCGCGAAGCAAGAGAATTCGATTCCGTACGTAAAATTTGGACGCTAATTCTTTTGCGCATAGAATTAGTATATGAGGAGGCAGTCGTCTGTGTAATATATTAGTATATGAGGAGGAGGTCGTCTGTTTAATATATTAGTATATGAGCAGGAGGTCTCACAATGCAGCTTTATAGAACATGTTGGGGCATGTTCAAGGGTGTCCGATGTTGATGACATCAGTGATGACATCACAATAGCAGGTGGCTTACTTATTCGATCTACGTGGGGGGGGGTCGTAACTTTCGACGACGCGCGCGCGCGCGCCATTTATCTTAGGATATTTGTACTATGCCTATAATCTTCCCAGGAGTGTACTTAACAACTTCCCAAAGTTTCATGGCGATCGGATGAATGGTGTAGTAGCGCATAAAGGACAAACAGACACGCAGACACGCAGACAGACATACATTCAATTTTATATATATAGATACGGGACATATTCTGTAATATAACCAGGTAATAATATGATGCATATTTTATGTTTTGCTGTTTTACAAAAATGGCTTTTGAAATGGAGGTCCGAATTGCAGCGAGTATGGAGAACGGGCTGCAGAAACCAAGTAGAGAGTCCTGACTATAAAACATTGTCAGAGTTCTCTCTCAGCTAGAACAGTTATTGAAAGCCAGGCCGAATTCACCAGACTGGTGACGCCTGGTGCCAGAGTAAAGGCTGCATTTGGTGCCCACGGATTGCACAGACAATAACTGTACCAAACTGTAACCATTGCGCTTAAAAGTTCTAAGTATGTAAGGGCCGTGTGAGTTATTAAGTTTCTCATCAAGGGGTGTGTGTGATCGGACTCACTTTGCTTAATATGGAGCTAGCCAGTACCAGTACTATGGCTGCCTGACAACTACTAAGAACTCTGTAAAGGGCCTCCCGGAAGCGGGTAAGCACCATGCCACTTTGGCAATTGTTTCCTCTGGGCCTATTCCAAACTTCTTAGACCCTGTTCCTGGCATCCCTGGGGTCTAAAAGTAGTGGCACTAAGAAAACATTGCTCCTCCTAGTCTCCTGTTGACTCTATCCTGTTTTTGGCAGGTGGTCGCATGGGTGACATTTACAGGAGACAATATGGTAGGACATGCATCCCAGTCACCTAACTTGCCTGACACTTTCTTATAATGATTGTACATTGGATTTCTGGGAAAGCTGGTCAACAGGGACCTCATTCATTAGCCCATTAAGGGGGTCACTATAACACACATTGGTGATATATCACTAGGATATGTAATCGATGTCCAATAGATGAGAACCCAACAGCTCTGATCCTCGCTGATCTCTAGAACAAAGTCTAGGCAGAGCTAGGAAAATGTTATGCCACTTATTTTATCTCCTGTTGGCTCTCATTTGCTTTTTTCTTGGCACCCGCATGAACAGCTATTATATTCAGATGGCACTCAGTTTTTCCATAAACACACATAAATAAAGTCGGGTTACAAGCAATATGACTGGCTTTGCAGCGCCCACAAGAGTTGTGAATTGGTTGGCTATGTATGCGGCCCAACACAAAATCGTAAACTTAGTTAAAACATTCTAAGATTTTTTTCCCATCATCAGACGTTACATATGCCGCGATGACTTGGTGAGGCAGGTAAGCATTCTTTTTTGATTATTAAGGGCAGGGGCATAACGATCGAGGTCACGATTACGGAGGAGCCTGAATCTGGAGGAGGCGAAGTTGCAGGCGGTACCTGGCAGCAGCATTCTGCAAGCTTCCGCTCACAGAGAAACTCAAACAGATAATGAGGCAATGGGTAGCACCAGAGGCGTAACTTGAAGCTTTCGGGCCCTGATGCAAAACTTGCAACAGGACCCCCAACTATAATGCTTTACTCATAGTACTGGGTTCCCTATATGGAGAAGAGAGGCCTTATGGGCCCCCTAAGGCTCCTGGGCCCGGGTGCAACTGCATCCCCTGCATCCTCTATAGTTACGCCCCTGGGTAGCACTGCTTGACTCACTCAGTCACTCCGTGCCCAGCATGCAGCCTGCCGTGGCGACTCTCCTTCCTGTCTACTTCATACTTAGAATTATCATAGTAGGACTTCTTTGCATGTCTGTAGTGGTGGATATCATGGAAATTATGCATGGACCTTTTTTTTTTGCTTGCCAGCTTTCGTTAATGCTTGTCTATTTAATGTGCGGCGCAAGACAATGTTCCACTTTTCTTCTTCCAATGTGGTCTGGGAATGCAAAAATGTTGGACACCTCTGCTGTAATTGTAGACCTATTAGTTGGCACCCAGTTTTCCCAGTGATAGATATGATTAAAGATCTAGTTACATGGAATGATTTACGACTTCCCACCTAATGCAGAAGGACTGATAAATGTATTGTGGGTTTTGTGTAATTTATTGCTCTAGATTTTGGTCAAAGAACTCCTGCCAATTGGAAATATCATCTCAGAAATATTTATTGTTGTCAGCGATAGCCAAAGACTGTGCTGGATGTGATCCACAATCAAATATATATGTAGCGTCTTGTTCAGAACGTCTTGGCATCATGGAACAGAAGACTTATGGGAGTATAAAAAAAAATCTTGACTCTCCAGGTAGTGTGGCAAAAGCAGATGCCAATGTGTGAGTTAGAGAGGTGCCTAGAGCAGTGCCTCAACCTTCACATGTCATTTATAGTATTGCAGTTCTCTTATGTAGCAAAGTCTCAAAGCTATTGCCGTCTTTTAAACTCCTATAGTTATACTTGATGACTTTTGAGTAAAGACATCTAGGAGATTCATGTATGGCATGCAAAATTTTTATACATTATGAGCCATCCTTTTCTATAGCAAACCCCTAACCTAGGGTATTTCAATCACAAATAGTGCAAAATGAATATGTTACGATCGTGTGGGTAAACTAGGCACGGGGCCCACACGATTGCAACCAAAGAGGACTGGGTACACACACTGGTTTCTGGCAACTGACCCTGCTCTACACGGGAGGGAGTCATGGCCCTACCTGAGCGGGGACATTGCCCCAATAAGGGCAGCCCAGCGGTCTTCGGATCTCGGCCCTAGCTGATCCTAAGAGCCACGCACCAGAACAGGACGCATTCAAATGCCACATGACAGGGACTGAACAACAGGATGCACAGAGCCAGAATACATGGCATACAGCAGCCACAATGTAAACACTAATAGCAGATAAGCTGAATATAAATGCGAGGTATTAGTTCGTACATTGGCCAATGAACTTAAGCTGCAAGCCCCGGCAAGGCCCCTCGTATCTTTCAGTCCCTACACTAGCAAGACACATCTACTAGAGGGCCCTAACTGACAGAATAAAAACGAACAAACGGACATGAACCAGCAAGACACAGATCACACAGCAAACTTCAACAGACAAGGATTCATGACTGCTCACCCTGAACACCAGCCAGACTCTGACCAGGAGCTGGGTTTATATGTGAGCACAGACCCAGGAGATCGGCTAGCAGGAAGTACAGCTCAATCATTTAACCCTGTGAGGTCTGTGCTGCTAGGAAGCTTAGAACTACAGATCCCAGCAGCACATGTAACAGAATATAGAACGTAGACCAGGCCCCCTAAGTGTTCAATTTCCCTGCAGCGTCACCATAGGAAAAATGAAGCATTACATAGTGTACATTCAAATTATTGGGTTATCTGTGTAATCTAGCAAAGGACAGGTCCTCTAAAAAGAGATGCTCATTATAACCACTATCTACTCTGTTCAAGTGATGAGGTTCCTGGGCAGATCACTCTCTTCTATTAACTTAGAATTACCCAAGAGTGTATAAAAATTGCGTTTTTTTTTTTTTTACCCACACAATGACTTCACAATCGGCCTGTGCCCTGGAGAGAAGAACAGTATAGGCTGCACAAATGAGAAGAGGTCAGTATTTACGGAGAACACAAACAACCTTTGAGATTTACCTGCTCTTACAAGAGTACAGAATGTCTTTCTTCCGGGTGTCTCCAGGACATTGCAGGACAGTTACCAAGAATGTGTAGGGGGTAGCCGCCAAAAAGAAGAAAATGTTAATTTATTTAATGTTGTACCATTGTTATATTTACATGCTAAAGATGTGTGAGTTTCTTTAAAAGTTTTCATGTTCTGTGCAAGGCGACATACCACGGTAGGCAGCCCAACGAGATACAGGTATTTGGGAAGCATATAAGAGTGTGCATGCACATGCAGCATGTGCGAAAAGTTTTGGGGTGACTCAAGTCTCCAAGCTATGCTGTCTAAGGGTGGCTTCACACTAGCGTGTTTTTGTTCGTACATAGGTGCGTACATTGGTGCGCACCGATGTACATGCAAAAACTCGCGTGAAAGCACGTCCGTGCATTGCTTTCAATGGAGCCGCGGCTACTGCCGGCGGCCCCATAGAAAACAATGGTCTACCGGCACCCTGCATTCTTTTTCAGTGAAGGGCTTTACATATAAGCCCTCCCCAGAAAAAGAAAAATTTTAGTGTAAAAAAAATAAATAAATAATATATATATATATATATATATATATATATATATATATATATACTTACCTGTCCACTGCTGCCGTGACCCCCACATGGATGAAGAACACATCTGCCGCATGCCCGAATGAATGACTGGCGAGAGCTGCCTGTGATTGGCTGAGCACCTCAGCCAATCACATTCAGCTCTTTCAGCAGGCGGGGATTTTAAATCCTCGCCTGCTGATAGATCAGCACCACAGTGCAGGGGACAGCAGGAGAAGACGTGGCTGAGCCCCGCAGCTGAAGGGAGATGAGTATCTATTTTTTTTGTTTTTTAAAACACTTTTACTTGATTTTCAGGAATGGGCTTATATTTAAAGCTCTTCCCTGAAATCAATTGCCGGCAGCAGAATCCTCTACTGCAGCTGACGTGTGACAGCTGCGGTAGAAAATTGAAGAATTCCTCTGTTGCATCTGTCACAGAGGTGGCAGATGTAGCAGCAGGGAATTCTTTTAACTAGTTTAGATGAAGGAAACATCTGCTGCATGCAGCAGATGTGTTCTTCATCCCCACAGGGGTCACGACAGCGGCAGAGAGGTAAGTATATATTTAAATTTTTTTTTTTTTTGCACAAAAATTTTTCTTTTCTAGGGAAGAGCTTATATGTAAAGCCCTTCCCTGAAAAGGAATGCAGGGGTGCCGGCAGACCATTGTTGCAATGAATGCATTGTTACAAATGGAAGCGTGTTTTTGTGCATGTGCATGCACGCACAAAAACACGTTCGTGTGAATCCACCCTTAACGAGTATTTGCCAGAGACTGTCTTACCATATCTTCCAGCCATCTGAAAGTTCTTCTACTAAGAGTGCAATGTGTTATCCAGTGCTATTTTGTTGCTGTTGGAGACTGTTATTAAAGTCTTCCAAAACTGAAGATGCGGCCGAGAGTTCCTCCCTTTGTGATTGGCCAATCCAGCTCTCATCACACATCTGACCGCCAGGCCTTTACAGCTTTTATGGATGATACCGAAGACCTCTACAAATATTGCTAAGTGTCGGGACCCGATGCTAGTTCCACACAGCCTATCTAAAGAGCCAGACCTAGCATTTTCTTCCTACTGGTCTACACATGCATGCGTCCATGCTTGTGGCAGACAAAGGCATTCCTCCATCCTAGTTACCTCTCTAAAGATGAATATATGAATAAAAATACTTTTGTTGAATTTTATATTTTAAGTATGCAGGAAAAATACTTGACAGCTGCTATGGTGGAAGATGAGACAGTAGTTGGATGTATATGAGGACAGTAAATATAGCATTCCCAATACAAGACCTCTGTATTATTATATACTGTATACTTACAGAGCGAGGATGATGAAGTCATGAGCAGGTTTATAAATGCCTGCCCTATACAGTGTGAGTAATGCATTTGAAAGAGCTGGTCCGGGGCAGTTTCCAGCTACATGCGGTAAAGAAATAGCAGGTCCTATCTTTTCTCGACCATAGTATTCACGGCCGAGAAATCCCAGGAGTGAAAAGGAAACCACTGAACTCCTATTGAGATTAGTGGTTGTGTTTTGTCCTCTTATGCGATTATCACCGCCATATTGGGGCAGAAAAACATGTCCATGTGTTTAATCCCTTAAACAATATATTGAAACAGAACAATTGCAACAACAGAAGTAATCATCCTCATCATGACAGCCCCTTATGTAGTGTCCGAGGAGCAGTCCCACAGCCGAGGAGACAGCGGGGTAGAGAAAGGACTTGTCACAGGGCTCTACCATCTCCTTCTCTGGGACCAAGGTGCTGCTGGGGATGTTTAAGGGCAGAGTAACCGGGGGTTACCTTAAGTCCAATTGTCACTCGTGACGCCACCGTTCCATCCTCTGTGGTGGATCTCCCGGATGTAATAAAATAATCCACACACAGGGTAATTTTCTGAACAAGAACCAGGAATAGTCGCCTCTCTCTGTTTACTTCAAACTCTCAAACTTAAATTCAACAAACAGTCCTGGTACAGCTATAACAAGCCAAAGTGGTGCAACAGGGGGGATTCTCAGTGTATTCAGACAATCCACAGTCCAAGTTATCTATGTGATTCCCACTCCTGGCAAACTCTCTCTCTCTACCAGTTAATACTCACTCTGCTGTATCTTTGTCATTTCGCTAAGGAGCTTCCAGTGCTCACTAGTAACACCAAGGAAACCTGGGTAGGTTAAGCCCAGGCTGAGCATCAGACCATCACTTGGCTTCCTCCATTCTCTCCACACTCAGACCAATGTCTGATTCCTGTGTCACTCACTCACTGATAGACCTCACTCTTCTCCCTCTTAGTAGCACTAACTAACTCCTTGTCTCCTTACCAACACATATATAAACCAACACACGCAAAACGATACATTTCTCAGACAGGACAGAACATACCAGACGTTAACCCTCTCAGTCCTGCAGCCATGCAATACACATAAATCAAATGCACTCCACAAACAAGACACTAACAAGACATTGACATGAGACAAACATAGAACATTATGAAGGGGCCCTATTAACTGGGCCACTTACACATCCTGCTCCATCAAATCCATATAGCAGATTTCCAGGCGATGCCGTTCATTCTTATCAAACACTATGGTAACGTCTTGCATGCCTTTCTAGCATTTCTCATGCAGAGAGCTACAGATCATACCATGTGTGGGATTCAGAACATTTTACATAGGCAGATAGTCCATCTGTGCTAACCAGGGCTGGCTCCAGGTTTATGCGGGCTCTTGGGTGACAAAGTTTCAATGGGGCCCTTTTCAATGTGTCACACATGGCAGTAAATATGCATAGGTTTTTATTGTAGGTTTTTACTACTTTTGCACAATAATAGCATGTTTCATGGAAAGAAACATTTTTATGTCACTGCATTCCATAAGTCATAACTTTTAATTTTTACAATAATCACTACAGTCGGCTATACATGGCAATAATAGAACCAAGCTTTCTACATTGATACAGTGTCAGAACTAAGCTTACTCCATGGGTATGGTAACAAAACCAAGCTTACTGCATAAATGCAGTACCAGAATCAAAATTACTACGTAGCTACAGTACCAGGACCAAGCAGATTGCATAGATGTGATATAAAAAACTAGTTTACATCACAAACACAGTAACAGAACCAATCATTGTACATGTATTTGTATAACTAGATTGACCCGATGTTAATATAAAATGTTTGGAAAAATAGTTGTAAATGTTTTAAGAACTGTCGAGCCATGGATTTGGCTTTAACTGTTTGCTGTCCACGGCTTGGTATTCCACATTTTGGGGACATGGGAACAGTCAATTAGTGTATATTACATGTCGGTATATTACACCACTTAGTATAATCTCTGATATATTCTACAGATTGGATCTACTACAGAAAGAGAATACAATCACTAAGCTGTAGGCCACTATATACCTGCGTATAGCAGAACTGAGTGTATATAGCTTTGTGTAGCAGAGCTGAGTGTATATAGCTGCTTGTAGCAAAGGTGAGTGTATGTAGCTACGTGCCGCAGAGCTGAGTGTATATACCTGTGTGAAGCAGAGCTGAGAGTATATAGCTTGTGTAGCAGAGCTGAGTGTATTGACCTACGTGTAGCAGAGCTGAGTATAAATAGCTGTGTACAGCAGAGTTGAGTGTAAAATGCTCGCTGCTACTGGAGCGAAATTGATGCATAAACCGGGGTTGTTGGTTTATTTTGTTTCTATTTCACTATTCAAACTCCTTGCTGTTGCTGGGGTGTAAGCACTGAGCAGAGTTAACTAGTGCAGTACTGATAGAAAGTAGAAGGAAAAGTACATTCATAAAGAAGGAGCAGAGTGACGCCCGTGTCTGCCGGGAACAGTAATAGGGCGACAGACACGGGTAGCAGACCTGACACTCCTCCCACCTCCAAGATGTTTCTCGAGCTGCACCAGTTTTCTGGAATGCCCTACCACAGACAATCAGGTTAATTCTGAGCACCCACAACTTTAAGTGTGCCCTAAAAACACATCTTTTAACCCCTTGAGTGGCACGCCCGGAAAAGTTCCGTGACGAGCTCCACTGCCCATAGTGATATACCCCGGAAGATTTCCGGGCTATGTATCACTATGGGAGCTGCAGAGCACAATGCCACAAGCTGTGACAGTGTGCTCTGCCTGCACAGACCCACAGAGAACAAAGCAAGGGCTTTGAAAAACCAGCAGAAGATATTGCCGACATGTCGGCAATGTCCTGCTTTGTTTACAGGTTGCCATAGAGACCATCGACTTGTCAGAAGCAAGCCGATGGTCTCTGTGGCAGGGAGAGCTGGTTGTTAGCTGTCAGAGGACAGATAGGTACCTGCTCTTACAGCAGAGATCAGAGAAAACCTCCGATCTCTGCTGTGTTAACCCTTTACATGCTGCAGTCTATGTGACTGCAGCATGTAAAGAGCTGTCACTGCAGCATGTAAAGGGCTGTCACCATCGGACCCCTGGAATGTGATCAGGCGTCCTGATGGGTCCCTGTGGAAGTCCCCTAAAGGGACAAAAAAAAAAAAAAATTAAAAAAAATTAAAAAAAAAAAAGTAAAAAAATTATTAAAAAAATAAAAAAAACACTTGTCTCCCTTTACTTTGTAAAAAATCAAAAATACAATCACACATGTGGTATCCGTGCGTCATAATGACACAGAGAAGGAAGTTAATACATTATTTAACCCCTTAATGACATGGCCCCTTTTTTTCTTTTTTCCCCATTTCTTTTTTTCCTCCCCCCTGTTTAAAAAATCACAACTTGTCCCGCAAAAAACAAGCCCTTATATGGCCATGTCAATGGAAAAATGAAAAAGTTATGGCTCTTGAGACGCAACTGCAAAACTAGTTGAAATTCAATGATTAGACCATTTTAAAAAACCTGCCCTGGTGGGCACGACAGGGTGGTAGGAAACCTGCCACTCAAGGGGTTAAGGGAAACCTATCATATTCCTTAATCTAAACCCTTCTCTATCTACTCTGCCTCTACAGTCCCCCTTGGAAACCTAACTCCCTTCTTCCCACTGCATCCCTTCCATACCCTATTGCGCCAGTTATTGCTTATACACAAACACAGCTGGTCATCGACTCAAACAGCATTAGGTATATATGTATATATGAGGCAACATGTATGTTTTTTTTTAAACCTCCTGCTCTTCCCGCAGAATCTATGGCCCATCTGCAATGTCATTTGCAGACAGTCTGCGGGTCGAACAGCTTCCATTGACTTCAAATTGGAGCATGCTGCGATTTTTCATCCACGAGCGGAAACCGCAATTGGTTTCCGCTCGTGTGCATGAAGAATAATTTTTCCATAGCATGCTATGGAGGTTATTGCTACGGGATCCAGAGGCGGGCGTCTGCTCCGGATTCTGCAGCAAAAATCCGCTGTGGACATGAAGCCTAAAGAAGAGTATTTCCACCGAAAGCAAGCAGAGATCTTGAAAATGGCAAGAAAATTGAAAAACTAAGTATATTAGCGAGTTGCAGAACTTTTCATTATATAATGGAAACCACGGATTTATTCAACAAGTTGTCCACAAGTCGTCCTGCTTCCCTACTACAAAGCCGGCGCCTCACAGTGATTCCTACCATAAACGCAAAGTACGTAAGATCATCACGGAGCCCGGGAGTCTATATCTCTCTGTGCATCTGTTAATTTACAGTTTGCTTCTCTTCAGTGCTGCTCCTTGCGATTTCTTGGAAGGCTCCATTGTTAGGTGGATTTCTCTGCCAAGACTCCTCTAATCCTTTATGCTCTCGCACCTCCTTGACATGCGAGTTTCATGTTGGGGACACAAACGTTCGTTGCAGCAGAGATTCAGGTTTAACCTGCTGCTGGTAATTCTGCACGGCTTTAGTGACTACATTACATACAGCAATGCAATCTAAGACTCTACGGGGTAAAAAGTAGCATAAAAGCTTTCATAAATATGACGCCTGTAGACATCGCCATCATCTTAAATGTCAGCTATTGTTTAAAGGGGTTTTCCAAAATCAAGGCGGATTTCAGACTACCCCTTTACCACAATCGCCCACTGCTTGACCCTCCATCACGTAGGATCACATGCAGCAATCTTTGTGTGTATATATGAAGTATTTATTCACACACGCTAATGTAAATGTACTTAATGTAATACATCTGGTGCTGCGCAGGCTGTGGATTTCCATAAACAGCCCTATTGTCTGCCATGATAAGCCGTGTGATTATGTAGCTGTGACCGCAGATCACTTGATGGGCCTCTGAGCTCGTAAATAATGAGAATCAATTATCATGGCTTGTGAATAGAAACCAGGCTGCATCTATATGTTTCTTACTGAGCTCAGCAGCATTATAGCACTTAATACATCCCCCTCCCCGGCATTTCACAGTTAAGAGTCATTATCTACTTTTTCATGCCGGCCCCTATTCTTTAAAGTGATCTCTGGGTTCCCTAGGAAATATGACTTGTGATAGTGATGCCATAACTGTTATAATGGAAGTCAGCGCCATATACCCTGCCTCCCAACTTCTGAACAACGAAAAGAGGGGCGAGTTTAGCAGAAAGTTTTTTGTTAGGCCATGCCCCTTTAACATTAAGCCACACCCTTTGAATCCTCTGACAGTAATAATCCCCCTTCTTGACGCTTCACAGTAAAAGTGCTCATTAGTGCAGTTAACTACAATAATACCAGGTGGTGGTATCATCTATTTTTGTTTTTCTTCTCTATCTGGGCCCAGACCACCATGAAGCATTCTTCTAGCCACAACTCATCTACATACGTCCCAACTTGTAAGAAATGAAAAGACAGACAACTATAGTGGTGTGCATAGCACATTGCAGATAATTTTTGGGACAGGACATGCCCTTTTATGCTATGCCATACCCTATGTTTTTCCTAATACCCATCAGTGACCCCCTCATAGTAAGTGCGGCTTCAGACAAGCGTAAATGCAAGTACTCTGACCTCAGCACAACGTATTTGCAATATGCATGATGAACAAGGTTGATGAGGTTTATTTGCTTTTTTTTTTTTTTTTTTTTTGATTTTAGAGTCATAGAATCATAGAATAGTAGAGTTGGAAGGGACCTCCAGGGTCATCAGGTCCAACCCCCTGCTCAATGCAGGATTTACTAAATCATCCCAGACAGATATTTGTCCAGCCTTTGTTTGAACACTTCCATTGAAGGAGAACTCACCACCCCCTGTTATAACCTGTTCCACTCATTGATCACCCTCACTGTCAGAAAGTTTTTTATAATATCTAATTTGTGTCTTCTCCCTTTCAGTTTCATCCCATTGCTTCTAGTCTTTCCTTGTACAAATGAGAATAGGGTTGATCCCTCTGCACTGTGACAGCCCTTCAGATATTTGTAGACCGCTATTAAGTCTCCTCTCAGTCTTTTTTTTTGCAAGCTAAACATTCCCAGATCCTTTGGCCGTTCCTCATAGGACATGATTTGCAGACTACTTACCATCTTGGTAACTCTTCTCTGATTTTGCTCCAGTTTGTCTATGTCTTTTTTAAAGTGGGGTGCCCAGAACTGGACACAGTATTCCAGATGAGGTCTGACTAAAGAAGAGTAGAGGGGGATAATGACCTCACGGGATATAGACTCTATGCTTCTCTTAATACATTCCAGAATTTTTAGCTGCTGCATCACATTGTTGACTCATGTTCAGTCTGTGATCTATTAGTATACTAGTATATTAGAAATCAAAGGGTTCTGTTTTCTGCGTATTGCGGGGGCAGAGTTTATAGCCGCAAATACGCTTGTGTGCAGCCGCTCTCAATGTCTTTCTCTGCCCTTTAGCGCTCCTGGCCATCCTGCTGGCACCATTGAAGTGAATGGAGATAGGGCTGACTGCCGTTCCCTGGAAAGCTGGGTGGCTGCAAAAACCACTGCTATGCAGAGAAAACCAAGGAGGGGATACAAGCTAAATTAGCGCTTCAGCCCTTTAGGACTGCTGGCGAACCAACTAGAACCCCACTGATCATAAAGTAACAGTATATTCCAGCTATATACCATCATTTTATAAAATGGAAACACTCCTTTTGCCATAGAAACACATACGCCTGCATTAGAGCCGCAGTACTAACACTTTGCGTCTTCTTATACAAACACAATCCCAGGATTTTCTCGAATACTGTATATGGACTAATCCATTTTCCCATGTCAGGATTTATCGAAGATTTGGTTAGTTACATAATTATTAAAGCAATTTAGCCATCTCTTGCTTACTCATGTCAGTAAATAATGGGGCTATTATGTCGGGGAATGTCAACTTTCTTTTGATTCTTCTAAAATGTAGAATACCTTTCAACCAGGCTGATGAAAAAACAAAGCTCATTGTTATTCCTTGCATCTGGGACACGTCTTCCACTGTGGGTCTATTTCACAAGCTCCGCAGCAATTCACATTTACAGTGTAATAGTTTACCTTGGACATCTGAAAATAACCCTGTTTTTCCTTTCATCATGGTGATTTCTGGAGGCCTCTAATAGCAATAATAAAGCTTTCAAGAGAAAAGGCGGCATTGTTATCTGCAGGAGTCTGCACTGTTCTTCATGCTCCTTGGCACAGTGACAATGGGAAAATGATGATTAATAAAACACTTGTGAATACTTTTCAGAACAAACAATTGGTGCTTAAATCCAATAGACAAACGAAGCGAAGGGTATCTTAGAGTATTTATTTAATGTCTGCATGAGAGTCTCCTGAATAGCGTTCGCACTAATGTTAGTCGGATAGTATTAGTAGATAGGTGGGTGCAACTAGTACCTCTGCATAAATTATAGCTACACCCCTCGGTTGGCTTCACACAAGCGTATTAGGGGTGTGTCTGTGGGCCCATAAGGCCTCATGTCCACGGGGAAAAGAACAATTAAAATCCGCAGCGGATCACCCAAACGCGGATCCGCGTCCCATAGGGATGCATTGACACCCGCGGGTAGATAAATACCCGCGGATGGTCAATAAAAGTGAATTAAAAAGTTTCTGGAGCATGAAAAAAAATGGACATGCTCCATTTAGATGCGGGTCCCTCGCGGGGACGGCTTTCACAGGCTTCTATTGAATCCTGTGGAAGCCGTCCGGATTCGCAGGAGACCCGCGCCTGAATTAAACTCACCTGCTCCGGGCGATGCAGATCTTCCTTCCTTCGCGGCAGGATCTTCTTTCTTCGGCCCCGCGGATGTGCCCGGCGCATGCGCGCGGCACGCAGCTGGCGTGCCGAGCACATCCGCCGGGCCGAAGAAAGAAGATCCGGCCGCGAAGAAGGGAAGACCTGCACGGTCTGCAGCAGGTGAGTTTATTCTTATTTTCAGCCCTCATGTCCGTGGGGCAGGAGGGACCCGCTACGGATTCTCAATGGAGAATCCATAGCGGGCCTGATTTTCCCCGTGGATATGAGGCCTAATACATCTGAGCTTTATAGGGTCCCAAGTTCATCTGGTTTAACTCATACCTCTGTACAACTAAGGGCTTCTTCACACGGGCATATTTGCAAGCGTTTTTGTGCACATACAATTTACACACGCAATACATACAGAATAGAACTCTTTGATTTCAATGGGTTTGTTCTTATTTCCTTTCCTCCACGAGAAATGCTCTATTTAGGACCTGCTCTATTTTTCTGCCCATTTGCGCAAAAAGGGTCCCCATAGAAGTCTATGGGACATGCATAAATGCGTGAAAAAAAAACATAGCTGGAACTCATTAGGCTAAATAACCATTTAAATTGGGGTGTGTTCATCTGACGCAAGCAAATGAACATGCTTTGCATGCACAAAAAGTACAGCAAAGTACGCTGATGCATACGCAAAAAAAGCCTTGTACATAGTGTAAATATGTTATGCTGAGGCTTGTGCATAGTTGCTATGGAGATGGACTGCGCAGATGCATCACAAATTTGGGCCAAAATAGTAGCATGCACCAAAAGTTGCACCAGATTTTGATGTGGCAGAACAGAGAATGCCCCTTGGACAATTGCTGATTGGCTGACACTCCCGGATAAAAGGGACAGTTTCTTGCTGCGCAACAGGAGAATGCAGGGGAATGTATACTGAACTGAAGGTGTTACTGGAACGCTACTAAATAGGGGTGCAACAGAAGAGCTGCTACCTGTGAGAGAGGAGAATTAGCGGAATCCAGAGACTGTGATAGAATGGGCTGCTTGTAGAGGACAGCGGGTGCTGAGCTAAAGAACCGGAGACTGCTTGCTGCCTGGAGCCAACAGAGGGAGAGAGCGGCCTCGCTACAATTCCAACCTAGTGGGAGCCTATGGACTGCGACAAAGATCAAGGAGATCAGTGGTAAATTTGGGCTCCTAATCCTGGACAAGTTTGAGGCAGTAGTAGTGATGACTCCCACCCAACAAAACTGTAAATGAGGCCGGCCTCTAATAAAATATTAAGTGTGCACAAGGGGCACAGCAAGGAAAGAACAGGACTGTTGCATCAGATAAAACTATGACTAGAGACTTGGACTATGTGCCAAATTTCTATTGCTTGTGGTTATGGGCGAAGACAGTGTTAGGGCTTAGTCAGACGGGCGTTTTTTGCCGCGATTTGCGCATGCGCATGCGTCCGGCGATTTTTTTAAAACCATTGCTTCGCAATGGTATCGGACACATGAGCGCTTTTTATGCGCTCGTCCGAAAAATTATAGAACAAAAAATCGCAGATCGCACCTATCTGCGATCTGCGATTCCTGTTCGCTTCTGTATATGCGCTCAATGGGGCCGGCGGCAGCAGCGCCGACCCCATTGAGAACATATAGAAGACAAATCATTCTTCTCTGCCACAGCAGTAACAGCTGTGGCAGAGAAGAACGATGTTTGCCCATTGAATTCAATGGAGCGGCAATACAGCCGCTCCATTGAAAGCAATGGGCTGCCGGCGTGCGCGGGGTTAATTGTCGGGAAGGGGTTAAATATATAAACCCTTCCCTGCAATTCATGCTAAAATGTGTTAAAATAAAAAAAAATTGTATACTCACCTTTCCGCTGCAGCCAGAGTCCAGCCTCGGCCGCTGTCAGTTCTCCTGAACTGCTTCTCGGCACTATTCAGCCGGCGGGGCTTTAAAATCCCCGCCTGCTGAATGATCTGCTCTGATTGGTCACAGCCTGACCAATCAGAGGCCGGTTTCACTCACACACCCATTCATGAATTCATGAATGGGTGAGTGACTGCTGCCTGTCAGCGCTGAGCCAATCAGGGGCAGGTCTGACTCACATCCATTCATGAATTCATGAATGGGTGTGAGTGAGGCATGCCTCTGATTGGCTCAGCGCTGAGCCAATCAGGGGGCAGGTCTGACTCACACCCCCTTCACACCCACTGCAGGACGGCTGCCCGGAGCTGCAGGCAGAAGGTGAGAATGCAATTTTTTTTTATTTTAACACATTTTAGGATGGATTGCAGGTAAGGGCTTATATATTTAAGCCCTTACCGACAATTCATCCCACACTCGCCCTCAGCGCATTGCTTTCAATGGAGACGGCTCTATTGCCGTCTCCATTGAATGCAATGCGCTGGACAGCTCCGGCCCGTTTCTAATGAAACGCGGCTAGGAGCAGATTTTCGGGCGATTTGCGGGCGACTTGCGCGCACCGGTCACGCGATTTGCGGATGCGCATCCGTCATGCGATCCGCAAATCGCGGCAAAAAACGCCCGTCTGACTAAGGCCTTATAGAGGTCTTAAGGCCCATTTAGACGCAACGATCATCGCTCAAAATTTGTTAAAAGTGTTGAAAGTGAGCGATTGTTTTGCTTTTAAAGGCGACCGTTTAGACGTAACGATTATCTTTGGGTAATGGACGATAAACAATAATTTATTATAATTGAACGATAGTTTGTTTGAATGGCACGTGCATCAGTGAAGGTAAAAAATGAGGTAAAAATCGTTAAACAGCTGAACGATTTTCATTTAAACCAAACAATAAGCGAACTACCAAACTATGGATTTTAAGCGGACTGAAAGACAACGATGAATGAATGACTAATGAAAAATGCACGATGGGCGTGCGTTTACAAGTAACTATTATCGCTCAATTGTGACACTTTTAACGAATTTTGGGGCGATAATCGTTGTGTCTAAATGGGCCTTCAGCCTGCATAATAGACGGGAGTTTGAACAATGTGTTACCAATATACTGCATTGATATTACTATAGTGTTAATTCTTTAAAGAACTTTGTGTTTCCTGATTTTTATCTCTGTGCCACAGGATTAATCTTCATTCAGCATTATTTATACTTTTTGTCTAGCAATTGCTGTTATTTTGTATTGAGCACCAAGGATTGGTAATGCCAGGATGTATTCACTTATATTTCCTTGATTCTTAAATAAATATTGTATATTTTCGGTACTCCTTCTGTTGCATTGTATCCTGAATCTGTGACACAACACCATTATACATGACAGATCAGTACAAAAATATGAGATCGATAGATAAATAGATAGATAGATAGATATGAGATAGATAGATTGATATGAGATAAATAGATAGATAGATATGAGATAGATTGATAGATATGAGATAGATAGATAGATATGAGATAGATAGATAGATAGATAGATAGATAGATAGTGAGATAGATAGATATGAGATAGATAGATAGATAGGAGATAGATAGATAGATAGATAGATAGATATGAAATACATAGATAGATAAATATGAGATACATAGATAGATATGAGATAGATATGAGATACATAGATATGAGATAGATAGGAGATAGATAGATAGATAGATAGATAGATAGATAGATAGATAGGAGATACATAGATAGATAGATGGATAGATAGATAGATAGGAGATAGATAGATAGGAGATACATAGATAGATAGATGGATAGATAGATAGATATGAGATAGATAGATAGATAGATATGAGATACATAGATAGATAGATAGATAGATAGATATGAGATAGATAGATACATAGATATGAGATAGATAGATAGATATGAGATAGATAGATAGATAGATATGAGATAGATAGATAAATATGAGATACATAGATAGATTTATATAAGATAGATAGATCGATAGATAGATATGAGATAGATATGAGATAGATAGATAGATAGCTATGAGATAGATAGATAGATAGATATAAGATAGATAGATTTATATGAGATAGATAGATATGAGATAGATAGATATGAGATAGATAGATAGATAGATAGATAGATAGATAGATAGATAGATAGATAGATAGATATGAGATAGATAGATAGATAGATATGAGATAGATAGATAGATAGATAGATATGAGATAGATAGATAGATATGAGATAGATTGATAGATAGAGAGATAGATATGAGATAGATAGATATGAGATAGATAGAGATAGATGATAGATAGATATGAGATAGATAGATAGATAGATAGATAGATAGATTGATAGATATAAGATAGATAGATAGATTTATATGAGATAGATAGATATGACATAGATAGATATGAGATAGATAGATATGAGATAGATAGATAGATAGATAGATATGAGATAGATAGATAGATATGAGATAGATAGATAGATAGATAGATAGATAGATAGATAGATATGAGATAGATAGATAGATAGATATGAGATAGATAGATAGATAGATATGAGATAGATAGATAGAGATAGATGATAGATAGATATGAGATAGATAGATAGATAGATAGATAGATATGAGATAGATAGATTGATAGATAGATTGATAGATATAAGATAGATATATAGATATGAGATAGATAGATAGATATGAGATAGATAGATACATAGATAGATAGATATGAGATAGATAGATAGATAGATATGAGATAGATAGATTGATAGATATGAGATAGATAGATAGGAGATAGATAGATAGATAGATAGATAGATAGATAGATAGATAGGAGATAGATAGATATGAGATAGATAGATAGATATGAGATAGATAGATAGATAGGAGATAGATAAATAAGTCCCATTTTCTGTCAGTTTTGGTAAATGAGGCCTTTACACCTTCCACTTTTATATGATACTAATTTTGCACATAAGTTGATCCTCACGCTGCTGCCATGTGGTAGCGAATTCCGCTCTACAATGTACATTCCGGGTTTGTCAGCAATGTAAAACATATGACTGTCTGCTCACAGAGAGCCCATTGTTGCAGTATAGAAGTCATTTTATCTCGGCTTACTCGTACAGTTAAAGCCTCCTATAATCACCCTTATTAAAGTAATAATGCAGCTTTATGCCGGAATATACAGCCTGCTGTGTCCCCATGGGTGAGCACTTTACTTAATCAGAAGGGGAAAATGTCTCCGCTCACAAGAATGTTGATATCTCTATAAACAGCTCATTTCTTTAGGATATTGTTAGGAAGAAAAACAAATCTTGTATTCGAGCTGATAAGAAAACACAGAATTTAGGAAAATTGGACCAAAGGGATATCCTTACATATTGTGCTGGAGCTGGCGCCAACACTTTCTTTTCCTCAGTTTTGCTTTCTTCCAAATTGTACATTTTTGTGAATCCCATTAAAAGTAATGAGAACCCACACAATAATTGTGTTTTCTCTAAGGCTTGCCAACCATCCCGGAACTAGCGGGAGAGTCCCAGTTTTGAACCGGTGTCCCACCGTCCTGAGGGGTCTCTGGTGTGTCCCATCTGCTCCTTCTTTCAGCCACTAGCATGATCCTTTCATCGCGCTGGCACTGCTGGCACTGCTGGCACACAGCACCAGTGCTGAAAGTCATGCTGGTCTCTTGGCTTCACCACCTGATGCCTTCTATGTGACGCAGACGGTGCAGTGATGTCATCTTGTCACCTGCGCCATTCTGCAGGGTGTCAGCCGGAAAACACAAGAAGGGTCTGTGAGACCGCAGGGGAGGTGAATACGTTTCCTACAGGGGGACATTATGGCTGTATGTTCCTACAGGAGGACAGTATGGCTATATATTACTACAGGAAAACCGTATGGCCATATATTACTACAGGAGGACAGTAGGGCTATATATTATTACAGGAGGACCGCATGGCTATATATTACTACAGGAGGACCGCATGGCTATATATTACTACAGGAAGACTGTATGGCCATATGTTACTATAGGAAGACCCTATGGCTATATATTACTACAGGAGGACAGTATGGCTATATATTACTACAGGAAAACCGTATGGCCATATGTTACTATAGGAAGACCGTATGGCTATATATTACTACAGGAGGACAGTATGGCTATATATTACTACAGGAAAACCGTATGGCCATATATTACTACAGGAGGACAGTAGGGCTATATATTATTACAGGAGGACCGCATGGCTATATATTACTACAGGAGGACCGCATGGCTATATATTACTACAGGAAGACTGTATGGCCATATGTTACTATAGGAAGACCCTATGGCTATATATTACTACAGGAGGACAGTATGGCTATATATTACTACAGGAAAACCGTATGGCCATATGTTACTATAGGAAGACCGTATGGCTATATATTACTACAGGAGGACAGTATGGCTATATATTACTACAGGAAAACCGTATGGCCATATGTTGCTATAGGAAGACCGTATGCTATATATTACTACAGGAGGACAGTATGGCTATTAATTAGTACAGGAGGACAGTATGGCTATACATTACTACAGGGGAGCAGTATGACCATATTTTACTACGGGAGGACCGTATGGTATTTTATTTACTACAGGGGACAATATGGCTATATATTACTACAGGGGAGAGTATTGCTATATAGTACTACAGGGGAGAGTATTGGTATATAGTACTACATGGGGACAGTACAGCTATACATAAAGGGAGATATTATGGCTATATATTACTACAGGTGGGCAGTACAGCTACATATTACTACAGGTGGACAATATGGCTATTTATTGCTAAAGGGGGCAGTATGTCTTATTTACTGCAGGGGCGCAGTGCAGAACATTGTTCATTACAAGGGGACGGTGCATCATGTTATTTATTACTCGGGTGTGGTGAGTTGCACTGTTATTCAGTATTTAGGGGTAACCACTTGTGGTACTATTAAACGATTATCTTAATTTAGGAATTATGGATAAGAAGAAACAAAGAGCCAAAGCCATCTGTGTGACAACCTCTGAATAGGCAATTTGTATCTGAGAGAAGCTGTTGTGATGATTTGGATTTGATGGAGAAGAAAACTCCAACACTAATTAGAGCTGATATCACAGGTGAGTCACAATGTCATTGTTTATTCTGCCTCTGATCAGTCTTGTAGTCACTGTATGGTCTACAGAGTGATGATGAGTAGTAGCATTCTTGTTAGTGAACTGACAACTCCCATCATACAGGTTGTACTAGGAAGTACAAACTTAAATAGCAGGGTTTTACTTGTCTTTACAATGTATCCCTTTATTGATCTTGGTTCTGGTAATGTAATTATGTACTGAGCTTGGTTCTAGTGCTGTACTTATTATATGATGTTGGTTTTGGTGCTATATTTATGTAATGAACTGTTCTAATACCATGTTTCCCTGATAATAAGACCTATCCAGAATTTGGGGTGGAAGGGGCTTGAAATATAAGCCCTCCCCTCAAAATAAGCCCTAGCTAGACTACATGAAAAGAAAAGCAATACTCACCTAGTAGCCTGCATTTTGGTCTCTCATGCTGGGCTGCGGCATTGCTGCAGGCTGCCATGTTCTCCTGAATGCAGACAGAACATTTCTTCCTGGTAGTGGGGTTTGAATACCCCGCCTCCAGCAAGCTAATGCTCTGATTGGATAATCGACCGCTGTGTCAGCCACTCAGAATCGGCGCTCAATTAACCAATCACAGCCATTCATTGAATTACATCATTGATAGCCCCGCTACCAGGAAGAAATGCTCTGTCGGAGCTCAGGAGAACACGGAAGCCAGCAGCAGTGACAGAGACCAGTGCAAAAGGACCCGAACGCCCGATTCTAGGTGAGTGTTATAAGAGCCCCCAAAAATAAGACACTGTGCCTCTTCTGGGGCCAAAGCTAATATAAGACAGTGTCTTATTTTCAGGGAAACACATTATTAGTGATTACAATAATATATATTTGGTTCTCATAAATTTTATTGAGTTTTGAATAGAGTAATAATACATTAAAACATATATAAACAAAGCAGTCATTATTTTTGCAATATTGTAATTTTCTGTAAGATTGATGTTTTCTAGAGATGAGCGAACGCGTTCGTCCGAGCTTGCTATTCGTGCGAATATTAGGGTGTTCGGGATGTTCGTTATTCGTAACGAACACCATGCGGTGTTCTGGTAAATTAAACTTTCTTCCCTGAGACGTTAGCGCTTTTTTTTGGCCAATATAAAGACAGGGAAGGCATTACAACTTCCCCCTGCAACGTTTAAGCCCTATACCACCCCCCTGCTGTGAGTGGCTGGGGAGATAAGGTGTCCGCCTGATATGAAAGTCTGCCCCTCCCGCTGCTCGCTATGGATGCATTCTATATGCGCTCAATGGGGCCAGCGGCAGCAGCGCTGACCCCATTGAGAACATATAGAAGACAAATCCTTCTTCTCTGGCACAGCTGTAACAGCTGTAGCAGAGAAGAACGATGTTTGCCCATTGAATTCAATGGAACCGGCAATACAGCCGACTCCACTGAATGCAATGGGCTGCCGGCGATCGCAGGATGAATGGTCGGAAAGGGGTTAAATATATAACCCCTTTCCTGCAATTCATCCAGAAATGTGTTACACTAAAAATATATACCGGCGTATAAGGCGACCGGGCGTATAAGACGACCCCCCAACTGTCACCTTATACGCCGGTAATACAGTGGAGAAAAGAATAAAAAGCATTACTTACGTTTTTAGATGATCTGCGGCGCTCCTGCAGGCTGTCGCTCCCTCCTAATCCACGGCAGAGTATTCCTTTCTCCACGAAAGACTTTAAATCCCTGCCTCCAGAAAGACACGTGCCTTCAGCCAATCACAGCCAATGACAATGATGTCATTGAATGGCTGTGATTGGCTGTGTTTCTGGAGGCGGGGATTTCAAGGCTTGAAATCCCCGCCTCCAGAAACACAGCCAATCACAGCCATTCAATGACATCATTGTCATTGGCTGTGATTGGCTGAAGGCACATGTGCTTCTGGAGGCAGGGATTTAAAGTCTTTCGTGGAGAAAGCTTGTCTGCCGTGGACCAGGAGGGAGTGACAGCCTGCAGGAGCGCCGCAGATCATCTAAAAACGTAAGTAATGCTTTTTATTCTTTGCTCCACTGTATTACCGGCGTATAAGGTGACAGTTGGGGGGTCGTCTTATACGCCCCGTCGCCTTATACGCCGGTATATATTTTTAGTGTAACACATTTCTGGATGAATTGCAGGAAAGGGGTTATATATTTAACCCCTTTCCGACCATTCATCCTGCGATCGCCGGCAGCCCATTGCATTCAGTGGAGTCGGCTGTATTGCCGGTTCCATTGAATTCAATGGGCAAACATCGTTCTTCTCTGCTACAGCTGTTACAGCTGTGCCAGAGGAGGACGATCTTTATGCTGACAGTGGGGGGGGGGGGGGGGGGGCACTCTTGCCGCTATTGTGGCTTAATAGTGGGACCTGTGAACTTGAGATGCAGCCCACCATGTAGCCCCTCGCCTGCCCTATCCGTCACTGTGTCATTCCCATCACTTTCCTGAATTGCCCAGATTTTCACACATGAAAACCTTAGCGAGCATCGGCGAAATACAAAAATGTTCCGGTCGCCCATTGACTTCAATGGGGTTCGTTGTTCGAAACGAACCCTCGAGCATCACGGGAAGTTCGTTACGAATAACGAACACCCGAACATTTTGGTGTTCGCTCATCTCTAATGTTTTCACGTATCTGGATAGCAATGAGACGGTCGCTGATTGTTCTAAAACCTTTGAGGTCTGTTTGTTTGTAATAACGGTTACTCCATTCCTCTTGATATCCTCGTGTCCGGCATAGTGCAATGTGAAGTCATCGGACTGAAAATATATATTACCTGTCCAGTGCAATTTGCTAATTCCAAGAATATCAATGCTAAGTCTTGTTATTTCATGTTTCACAATGTCCGATTTCCCTTGACTCATGCCACGTACATTCCATGACATTAGTATGTGAGCTTTGGTACAGCGCAGTCCTTTCCTTTCATCATGAGGTGTGTCAGCAGTTGGGCTTCCCAAGGGCTTTCCCCCAGTTGCCGCATGAGGAAAACCCAACTACTTGTACTCAGACCTTGCTCTTTCCCAGTTGCATATAGAGAATCCATTGGCCTGGGGGTCCTGCCATCGGATACCATATCTGAATCATTTGAGAGCCCTTTCATAGGGTTTCCAAGGCAAGGTTTTTACAGGGTGGGTCACCAGGTCTTTCCCTAACCCTCTCCATTTATCCAGGCTGAATGACTCCTACACTCCTTACAGGTCTATGCCCCAATGCTAATGCAGAATCCATTGAAGATTTTTATGCCGACGTCCAGAAAACTCTAAACGAGGTGCCAAAGAAGCACATCATTTACATTATGGGCAACTTCAATTCCAAAGTCGGCAGCCAGCTGGAAGCAACCATCCCAGGACGATTTGGGCTTGGTGAAAGAAATGAAGATGGTGATTGCCTAGTACAGTTCTGCCCCAAAAATTGTCTCAGAATAACAAGCACATGATTTATGCAACCCAAATGCCGACTATAGATGTGGACATCTACCAATGGCCTCCATTGAAATCAGATTGATTACATTCTGTGTAATCATCGTTAGCGAAATACAGTCCTTGCAATGAAAACCTTTCCAGGCGCCGACTGCGGCACTGATCATCAACTCCATGCAGCTAAGATCAAGATCAAATTCTGTAGCATTGAGAAAGGTGCTCCATTGAGAAAATCCTCATACATTATTGAGGTAGCAAACCGATTCGAACTGCTTGATACATCAGAAAAGCATCCTGAGGAACTATGGCATGATATACAGTCCACAGTTACCGAAACATCCAGTAAGCATATCACCTATAAGAAGCAGGAAAAACAACGCTATTGGCTGTTCGAGCAAGGCGGCAGCCAACCAAGAAAAAGTCCAGTAACTAAATGCTGATTTTCAGCAAACTGGAAGGAAAGACAAGGAAATGGACTGGAATGAGCATTGCCAACAACTCAAAGCAGAAGCCATGAAAGGCCATATGCGAGGCCTATTCTCACAAGTCGAGATGGCCCGAAAACCTTTCTTGGCACGCAACAGCACAATCAAAGGCAAAAATGGGAAGGAACTGAATGACCAACAGAGTATCAAAGATAGGTGGAGGGAATACTCAAAAGAACTATATGCCTGCAACCACATACCTGGACCATTGCATGAGGTGGAGCCTGTGGACTTGGTGCCTCCATTATGGAGTCAGAAGTGGTTATGGCAACGAAACATCTAGCCAAAAATAAAGTGCCAGGCATAGATAACATACCGGCAGAGCTATTGCTGCCAATACGAGTGAAAATCATCACAGCGCTGTCCCAGGCAGTATGGGCATCCACACCATGGCCGCAGGACTGGAAAAGATCTGTCTTCATCCCTCTACAAAGAAAGACGACTTCCAGAATTGCTCCAACTACCGAACAATAGCCCTCTTTCCACATGCAAACAAGATTATTCTCAAAATTATGCAGGAAAGACTGAGATTAGTAGTTGAAGTGGCACACCCTGATGTGTAGGTGGGACTGCAAACCAGAGATGGACCATGGAAAAAGCATGAGAATACTAAAAGAAAATCTACATGTGTTTCATTGACTTCAAGGCCTTTGACTGTGTCGACCATAGCAAGCTATGGAAGGCCCTACAGGAGCAGGTCGTATTGGCACATCTAGTCGGGCTGATAAAATCACTTTATACCAATCAAGAAGCCACTGTGAGAACACAGTATGGGGACACAAATTGGTTTGGGATCGGCAAAGGCGTCCAACAGGGCTGCATCCTCTCACCCTTCTTGTTTAACCTATATGCGGAAGTATTTATGCGTCAAATGGACCTAGACGAATTGGAAATCAGGGTGAAAATAGGTGAAAGAAATAACATCTCCGTTATGCGAATGACACAACTCCGCTTGCAGAAACAGAAGCCGGTCTGAAGTCGCTAATATGTAAGATTAAAACTGAAAGTGAAAAACATGGGCCTCTACCTGAATTAAAGAAGACTAAAATTATGACAACTGCAAAAAATGGCCAAATTCAAATAAAAATCGACAATAAGGTCATAGAATGCGTGAGAGAGACTTCATCTTCCTTGGCTAAAAAAACTGACCAGGCTGGAGAATCTATGCCAGAGATAAAACGTAGCATAGCATCGGGCCGAGGCAGAATGCTAAACATGGGCAAAATCTGGAAAATTAGGGATATCGGCATAGCAACTAAACGCAGGATAATACAAACCACTTTTCCCCATAGCCATGTATGGATGTGAAAGCTGGACTGTGAAAAAAGCTGAAAGAAGGAGGATTGATGTGTTTGAGCTGTGGTGCTGGCAAAAGTTGCTGTGTATGCCCTGGATGGTGAGAGTAACAAACATAGAAGTCCTGAATTATATAAGACCTGATATATCACTGGAGGGCAAGATGACCAGACTCAGGCTCACGTATTTTGGCCATATAATGCGAGCAGAGCCACTAGAAAAATCTATAATCCTTGGACAGATCAGCGGCAAAAGGACACGATGGCTGATGCTGCCAGAGCTGATACTGGCATGGATATCACACAACTGAAAGAAGCAGTGCAAAACCGAAAAACATGGAGGGAGCTCACCTTTAGGGTCGCCGAGGGTCATGAACAACTAAACAGCTAGCAACAACAATTGTCTTTGTGGTGTGCTACATCATGGGCATTTCACATGCAGAATTCAGTCACCAAGGTAGGGAATGTGTTGTTAAAACTTTGAGCCCCACACTTGAAAGCAAATCCTGCTACTAGATTTGACATGATCATGGGTGAGGACTGAGTATGGCCAGGGGTGGGGCTTAGAAAAGTGCCACAATGTGCGTCACTCACTGCTTTACCTGTTTCTTTTTCCTTCCCTAAAAAGTTGGGAGGTATGGTTTATGCCCCCCACATAAATCTTAAGAAATTGATTTTTCCTAGCATTCAGCTTGAAACAAGGTGCATATTTATAAGAGATGCCATTTCAAAGTGCAGGGCCTCCCTTGCCTGCCGATGCCAATCCGAGTATGGGCGGACAGGGGTGATAAAACACAAGGGGCAGCCTGGATAGTGGACTTTCACTGGAAGGGGTAATGAAACAGCAGACAGGCTTGAGCAAAGGCTAGGTTGCAGGCACTTCCAAGCTAAGGGGATGCAAAAGATGAAAACAGGAGGAATAGGACACGGGTTCTCTTTCCAGCATCAAGGCACAGTATATAGGCAGAGTGAGTCAGAGCCAGCAGTGTTTCTCTCAGGGAAGTTTCCTTCTAGACCTTGTGTAAGAGGGGACCCATGAGAATGTATGGGTGAATAATTGCGCGTTAGTGCAGATCAGAGGCATAACTTGAAGCTCCCGGGCCCCGATGCAGAACCTGTAACAGGGCCCCCAACTATAATGCTTTATTCATAGTACTGGGCTCCCTATATGGAGAAGAGAGGCCTTATGGGCCCCCTAAGGCTCCTGGGCCAGGGTGCAACCGCATCCCCTGCATCCTCTATAGTTACGCCCCTGGTGCAGATATTTAGTTCCAAATGCGAACATTTCAGTGCTCTGAGAGATTGAGTGAAGCCCCACCCCCAAATCTAGTAATTTTTCAATATCTGCATTACCCACTCATGTACTGAAAAGTTTCTCCTTTAAAAAGTAACTTAGGGAAAACTTTTTTATTGTTTCCTTGGGGTGAAATTGCAATGCATTGCCTACTAGGGTAATTTATCCACCTATCTGTTGCTTTATTGATGAGATATCTGCTTTGGCCGGGTCCCCCATCTTCCTATGTGACACCCTGCAGTGACTAGCCAAATTCTACAACATCCGGTGTGTAGACCAGAAGTCACTGTTTCTTTCCATCCTACGAGAGCTGCAATGAGAGCCTCACTGCCCATGGGAGCACTTATCATTCGGTATCTGACTTCGACTTTCTCTTTCTTCACAACAGCTTGTCTTTCATTTCGCACACCGGTCTCTTTCTTTTTCAATTATGGCCTGCTGGTTCTCTCGCTATCTCAGTCTCCCTCCAATTGCTGAGTTCCTCTTTTCCCAGCTGTGACAGACTTCACACAGTCTTTCCATGGTGTCTATGGCGGCATACACACATCAACCACCAGTTATAACAACTCTCTCTTGTTCCTGAATATTCGCCAACTTGCACACGCTGACCACAGGAATATTTCTCCAACTGTGGGAGATCTCTGATTCCTCCTTCCAAACTTGGTGCTAGGACCACAGATTACAGCTGATCATCAGAGGTCTCAGGAGTGGGATATTCTGTGATCATCATGTTTTTGGGTGATCCTTCTAACAGAAGGGTATTATACAAAACCTGACCACCCCTTTAATGCTACACTCTTAAAATATATTACTAAGAAAAGAGTTATTAGAAACTTTAAGTAATAATTCTGAGATATCGCCATCAAATTCTTCACACAAAATGTACATTTTTTCTTATTTTTCTTGGTGCCTCCACTGACTATATGCAGTAAAGAGGTCTACTGAGCCGCGCCAGAATAACATATTGTCCATAGAAGACGTTTTAAGACGCAAATATGTTGCTTGGCCATACATTCTGTAGTTGTTGGATGGAGATCAAGTATCAACATGAATCTTTTATTACATTCTCTGTTCCATCTTAGTGTTCCTCTATTTTGCTTAACTCAACTTGGATTTCCTTACGTGGACAGGAATGCTTTGCCTTTTATACTACATTCAATGGGAATAAGTATGCTACTTACACTCATAGAACTGCATTATTTATCTGCTATTGGTCCCTGAATTGATCCAGTATTAATAATGCAGAGGGCAGAGAGGGAAGTATAGACGACGTGTTCTCTCTGATCTTGTAGGATGTTACTTGACAGTACTGTTGAGTAACGCTTAACGATATGCATTCGACTTCTGTGTTGCACTTACTTTAGACAACGGATCAATATTCTTAATTGCACACTACTTCGTTATAAGTTCATTAATGGAAAACCTAAGACATAATAATGTATTGTTGAAATATCTCAAGGGGATTCTAAGACTTTAACCCTTTCCAGTCCACTGTCTGACCTCTGAAGACATTATGATTTAAGGCTGTGCAGCTCAGATGTTGGAAGACGTCCGTCGGGGTTCTCTTACTGTATATTGCCAGCCTCTCTGCTGTTGGAGCCTATCCAACGTGTCACCTCATGTGGTACTGGCTTTAGCCAGCAGATAGCGCCGTTGTATAACAGCAGAAAAAGAGTAAGCCCCCTAGGAAAACCAGGATACAACTTGGATTGGAAAGGGTTAACTCCTTCGCACTGCAACCCTTTTTGTTTTTATCATTATTCTACCCCCACTTTAAAAAAAAAAAAAACATAGCCTTTCTATGTTTCTGATGGTATAGTTACATGAGAACTTGGTATTTGTGGGACATGTTGTATTTTTCAGTTGTACTATTTATCCTATTTACCATATAATGTGGTACTACATAATGTATTGCCAAACTTTTACACATTGGTTGGAGGAAATGGAAAAAACTCACCTGCACCATTTTTGGAGGTTTGTTTTTAATTTTATTCTGTGGGTCAGCATGATTATGGTGATACCAAATTTAAAGTTTTTTTATGTAGTACTAGTTAAAAAAATGAAAAGGCATTTTTTAAAAAAGGCATTTTCTGTTGCCATTTTTATTTTTAACTTTATTACTTTTCTGTCGATACAGCTGTGTGAAAGCTCATTTTTTTGCAAGGTGACCTATAGTTTTTGTTGGTACTATTTTGGGGTACATATGACCTTTTGATCATTTTGTATTCAACTTTTTTCTTGGAGACGGGGTAACCGAAAAATAAGCACAATTCTGGCACTACGGGTTTTTTTTCTTACGGCTTTCGCCATGCAGGATTAATAATATGATATTTTTTTTAAATTGCAGTTTCATAGACACAGCAACATCAATTTTTTTTAAAATTATTTTTATTTGACATTTGGGAAAAAGGGGGGGGGATTCAAAACTATCAGTTTTATTTTTTCAAATATGTGAAAAAAAATCTTTATTTTTTTAAACTTTACTTTATTTCAGTCCTCACTGGGAACTTGCAATCATTTGATCACTTATACAGTATAATGCAATAGTATATGAATAGCTTTCTGTTTGCTTCTGTTCCATTTGACTTCCGTTTTTGAAAGGAACTAACAGTGCTGCAGTCTGCGCTATTTGTTCTGATTAAAAAAAGGAAACCAAATGGAACAGAAGCAAATGGAAATCTTTCTGTTTTGTTGAAAACCCATTAAAATCAAAGAAGAAAAAATGGAAACATTTAAATTCATTTCTGTGCTCCAAAAGTGGAAGAGAGAAATGGAAATCCCTAACAAGAATGTAACGCTGGTAAGAATGAGCCCTTACAAGTACACCGTAGCTGAAGGACCTTCAAAGAGGTCACATGATCAATCTAGTCCAACTCTGATATAGTGAGCTGCTAGGAGCTTCACCAACTTGCTGACTGACTGGCTAAACTGTGCATATAAAAGTCAGGTCTTGTTCTTGTGCTGGGAGTGACACAGCAGATATTGCTCTGGGTAGAAGGGAAATAGCTATACTTCCATGGGCTGCTGTGAATCACAAAGACAGAGCTTTGCAGTACCGAGCAGTGTAGTGACAACTGCAGAACCGAGCAGTGTACTGAGCATTGCAAAACCAAGTCATAAAACTCAGCAGTGGACACTAAAATAACTGGAAGATATTACCGGTCTACAAGGTACCCCAAGTTCCTGTTAATAAACGTTCTGTTGAGTAAGAGATGATGTGGTCTATATGTCACGAAGTGAATTTCTGCTGCAGGATAACTGATGCATACACCTGCTGCATCTGTAGAGTAAGGCTTGAGACTGGGCCTTCTCTCAGCACTTACCGATAGTGATTCAGAGGAGAAAAATGGAGCAAGCCACCCTCGCAGTCTACCCTGTGGGAAGTCTACAAAAGCCCCTCCATTGCCAGGGGCTCCTTTTAATAGCATGCACAGTAATGCATGCATGTTGGATACAAAAGAAGTTCAATAGTCCCTGTATACAAATAACATTAGAATATGGCAATAGTCTTTAGTAAAGTCTAGCTTGGCTAATCAACAGTAATTGCAGTATCAGCTACTTCTTGCACCAGGTGCCTTTGTTCTGTTAGGTTTATGCTGAATTTTATCATTGCTGAAACCTCTGGTATAGGATCAGCTTTTCTCTTGAGTTGCTGCTCCGATTCCCAACTGTCTCCCACTCTGTTTCACCACTCCAGTAAGTATCTGTCAAGACTGGAGTCCGGGCAAGTGGAAGTCCCTAGTCCTACCCGCAACCCCTGTCCCTACCTACTTGCCCCCCTAGGCTAGGCCCTAGGGCGACAACTGGGCAACAGTCCCTGGGCTCACTAGGGATGCGGGGCAGGAGTCAGACTCACAGACAAATACAGGCAACAAACAAAACACAAAGCAGGTCAGGCAATCCCGGTCGGCAACAGGAGAGAACGCGGTACAAGGGGTCAGGCAAACACCGGGACTCCCCTCGCCGCACCCCCGCAGCCGGGGTGATAGGACCGGCGGTGCGGGCACAGAGACCCCGCGAGCCGCCGGTCCTGACAGTAGCTAGTTTTCTCTTTGCAACAAAACTCCAGTACTACTCCTGAAGTACAGCAGACGACAGTTGGTGGTTGGTTTACACTACCATACACAGCAAACTCCCACTCTCTCAGCAGTCACATTTCTCACATGAGAACACTCTGCCTTCACACTACACTTCCTTTTCCTGTCTAGCCCGAAACTTCAACCATGGCCATATTGACCAGGAATCTGGTGCCCTCGGCTGTGGGATATACGTATGCCTGATTGAGATGTAGTAGCAGCATCTGTGTGAGTTACAGTTTAAAAAAATAAAGTTTAGTCTCAGTCCTTAAAGGGGTTTTCTCACTACAACAAAAACTTTTCTAACAGCTGGGCCTGGCCTAAAATAAAAAAAAGTAGACTATACTCACCTCTCTTCAGCTCCCTGGGACATAGTTGAGCAGCTCCCACAGCCCTGGCTTTTAGTGTGTACGTCCCATGGAATTCAGGTGACAGCTGCGGCCAATCAGATGCTGCAGAATCACCGTCCAAACCCCTGGTTGCAGTACTCACATGCTGGGCGCCATGATCCAAAGAGTTCGGTTCCAGCCTGTTTGGCAACGGGGATTCCCTTTTCCTGCTCCCCGAACGGAACAGGAAAGCGGGATCATGGGCGCAGGTGTGAAGTCATCCTTAATGTAAGTCTGTAGACTAGAAATATTGTTTTGTCTGAATGGATAGTGGCTGCAGATGGTGATTTGGATCCACAGTCTCTATGATAACACTAAAATACAATGAACTAAAAGACTTAAAGGGGGAATCCTGGACCAGAAAGAAGGAACTGGTCTTGTCTATACTATGTATGTAGTATTGCAGTAGAGCCCTGTTCACCTAAGTAGGAAAGAACTGCAATACCGAATACTGTCAATGGACAACAGTGGCGCTGTTTTTGAGAAAAAAAAAAGCTATTCCTTTTTTTTCTAATTCCCTACTATCGCTTTAACAGAAGCTGAAATATAGATCTACATTTTAAAAATATGAATCAAGTGCATCCACACATAGTATATATTATCATCCTTTACTTGCAGACTCACTACGTCGCATATTGAACATTATTTAAAAAAAACTGGTTTGAAAAATGCAAACTATAAAAAAAAAATCAAAGATTGTTATCTTCAAAGTATGGAGAAATGTCTCTTCTATCAATGCTGTCTCTGCTATCTTTGGAAATGCCAGGAGTCTTTGCATAGTCCCACCACAACGCCCAAGAACCCCCAACGGTGAGGGACGATTACCTCTCCACTGGTATTCGAGTGGCTTTTGATCTCCTAACATATTGGAAATGACTTAAAGGTAAGCCATCTGCTAGCTGCGGAACAAAAATAGATGACATCATCGTCTGTTAGGAATACTGTGTAAATCCTAAATATCACGGCCCGTAATAATTCTATATTAACTCACCTAATGGCATAGGTCACAGCCGCACATGTGTTTCCTGTATATATGCCCAGCTGTAAAATTCATATTTTTATTAATATACTGTATGTAGAAAATCACAAAAACATAAAAGTGGCCATTCCAGAAATATTTAAAATCATTCCTAGAGTTCATAATGGCAACTTTGCCCAGTTTTACAATGGTAGGAGGTGTATCAGAGCTTTAGGGTCTGTCTGACTATTCTGGAGAGCAATGTTGCATGCCAAGAATAGGGATTTGGGGGCATGGGGTTCACAGAGATTAGGCTAACTTACTTTTCTGACCCGTCTCAGTGCATTTGACTCTGTTTTTGATTCTGTCAGAAAATCCAACCTTACCGTGGATAATGCCCTGTGTGAGACTTCCTACTGTGCCCTTCTTCATGGTGTACGGTCATACAGTGTACAAATAAAGCTGAGTTCACATTGACATGAGAGGCTTCATCAGGAGAGATTCAGTTGTATTAGACTGGAAGATTACCGTGACATACTGCGCTGTTCTTCCCATTAAGATTACAGACCCTATCACAAAACCTGACAGACCTCCAAGTCAGTGGTGACTGTCAAGTTGGGCTCTTAGTGGGATGATATAGTCTCTCCCCAAGATGAGCACCCAAAAGGGCTGTGGGGACAACTGAAAGGTGAGGAAGGAGACTTATAAGGTCATGCAAGCTCCTCTGGGTAATCTATGTAAACAAGGAAGATGGAAAAATACCTCTGCAGCGCCACCTATTGGATGGCAGCATTCTTCAAAAATCAATGTGACTTTCTAACAAGTCTTAACAATGATGAGGAACAGGAATCCAAGCCCAAGAATCATGCACAAATCATTGTTAAAAGTCACCAAGAGTCTCTTCTATAGAATCGAAAAGCGTCCTGTGTAGTATCGGACTTTTTATGTGACACTTCTACTAATAAAGGCTTTTGGATAATTCCACTTTAAAGAACAGCAACGACTTCCATTTCATTTCATGTGTGTGGCCGTAGCGGACTGAACGGCGGAGCTGTCTTTGTGGAATCCTAAGCCAATTACTGGAGTGGAAGCAGCACAGGCAAGAATGGGTGAGCTATACTTTAATTTAATTTAATTCTTTGTGAGGCCCATGGTTACCGTTTGTTGGACGTTAATCTGTTTTCCAAGTTGCAAGTAAACTGTGTGCCTTTGGTTTCACTATAGTTCTTGGGACTGGACTCTTTATTTCATCGTCGCCCAACACTAAAAGCCACTAGCGTCACATCAAACCCACACTAACAACAGATGGCCCTGCGAGGGCCCTATTGTAATCCACCTGTGGCACCATGCCACCATCGTTAGGCAGAGTAGCAACCATCGTGACACAATTAGAATGGGCATAACCACTCGACCTACCCTCCTGCTAACTTCAGCTCGCTGCACTTTAATGTTTCATAACTCAACCAGAAATACAAATTAACAATACGCCTCATCTCAGACCGGCAAGGCACTTCAATCCCTTCTTATATCTGTTTGTCTTCATTCGTGGTACTACATACTCTATTTTAGGAGGTCAGTAGCACATGCTAACATTGCGGCCTCAGTGCACAGCAGGTGCACATAATACAGACCATAACTCTCATCTAGACATAATTTCAGATCTCCGCCTACTCATGGACTTGATGCACCGTATATATGAACATATATAACCAGTCACCACATAATATGTCTTAACCTAGCAGTCACATGTGTCCACCATAGTCCGATTAGTCCATTAACCCTTTCCAATCCACTGTCTGATGTCTAAAGACATTCTGATTTAAGGCTGTACAGCTCCAATGTCAGAAGACGTCCGGCAGGGTATTCTTACTGTAGTGCACTGTCTGCTCTGTTTTTGGGGGCCTCTCCATCATGTCCCACACCGCAGTACTGGATCTAGCCAGCAGATGGTGCCATTGTATGATGGCAGAAAGAGAAAGCCCCCTAGGAAACCCTGAATCCAAAATTGGATGGCAAAGAGTTAAGTGTGCGCACATGTAGTCATTAGAAGCCGTCCTCACATGTCTGGCACCTGTCAACATTACGGGCTTGGATCCAGGGTACTGTACTCTTCAGGGAGAGAGTCCTGTGAAGGAAGGGAGCCTCCCTATCCCTTTCCGGGTCATGGCTTATCACTCCGACACTTTTACGCATCAACCGCTCCCTGTCTTTTCAAGTAGCTTCCTGCTATTGCTGCTACAAGCCCCACAATGGCCACCACCCCTCTCTTCACTCAGCCTCAAATGAGACTTTAATGTCATGGTACTTTGTGTCCTTCACAGCTGCCAGCTGTCCTCCTTCCCTTCTAGAATGTGGCTAAGGCTAGTGGAGGGAACTGCAATATAGTGCCGGCAGGCACTGCAACACTGACGCACTAGGTCTCTCCCCGGTACCAGATTGGAAGGCACAGGGCTTATGGTAAGGCTGTCAGCCACAGATTCTGAGTGGCCGAGCAGCTTAAGCAAGAGCGTAGGATCCCCCCCTCCCCCCACACACTTTACACTAGTGCTCTGTTGGGACAACTCTTGCCCTGACACCCAATGATATATGGTAAGACATGGAGGCATACAGGTTCCATATGTCATCTTACGACTCATTTACAAACAGACGTTGCAACTGAGCTTCTTGATCCTGCACACTTGTAGGCTGCCAAACCTAGCGGCCCTGCTGGTCCCGTAAGTGCTTGATAAAGGCTTGGGAAAGCCTTGCTGTGTGCGACCCACCACTATCGTGCCTGTTGGAAGCCGTGCCATGAGAGCCAACATTTGTTTCTGCAGGGTTTCTGGCACATGTTCCTGAGCTGTTTGTATCCCTAGTATCACTAGTAGTGACCAACTGTCATATGCAATGGCCATCTAGGTCATCACAACAGCATTGGACCTGAGCATGCTTGTTGGAGGATTAAATGATCCTCTCTACTGGTCTGTCTGAGCGTCCGGAGCCTGTTCGCAGTGTGCATGCCCTCACATAACCACTGCTCCTAAAAGCTTGGTCAGAACGGCCTAGATGGCGGACCATTCTTCGAAATGACCATCCTGCTTCTCTGATTGCAATCATGCGCCCCCTCTCAAAGTCTGTTAACTGGGCAAGATGTATTCAATGGGTGCGTCATAGAGGCATGTGTAGCGGTCAACGATCTCTCACCAAGAGGTACACTACACAAAAGTATTCTATGGGAGCCTTTTTATAGGGCTACAGGGAAAGCAATTTCATGGCATCTAGTGGCAAGACCCAAGGCCTGCGGAATTTGGTAGCAATCCGACATTTCTCTCTGGGTGGATTACTTCTTTTGTCAATGAGTGTATTTAGATATGTAATTTTTGCATAAATTATAGCGCCCTCAGTGGGTTCCTGTATCTTTGTTTTTATTATTCTCTAGTATCTCACTTCTTTAAATTACGTTACACATTAATACAGGAGACAAGTCAGGAGCTATAGAACGTCTTGGTGCATCGGAAATGGTTAAGTTCAGCGAATCCAGTTGATTTCCCCACATGGTTGGGAATTTTCTCTCACTATAATAAATCTGACAAGCTCCAAGGAAGCTGCTTAATTTATAATGTGGCACAGCGATGGCTTTCATTTTCAATCGGCGATGCATAGTCTGATGTTTCAGTCTGAATATATGTTGAAAACAATGCTCCCAGCTTTATATTCCTCTGCTCAAGGCGGCTTCTTATTCATTGAATCTAAGCAGCGTGTTGGCTAAGACTGCCGCCAGGAGTCCTGCCTCTTGATATCTTTGTTATTTTTTCTTATCTCTTCAGAAAGAAATCCTTAGGATAGTCAAATCGCAACGTACCAAGTTCATGTTGGCTTAGGAACAGTTCACACTGCTGCCTAGAACGTATTGTCACCTGAGGAGGACAACACAAGGCTCCCGCTGGCTGTCAGATGTCGCTGCACCATATGTACTCAGCAGCTTCTGACTATACAGTATATTGGCTCATCATAATCTGCGGAGCAATAAATATGGAATCCGAGCTTTTGAAAGGTACCTAGGTGGATGATACCATTCCTTGCTGAGCTGTCATTGTCCTTCATACTGCTACTAGGGGTGATGATCAGCTGTCATATGCGATGGCCCATCCACACTGTCACACCAGCAGTGGGGGCAGTGTGCCGCTTCACAGCAAAGGCAGGATTGAGGCGCTCACCCCGAGGTCTCCAGACAAGAATACAGCCGTCGTCAGTGCCCAAAGTAAACCTGACCCACAGAAAAGGAAGCCAAATATAATACATTGCAGGACAGGCAACAGGGCAATCCACTGCTTTGCCAGTGTAGGTTGTAATCCTGTATAGTGGGGCGCACTTATCTATGAATGACATCTTTGGTATCAGTTCACATGTGCAGACTATTTTGTCTGCAGTCACCCCTCCCCTAATTTGGTTTCCTTTTCTGTGAGTTATGTCTTTGTACATTTTTTTCTCTCACCCCTGTGATTTTAATCTAGTTAATAGTGAGATAGCGTAGGTTCTGACGTACACGTGGTGGTCTTGCCGCGGCACGTCAGCTTATGTGTCTTGGCCAAAATGCTAACTAACACCTGCATTTATCAGTATTTTTTGCGTGCAGTCTGCTATAGATGCTGAGGCAGCCGTGGGTGCCACGCTAGTGTGGTGCACTGTGGTAATACAGGGCAATCCATTGCTTTGCTAGTATGGGTTTTAATCCTGTATAGAGTGGCGCATTGAGCTATGGCTGACATCTTTGGTATTGGTTCACATGTGCAGATTATTTTGTCTGCCGACACCCCTCCCCCAATTTGGTTTGAGGTGTGTGGCTGCAATTTAGTCGGCACTGAACAATTCGCTGCCTCTTATTGCGGTCTGGCACTCTGCATGCTATCAGGGAACATGGCGATTGAGCCTGTCCTGCGCCATATCAAGGGATGTATATTTGGCTTCCTTTTCTGTGAGTTATGTCTTTGTACATTTTTTCTTTTTCTCTTTTTCTCCCTTTGTGATTCCAAACCAAACTTGGATTCATCACTGATGACAACTCAGTTCTCCTCCATAGCAGTCCAGTTTTGTTGTTCATGACACCGCTGCAAACAGAGGTGACAGCAGGTGGGTGTCAAAAGCAGTAAACGTAATGGGCGCCATGAGACGAAATGTTCTTTTGGCAAAGCTCCTGGGAAGGGTTCCATCAGACACAGGAACCTGTAACGATGCTTACACCTGTCGCTGGATTGAAGACAACGAAACAGTTGTCAGACGATTAGACGATTCTCTCTAATGGTGATCTGTCGAGAGTGTCCTGAGCCCGGTCACCTTTTTTTGTCCTTATGCATTCACTAGTCCCAACACCTCCTAACAGTCTGGTCAGAACGACCCAAGTGGGGAGCAATTTGTCAGCACAACAATCCAGCTTCTCGCATTCCAATAATGCACCCCGCTCAAACTGTATTAACTTGGGAAATCTCTTTTATTGTAGAGGCGTCTAGTGGTCAACAAGCTCTACACAAGCTGAAAAAGAGGTCACTACACACAAGGAGCCTCAGGTGACAAGACCGTTCATCTAATCACACCACAAGTCTAATTATTTGTATATCTGCCTGAGATGTAAGTAGTAAAACAACAACTTCTTCTAGGGGCTTGATATTTTTTACAAAGAGTGATCGAGAATATACTATAATACTGCCCCCCAATGTACATAGTATTATAGTAGTTATATTCTTGTACATAGGGGGCAGTATTATAGTAGTTATATTCTTGTACATAGGGGGCAGTATTATAGTAGTTATATTCTTGTACATAGGGGACAGTATTATAGTAGTTATATTCTTGTACATAGGGAGCAGTATTACAGTAGTTCTATTCTTGTATATAGAGGGGCAGTATTATAGTAGTTATATTCTTGTACATAGGGGGCAATATTATAGTAGTTATATTCTTGTACATAGGAGGCAATATTATAGTAGTTATATTCTTGTACACAGGGGGCAGTATTATAGTAGTTATATTCTTGTACATGGGGGAGCAGTATTATAGTAGTTATATTCTTGTACATAGGAGCAGTATTATAGTAGTTATATTCTTGTACACAGGGGGCAGTATTATAGTAGTTATATTCTTGTACATAGGGGGCAGTATTATAGTAGTTATATTCTTGTACATAGGGAGCAGTATTATAGTAGTTATATTCTTGTACATAGGAGCAGTATTATAGTAGTTATATTCTTGTACACAGGGGGCAGTATTATAGTAGTTATATTCTTGTACATAGGGGGCAGTATTATAGAAGTTATATTTATAGTAGCTATATTCTTGTACATAGGGGGCAGTAATATAGTAGTTACATTCTTGTACATCGGAGACTTTATTATGATATATTCTTCTACATGGCAGCAGTAATATATGTAACTATATTATGCCTTGTTTGTTATGGAAGTATTTAAATAGGCTTAGGCCGAATGCAGATGGCCGCGTCGGATTCCAACTGTGAGATCCTCGCAGCGGGATACGACCTGTGCCCCTGCAGTGACCCGGGGCTTACCTCTCCGGCACAGCTGCACATGCACATTGCAGAGCCGGCGAGTCAGTGATGACGCGGCAGTGCGAGCCTCTGTGAGATTCGCACTTAAATAGGACATGCCGCGATTTTGTTATTGCGCGAGTTATAAGACTTGTGGTAAGGACGGGACACACTTCGCAGACCTATGCAAAACATATGGTACAGAAGACAGTGTAGTTAGCCCCTTACTACTACTAGTGAAATCACTCTGAAATATACAAGCATTTAATATTATTATTTTGTAGCATTTTGGGACATACTGGATGATTCTGCACAGTATGGTCATGGATAAAACAAAAAAAAAGTGATTCAAAGCGCGACATTTCTAAAACTAGAACGCAGTGCAGTCTTGTGACTGAGGTTGTACTTTTCCCTGCTTTGTGAAAGAACAATTCGGATCATTTATATGAGCACAGTGAAATGAGTGTCCCTGACCCATGTCTGAACTTCAGCAAAGCAGCCTTTATCACAAAATCTGAGATAATTATGCAGAGCTAGTTAAACAGGCATCTAATCTCATTCTACAATGTTGCCTTAAAATACAGATTTACATCTTAACCTAGATAGTGCTGGAGGAATCAGAGGAACAACCTGATACGTTTGTGTTTGTCATTGGTGGTCAATTATTTACATGATTGTACATAGTTTGGTCACCCGATTCTATATTTAAAGGGATTGTCCACTTTTGTCTCCTGCATATAGAACATCTTAAAATAGAAGATGGTAAAGGCCTATTTAGACCTAAGGATTCTCGCTCAAAAATTGCTCAAAGCTGTCTATTGAGCGAGAATCGTTGGGTCTAACTGCACGGACATCGTGCAGTTTTCGTTAACGAGTCGTTCATTGTTGTCTTTCAGCAAGCTCAAAGAGAATGATGAGCCTTATCAGTGCCACGTGCTGAGTTCCAGCTGTGTTCTGCATGCCCTAAACAGAGCACTCAGCAGTATATCAGCTGTGCACTCCATGAACACAGCAGGAGTATGCAGAAGACAGTGCTCCAGCTGTCTTCTGTATACCCTGCTCGGAGCTCTCAGCTGTATACCAGCTGAGCACTCTGAGAAGAAAACAGCTGTATACAGAAGACAAGCAGCCCCGCATGTCTTCTGCATACCCTGCTTGGAGCACTCAACTGTATACCATGTGAGCGCTCCGAGAAGACAACAGCTGTATGCAGAAGATAGCCGTCCCGCTTGTCTTCTGCATATAGCGTGAGTCTTCATTTACACACTTATGCAAAGTGAACACTCAAAACTGTCACTCAGACTGCAGTTTGAGCAAATTTTGAGCGGTCATCTTGCCATGTAAATGCACACAACAATTATCGCTCAAAAGATGTCTTTTGAGCAACTTTTGAGCGATAATCGTTGTGTCTAAATGGGCCTTAAGTTAAGGCCCATTTACACTGGACAGGTGTTGGGCAAACGATGCTTGACAATCGTCCTTGTGCATACTCACTACTGTGCTGCTGCACAGGAGCGAGAATCACTGGCTTGTTCACAGAGCGGCCAGCAGGGGGCGGCTGGAGGAGATTTCACTCATCACTCTCCCCCTCCCCTCTCCATTCACTTTAGCAGGGGTCATACAGTACTGAATGGCTGCTGTTCATCATCGTTCAGAATTTAATGTGTTCATCCATCCTGGTCTCTTTAAATGCTTCCCATTCTTCTTTCTTTTAGGGATTCTAAACAATTGTGCTTTGAGAATCTCATTTTGCTAAATTTCCCAACCTTCTTGGACATTTCTGTCCTTAAGAATATCAATCCATTGGATCCTTCCTATCCTCTTTCTGAGTCCATTAATATCTGACTTCCTGAAATGAAGAACAATAATATCTCAGCGCCTCAAAGTATAAAGATTAGAAAAATAAATGTGGTAAATGGTGAGTGATAACTCACCTGGTGCACAGTGTACTCCTGGTTAAAGGAGCCACCGGCACCCAAAATCCACGATCGCCTTCAGAATAACCTGGTCCACAATCTTGTGCTCATAGGAGAGACGTCCCGGGGTGAAAGCCCTCAAAGGCTTTGGATATCCAAACGGGTATGTAGTAAAGAAAAGTACCCCCGCGCTCCGGGACCAGGACACCTCGCAGCAATTAAAGTGTATTTAATAATATAAAACGAGGTGTCCTGGTCCCGGAGCGCAGGGGTACTTTTCTTTACTACATACCCGTTTTGACTTCCTGAAATCCAACTTTGAAGTCTGAGTCTCCTCAGGTCTTCCTCCCCTTGTTTTCCAAAATTTAAGGATAGCCTGATCACTGCCTCCTGAGGTCCCAGCTGCCACCAGAGTGGCTCTCCTTTCTGGCTGATAGGGGAGGGTTTCCAGCCCTATTATAGCATACGGACAGGGGGTTGTGTATATGAGACAACCTACTAAAAGGTTATGTTCACCTTTGAATACCAGTTTACAGTTCGCATATGGATTTAGTTTACAGAAATATATGAGTACCTTTCTAAGTTGCAAGTACAGAGTGACTCCACCAGTACACTAGTGAGTGCAGCTCTGCAATGTGATACAGAATGCAGTGGTGTACCACTGAGATGCGGCCAGAATTTATATGGACCCCTCATTATGGTGTCCTGTTTTGGCACACAGGACAGGTGGGCCTTGTGTTTGTTTCCCATTTTGGCACTATAAAATGAGTCCCTGTCCTCAATGAAGCTAACAATCTAATGTTCTATGGCTTAGACACACACATTAGGTCCAGTGTCACGGAAAGCCAATTAACCTTTCAGTATGTTTTTTGGAGTGTGGGAGGAAACTGAGGACCTCAGAGGAAACCCACACAAACAAAGGGAAAACGTACAAACTCCAATTAAATGCAGAACAAGGCAATATTGCTTTAAAGGCTCTTACACAAGATGATTCATGGCAGGGTGGTTGTCTATATTATCGTGGCTGTAATGAGTGAAGACATCTCCGAGACAGTTTGTAGAGTAGCATTCATTGACTGCTCTTATTCTCCAACTTGCCAGTGAGACTGCTCATGTACGGACTAGCTCCCAACCAGCAGAGCCCCCCAGGGTACATGAGCACTAACTGCACAAACAACACTAGATTGTCAACTGCTGATTGACTTTGACTTTCGGTTCTACGGTTCCGGCATTGTAACCTGAGCCCTGAATCCTGTTATGTTTTTGGTAAGTTTGACTGTATTCTAAAATGCAATAGAAATCTTAAAGACAAGCCGTAGTTTCAAAAGGTAAGTTCACCTTTTATACCCAAGTCTGAAGCTTTTATATAGGAATAATCTATATAAAAGTGGAGTCATTTTGTGTGTTCATTACATTACTTACTCTGTATTATACTCTAGAGCTGCACTATTCTGCTGGTGGAGCAGCTGTGCACATGTAAGAGGGGTGAGCTGTGCCCTGCTCCCCTCCTACTACAGCAGTTAAGCTCCTCCCCCCTCTAGCTAGTGATGCAGTTGGGAAGGGGACAGGGAGGCAAAGAAGATTTGCTGTGAGTGCCAAGTAGAGGAGGCTTCACCTTCCACAGGATGTCAACAATGTTGTGGCTAGAGTTTTAGCACTGAGAAGAATAGCCCCATAATAAGGGATTGTGTATGGGGACAAGCTGTGCCCCCTGAAGAACGAGCCCAAATATCTAGGTACCCAAGGCACCATATAAAAGAAAAAGCAGAGAGAGAGCAAGACAGCAGGGGGATGCAGCAAAGAGGAACCACAACAGCAGTACTTCAAGTGCCGGAGGCTGCTATATAAGGAGAGCAGCTGGAGCCCCATATTGGGGAGTGTCCGGGGGTCTGGCAGCAGGAACCCTAGAGAGAGGGAACTAGATGGCCCCAATGACCTGGGGGCCGAAGATGATGGTGACAAAGTGAGAGTCTCCCTTCCCACATGGGACTTCGCAAGGTTGCCAACCATCCAGAAAGTCCTGGACAGTCCATGAAAAAAAAAGATGTGTCCCTAAATTTTTTCGAGGCTGTTGGTACTTGAGCAGGTTATTATGACTGTAATTATCATCATTTACAGCTCATAGTAATGCTGGTAATGAGTTCATATCCGTATCTGAGCTATACAAGTGAATTGCATACAATGTTTATCCTTTGCTATGATTTTTCAAGTTTGCTGACCCTGCGATTTGGTCCTATAGACCAATGACAGCACTATGAATCCGCATAAAGATTAAGCTGCCAGACACGTGAGACCGGTCTCCAACGGACTATGCGTGCACACATTAGGAACTATGACAGACCACTGCTGAGTCAGATACGGACTGGGGAAGTACCGCACCCATGAAGGACTGTAATGGCATACAAAAGCTATTCCCTGGGTTTTGACTAGATGTTAGAAAACTGAGTTAGGCAGTCAGTGATGTTAGGTAGTACTGGAGTGACAAGGCACTTGGTAGGACATTATGCACTGATGTATATTAATCAAGAGGGAGTATCTGCATTCTGTGCAGACGTTTACACTTATGGTGCATGAGGCCGTGACGTCTGGGTGATGCCATGATGAGTTATTGAGATGGTTAGTTTGCAAGTGAATGTTGATATACAAAGTGCCTTGCCGTTTTGATTCATATATATATATATATATATATGCATGTAAGTGTGAATTCCAGTTAAAATAATGTAACATTTAAGTAACTCGCGCCCTATTTGACTGAAATAAAGTTCCTCTCCACCTCCATCTGTCAGCTGCTGCACCATCACATAAGCTGCTATTCGGGCACCTAACCTGCAACCTGTTAAATACATTCAATTATTTTGTACTGACTCCAAAGTTACATCCTGTATTGCACGTACATTACATTACTTACCCTGTACCGATCCTGAGTTACATCTTGCATTATACTCCACAGCTGCACTCACTATTCTGCTGATGCAGTTACTGTTTTCTTGTTTGAGAAAAAAAGGTTTTTTAAAACATTTTATATATATATATATATTTTTTTTAAATATATTTATATACATTTTTTTAAATAGTCCTAAAAACTTTTTTTTTACTTATTGGTACTTTTGTTAGTCCCCATAAGGGACTTAAACTAACTTCTACAATATACTGCAATACTTTAGTATTGCAGTATATTGTATTTTTGCAGGCATTCTATTAAACTGTGCTAAAAGTATGGCTTGAGGCCCATTTAGACACAATGATTAGCGCTCAAAAGATGTTGCTCAAGTTACTTTTGAGCGATAATCATTGTGTCATTTACAGCGCAAGATGATCGCTCAAGATGAGCGATCACCTTGCGCTGCCAGCGGAGGATGCAGAAGAAAAGCAGGATGTCCCCGCTTGCCTTCTGCATCCAGCTGTTCCCCGCTCTGAGCGCCCGGCAGTTATACAGGTGAGCACTTGAAGTGGAGGATGCAGAAGACAAGCAGGGTGTCCCCGCTTGTCTTTTGCATCCAGCTGATCCCCGCTCAAAGTGCCTGGCTGTCATACAGCTGAGCACTCGGAGTGGAGGATGCAGAAGACAAGTGGGGCATCCTCACTTGTCTTCTGCATCCAGATGTTTTCTGCACGAAGCGCCCGGCTGTTATACAGCCAAGTGCTCCGTGCCGGGTATGGAGAAAAGAAGCTGGACCGCTCTGTTCTTCATACCCAGCCTGTGATCAGGGAGCGGGATACAGCTGAAACAATAGTATCAGCTGTATCCCGTTGTGAATGCCTGACAAGACCCATCGTCGTCTTTCAGCATGCTGAAAGACAACGATGAGCAACGGCATAACGAAAACTGCATGATGTCAGTGCAGTTACACACAATGATTATCGCTAAAAAGACGGCTTTTGAGTGAATTTTGAGCGATAATCGTTGTGTCTAAATGGGCCTTTAGTAAGCAGAAATACATGCCAGCCCCAGGTTACTATGAAACCTGCACAACAGAGGGAGCTATTTAACCCCTGCTGTCAGAATTGACAGTGGCATCTAAATGGCTAAAGGAACCTGTCACTGGCTTCATGCTGCCCAAACCACAGGCAGCATGAACCCGGCACAGGTATGTCCATTGCTTCCAAGTATGAGTTATTCTAAAACAATGCATTTCAGAATAAACACACTTTGAAGGTTGACTTAGAATGGAGCTCTGAGTCAAAGAGGCGGGTCGAGCTAGCCTTTCCTCACCTGCAGCATGAAGACTGAACGTTCACTACCCATACACAAGCAGGGAGAGAGCTGTCAATCAACATGCTGCGGTGGGGACAGACCGACGCAGTCAGACTCTTTGACTTGGAGCCCTGTTCTGAGTCAAACCTGCAGCATTTCAGAAGAACACATACACAGGGGCAATGAACATACCTATCCTAGGTTCATTCTACCCGTGGTTTGGGCAGCATGAATCCTGTACAGGTTCCTTTTAACAACCACAAGTGGAGTTCTCTCTAAGGGAAACGGTGTGTCAGCCAACAAAGACAGACTATACTACTTAAAAAAGGGCAATACTTCTGCCAGACCCTGTAAATGGTTACCTCGATAGTTATGGCACCAGTAAGTAAAAGGAAAACTCCTGGAAAAATGGACTCACATTATTCTGCTACTGAAGCTCTTGGAAGGAGGTGCGTGAAACAGGGGTTCAAAGATCACCAATAGAAAAATAAATCCCATCTCATGTACCGCCCCCTGGGGGCTCTGGACAAGTGTATCAGTTTGGATGGCCTTAGCATACCCCAAACCCCAATTAGCTGTTGACTGACTTGTTCTCAGTATTCTCCGAGATCATAGAAAGCTTGCACAAGACATAAAACACATAGTAATATATTGCTGGGCTGACAGGCGGTGTTATCGGTTCACACAGCAAAGTAACTAGAAAAGTGAAATTCCTTAGCAAATGGAGAATGTAAACGATGTTGTATGATTAGGAAGGGGGGGCGAAGGGGCTCATCATGATATTTCTAAGCATGCATTTCATTTAAGGTCATTAATTACTTTTATTACACTGAAGGATTCCTGAGTGTTAGTCAAAAATTGCTAAAAATGTTTTTATAGGATAACCTGCGCCATTCTTTTCCTGACTTGACAGTTTTTCCTAATTATGCATTAAAGTGGAAGTATCTGCATGTAGTATTTACATATCCAGACTTCTTTTCCATTTAGATGCTTAGGAAAGCTGGGTGACGTTCCATGGGAGCAGTAGTATGTGCTACATTTCCATATGGTGAGGCTTTGCAGAATAGGGTATGATTGCCTTATATCTAGTATTTGGCCCATTTGGTGTAATAGGCATCAAACGTTTGCGCCTTCATATAAGTGCATCTGTATGTGCCCTCTTTCCACTTTAACCCCTTAGTGGCCATCCGTACAGCTTTTTACTGCAGTCACTAAGTGGCCTTAAACTTGCACAACCAGCTTTTTACGGCAGGGCAGGTTTAAGCCAGCATGGGTTTCCCATGCCGCTAGGAACCTAAAAAGGTAGCAATGAGAACTACAATTCTTCCCACAAAAAACAAGACCTGACAAAGCTCCATAGGTGAAAAAAAAATGATGAGTCTTGGAATGTGGTGATGCAAGTTTATTTATTTTTTTCCTTTAAAAAAAGTGATTTTATTGTGTAAAAAGTAGTCAAAAATGTTCTAAAACTATTAAATTAGGTATTGCTGTAATCATATTAAACAGCAGAATTAAGGCAAAATGTCATTGATGCTGCACAGTGAATGTTGTAAAAAACATCATTATAAAAAGCGGAGTAAAGTGATCAAAAAGTCATCTGTAGCCCAAAATGGTGCCAATAAAAAGTACAGGTTCTCCTACAAAAAATATGTTTTTATACAGCTTTGTTGATAAAAAAAAATAAAAATGCTATGAGTCTCATAACCCGGCGACAATAAAAAATGTTATTTTATGTTTTTAGTGTGCAAAGGTAACAATACATAAAAAAAGTATATAAGCTTATCATTATTGTGCTGATCAATAGAATAAGGGCTTGGTCAAACGGGCGCACCCGGGCGCCGATGCGCCCGTCTTCCTGCACGAAGAAGACGTCCGCAGCGCCGGAAGAAAGAACACATGACCGGCAATTGTGCGGAGAATCGTCCGGACCTGCAGTGCGGCCGTATTATCCTGCAGGAAGACGGGCGCATCGGCGCCCGGATGCGCCCGTGGACTGAGCCCTAACATTGTAATGTACCTTTTACCTCACGGTGAACCCCAATAAAGCAAAAACCTAACAAACAATGGTGGAATTTCTGTTATTTTTCACATCACCCCCCCAAAAAAAAATTAATAAAAGTTATACAACAGATCATACATTCACTAAAGTATTGGCATTAAAAAATAGAACTTGTTCTGCAAAAAGACCTTATTTGTCTATGCCGATCAAAAGATAAAAAAGTTATGGCTCTTTCAATACGGCAATAAAAAAACTAGGAAAATAAGTTGGTCATTAACGCTTTCCAATCCACTGTCTGACGTCTTCCTACATTCTAATTGAAGATTGTACAGCTCCAATATCAAAAGACGTCCGACAGGGTATTCTTACCATCTATTGCCAGCCACGCTGCTGTCAGAGCCTCTCTGGCGCACACACACTGGCTTTAGCCAGCAGATGGCACCACTGTATAAGAGCAAAAAAAGAAAGCCTTTTAGGAAACCCTGAATCCAATATTGGATTGGAAAGGGTTAAGACACAAAATAGTTCCGTCACTCAGGGTACGCAGGCTTCTTATCTGTCTGATTTTTGGACCAAAAAATCAGTCAAAAATAGGACCCATTTATTGTTATGGGTGTATGCACACAGGCTTTTTTTTTTTTACTCAGACTGATAGTCCGAGTAAAATGTCCTCTTCTTCTCCAATTTTTGCACAAGGGATGTCCAAGTGCTGTCCAAAGCAAGTTACACCGGAGAATCTTAGGCACAACTTTTATAATGCCTGCGTGCATGTACCCTAAGGGGTTAACTACCATTTATAATACTGAAAAGGAACCTGTCTGTTCATATGAGCACCATAAACTACAGTAAGTCTGTGAGCTCCTAAGATAGGGGCCACTGAGTCAAGGGGTGTGATTTTTATACTCACTTGCATTCCCATTCCTCGTTGTTTGCCCAGGAAGCCACCACTTGGTCTGTGCATCAGGCTTTATTCAGTGCAAGCACAGACATGTAGAAAACACTCGCGCACTGGATGAAGTGATGAGTCTGATGCATGGGCCAAGTGCCAGCTTCCTGGGCAGCCAGCGAAGTAACAGGAAGACAGGTGAGCATAAAAAGCACCCCTCAAAACTCAGCGGCCCCTGTCCTATGAGCCCATAAACTTAGGCTTCCTCAGTTATGACAAGTGATCCTGTTGCAACTCCCAAGAATCAGCTGTAATCTATGGAGGAATCTGGTAGCTAGTGTTCAAATTCTCTGCACCGCCTTCACAGAATAAATGAAGCATTACATAGTTCCCATTAACATTAATGGGTTGACTGTATAATGCAATGAGGTTAACAAAAATTCACGTGAGGTGGCCGAGGCTTTCAATCAAGAACACCTAGGAAGACGGCCATTGAGCGCAGCAACTGTCAGGAAACGGATTCAGAAGTTCTGGAAAACCACTGGTGTCTAGGACAAAACGAGAAGTGGTCATTCAAGCAGTGTTTCTGATCATCAGGTGTGAACAACTACGCTAGTTGTCTTCACAAAGAGTCTACATAAAAGCACCAGGAGAATGGCATTGGGGCATGGTGTCAACCAACTGTCACAAGGTTCCTCAAGACACACAAGTAGCATCCATCCAAACTGCAGATGCAACAGAAGTTGTGTGAAGATGACCCACACAGGTGCTTGGAATTCTCTCAGTGGGGATTGCAAATGTGTGAACAAGATACACAATTTCCAAGTTCTGTCTTGTTTAGTGATGAGACAAACGTTTTGTCAATAGGACTGATGAAAATCTGAACTGGACTGACCCTTCAAAAACCCAAAACACGACTGAAGTGATGGTGTTGATTGAAAACCTTGGCCACGATATCTGAATTTCTAATACCGACCATCATATATAATGGTCTCATTCAGGTGTGTTTGGCAGCTTGAAACCTCCTCTGATAACAATTCCTGGTGCCAGAGATGACCATCAGTGAAGATGACCAAAGATGTGAGATCACCTTTCCTTGAAATGAATTAAAGTTGGGGAAAGTCAAGGAGAGAAAATGCTTGAGGCTTCAACATCATTCCATTGGTGACTGTAGGGTCCTTAAACAGGTTGTCCAGTAGTTCAGTTTCTGCATGCTTTTACACAGCACGATTATCGTTCAAAACCCCCGCGGGAGTGTGGGGTATTGGACAACTAGAATGATCATCCCGTGTAAAAGGGCCTTAAAGCATAGATGGCCTATCCTCGGGATAGACCCTCAATAGTAGATCAGTGGGGGTCTGTCACCTGCACTTTGCAGGAAGCAGATAGCTTTGTTCTCTCTGCAGTGGCCCAGCTTGGTATTGAAGGCCAAGTTCTCATTGAAATAAATAAGAACTTGGCTTGTAATGCCAATTTCAGCCACTGCAGTGGAAACGAAGCTGTCTGCTTACTTCAGATATCAGCACATGCATGAGCGCGCTATTCCAGCACTAAAAAGCAAATCTGTGGAGATCATGGACATCAGACCCCTGCCAATCTATTATTGCTGACCTATCCTGATGATAGGCCATCAATAGTTTGCAACTGGACAACCAATTTATTGCCCATTCATTCCCATGTATGGCCCTTGTAGTCCGTCCTTTTGGCCACAAATTTATATTGGTTAGACTGCCTACCCTTGGCTTGACATATATAGAGTGTGTATATTTTGTATATTAGGGATCCGCTAAGCCCAGTGGGCACTGACATCTGTCCAGGTTTGCCTGGTGCTTATGCTGGTCCTTGGTGGCCACCACTCCCTATAATGATCAAAGAAGGGAACAGTCTCAGAATTGGTGTTTTTCCAGCTATTGGACCCCACTAATGAGGGAATAGGAGAAGACAAGACATGAGATCACGTCTCAGAATGTCTTGCTAGTCCTTTCCTGTGTGTCCTTACTGCTATTACGTTGTACACATTTTGTATGTACAGTATGTGGGTTTTAGAATAACATTTTTCGAGAGCTGAATGGTGATTAGAAAAACATTTCAGCCAATTATTGAACTTAGTAACTCTTGCCCAAACAATTTTATGAAGTTTCTACCCCCTAAAAAAAAGGCTTTGGTCTGTCTCCAACGTAGCAGACACGGAATCATCATGGAATTGCCTGTAATTGATTTAAATACTAATGACTTTGACGCTGTCTGCCGAGCTTCCAGGTGACAAGATGACTTCACAGAGATGTTTTCATTAAAGGGGGCAGATTTTGTCTCGTAAGGGTGTCATTCCAAGTGGCAAGGATGACTCAAAAGCTTGAAAGAAGTGCGTTAGGCATCGGTAAGAACGTAATGCAGAATTGGAAATATTAAGGGCAATTTTCAGGTGTTTCATGAGACAGGAAAGTCAAAAACTAAAACCAGGAGTCTTAAAAATACAAAAAGTTATTTACCGGTATCTAAAAGTAGGAATAAACTAACATACCCTCCATATCTTTTTGGTATTTACTATGTAAAGCTGTCTTAGACAAACAGTATGTTATTGTTGTACATATAACTTCTTATTACTTACTCTATTTTGGAACCATAGCGCAAATCACATTCAAATTGTGGCTTTGCTTCTAATGCCAAAATAAAGCAATCTCTTGCTGGTGGCGGGGATTCAATCCCCACTATTAGCAATAAATGCTTTGTTGGCCATGACAAGTCCCCGGCAGCCTGCACGGAGCTCTGGAGAGCAGCGGCGGAGTCCCCGACGGCACCAGCTAGGTAAGTATTGCTTTCCTTTTTTTGGCAGTGCAGCTAGCGCTTGCGTTTAGCACTGCCAAAAACACGGTACTAGAGATGAGCGAGCATACTCGCTAAGGAAAACTACTCGAGCAAGTAGTGCCTTATGCGAGCACCTGCCCGCTCGTCTCAAAAGATTCGGGTGCCAGCGGGGAAGAGCTGTGAATTGCGGCGGTGAGCAGGGGGGAGAGAGGGAGAGAGAGATCTCCCTTCCGTTCTTCCCCGCTCTCCCTCGCCGCTCCCCGCCGGCACCCGCATCTTCTGAGACGAGCGGGCAGGTACTCGCATAAGGCACTACTCGCTCGAGTAGTTTGCCTTAGCGAGTACGCTTGCTCATCCCTACATGGTACCAAATTGTGTGAACAGCCCCATTGATATGAATCGGAGCGTTGTACAGTGTTTAGCGCAGCGCTGAAAAGGCAGCGCTAAATGCTGTACAAAAACACCTGTGTGAGGGAGGCCTAAGTGTTTGAAATAGCTGCTGATGTTAAAGAAGTTGTATCATCAAAAGCATTCGCCTTTCAAAATGTAGCCGCCAGGGTGATCAGCTAATTGTCCCAGGTCCTGCTCCCAGCACCCATGGCAAATGGAAAGATTTTGCTTGGTAAAGCCATGACCAGCCAGGCATTCCCTCTCCGGTGACTGCTGCAGGGGCAAATATAGTATCATATTGACCAGTCGAATGTCTGTCCATGTAATACGAGGATGGCTCGAGTCTGCCAGGACAGAAGTCATTTATACTGGCTCATAAAGTAGGGATCATGACTTTTTTGATGTCTGTATACCCTAATAGGTATCACAGGCAGCTCTCGCCGAATGAATAATGGGCGAGAGCTGCCTGGAATTGGCTGAGCACCTCAGCCAATCACATTCAGCTCTTTCAGCAGGCGGGGATTTTAAATCCCCACCTGCTGATAGATCAGCACCACAGTGCGGGGGACAGCAGGAGAAGACAGGGCTGAGCCCCAGCAGCTGAAGCAAGGCGAGTACCTATTTTTTTAAACCACTTTTACTTGATTTTCAGGGAAGGGCTTATATTTAAAGCTCTTCCCTGAAATCAATTGAAGGGGTTGCCAGCAGCACAATCCTCTTCCGCAGCTGAAATGTGAGAATATGAAACCTATGTACGCACAGGCTCGTGTGAATGCACCTTTAGGGTGAAATACTGAGATAAGAAAGGGAAGCTAGCTCAGAGAAATGTGCTTTAATAATACTGCCATATTGTGTTTAAGTAATATTATGATGCTAGATAGATGCATGGTTTTGTGCGCACCTACCTACGCACACGCTCGTGTGAATGCACCCTAAGACAATGACATCTTTTTTTTTGCATCTTTCAGCTTGCTTGCTTCTGAGAATTACTACCTTACAACTTTAATTTCACAATGAAGCAAGCCAAACCTCCATAACTCTTGCATCTGTACTGGCGGGACTCAGATGAGAGTTAATTATTTCCCTAGCCTTGTCCACCTTTCCTTAAAAAAAAAAAGTAACCACAGTCCAATATATTGGTACTTGCAGAAGTATATTTCGAACACAGCATCTTCTTCCATAGACAGATTGAGATATGAGCCCCAATGTGCCATTGGAAATAATGGGGAATTGTGTGGACCATTATAATGATACTGCCTATGATAATTGGCGTGCCGCAGTATAATGCAGGTGTAAAGTACATACTCTATTTTAGCATCCTCTCCCAGCATTACCCTATCCGCTGTAAATTCATAGACTTATATGTATGAAGAATGGATTTTCCAGATGTTTCCAAATTTCTTACACGTAATGATTGCAAATTGTTTTAAAGGACCATTCATCCTTCCTCTAAGGATTCCATCCAAGATCCATCTAAGCAGTTCCATAAGACATTGCACTAGCCATTTGAAAAATAAATCATCTCCATTTATGAGTCTCCGTTGCCTCCTTAAAACAAAAGCCGTTCTTCCAATTTAAACACGGCAGTAATGATTCATAGCGCAGGCATCTCTGGATATGAAGGGGAGTTGCAGAGGGAACGGGTGGACTGGCGAAGTCTCTTATAGGTAAAAAGCAAAGAAGACTTAACGTAATCCAAATACAATTTTCCTTTGTATCAGGGATATTGCTCAAAATTTACTCCAAGCTATGTGCTGTGTTATTTTCTATGTGCCTGTAATGCTCTTATGTGCTGGTGCCCTTGATCATATTGAAGTATTAGATATGGACTTCTGTCAAAGGTTTAAGGGTCTTCTTTGATTGCAAAGTATCGAAAAGGACGATTTTGTGGACTGCAGAACTTACAATACCTGCTGGAGATAATATGATAACATTGCAAAACCGGAGGAGGGGGCAAATACTTTTTATAGCCCTCTATAGTGATGTAGCACAGTGGATTTTTACATATTACATAGTAAAATTACATAATATGACATGAGGCGTCAAATAGTAAACTCAGCTCTGCTACACTGACAAACAGTTCTTGGAAACTCTGCGAGACTGTGTTACTGAGCGTTGTGCTATGGACTTCCTACGCCCTAATGACCATGATTGGGGCGCTTAATTGTTGTAGTGACATTTGTTTTTGTACTTTTTGCCATGTTTTGTCTTAAGCCTAATTTAGACACAACGAGAATCGCCCAAAATTCGCTCGAAGCCGTATTTTGAGCGATTCTCGTTGCGTCTGAATGCACTGACAACGTGCAGTTTTCGTGCACGGGTCGTAAATCGCTCATTTAAAGTATTCTTGAATTAAGCGATCAGCTGTTATCAGCGCAGCCGGCTGTTATCACAGCCAGCTGCGCTGATAAGATTCTCTGTGCCTGTGTCCTGCTGTGAATTCACAGCGGGGCATGGGCTGTAAGCGTGCGGAACAATACAGCTGTTTGCTTATGCAAAACAGCTGTATTGTTCTATTAGGGACCGTGGCTGTGTCCTGCTCTGGCTGCATAACTGTATCATAGCTACTTAGCTACTATAAGTTATGCAAAGATAATCGCTCAAAACTGTCACTCAGACTGTCATTTGAATGACTTTTGAGCGATCATCTGTAAATGGGGTATTAATCCTGTTTTATTGCAGGTACTGTGGAATATTAATAATTAACCACCTGTTAAAATATATATGATTCGTCCTGGGTCACCTAAAAAAATTCTAATTGGTTGTCATGGGCAGAGTCCTATATTATATTTGGGGCTGTTTAGTACACCTCATGGTGATTAGTGACATTGTGATAGAATGCAGAGATGTCAGTGATTCTACTTTGCCGGGAGGACAAGAATAATATATACTTTCCCTGAAGATTGGACTTGAGTCAAAGACCCTAAGAACCTGTGGGTGGTGGTCTGCTTCTCTGGTCTCTTGGCCTATGTACTGTGGCCTAGTTTGGAGGTGCAGTCTGGAAAGAGTCCCTTTCAGTAAGTATTCTTTGATTGTTGCAGTGGTCCTAGACTGCAACTTGGAAGCCTGCACTGTGGGCTAGCCGAACCCTGGGGAAGCTGCCAAAAGAACCATGTCACTTGGTGTAACCTTTATATTTTGCTCTGCTCAAGCAAGTGCCCTTTGAAGTTGACAGAGACTATAACTGTTAAACTAAGTGCCCTGTAAAGAGACTGTAACCACAAAACTGGTGTTTACTATTAACCACAACTGCTAAACTAAGTGCCTAAAAAAAGACTGTAACCACCAAGTTGTGAGCCTTGTTAGATACTGTTGTTAGCTAGTGGCAACCAGCAAATTGAATGTGAATGTTAAGTTAAGTGCCTTAATAAGCGTACCTACTATGCTCTGTGTGGTCAACAGAGACTGTAATTGCCAAGCTGTTTGTGATTTCTGTAAAAGCCAAGCCCTATGCTACTACTGTAACCATCAAGCTCTGTTACTTGCATAAGCTATGTAAACATCAAGCGTATACCTATTGTGACTGTAACAACAAAGCTTTGTGACTCCTGTGAAATTTTTTAAAGTTTACTGATGGTGTCCAACTCGTTAACTGTGCTATCCTTGAATACAGTCCAAGGGCCATGCATAAGAACTGACTCTTCCTAAAAGCAAAGTATGGGAAGTTATGAAACCAGCGTCAGGTCCTCCTGTCTCACCACAGGGGTCATATAGTAGTGTAATACACCTCTTCTATGTACACTATCCTACCAAAATGCATTTGGACTCTACCATCAATAGAATGGATCACGTCTTATTAGCATGTCACGTGTCACATATTTTGCATTGGATATACAGGTTATGCCACTGTACACAGGCCGTCCATCACAAAGCGCATGTATAGGCCCATCTACAGTGGTGCAAGGATCAGCTTCACTGGACAGTTGAACAATGGAAGAACATTTATGGAGTGACAAGTCATGCTACTCCAAGTCAGATGGATGTACCTGCGTGTGGAGGATGCATGGGGAACGCCTTTTGACTGAGTGTGTTGTGCCAACAGTTACATATGGAGGAAATTTGGTTATGGTCTGGGGTTGTTTTGTATCACATGGTCTTGTCCCAACTCCAACACTGTTTTACATTGGTTTGAGGGCGTAGATGTTGCACATTTGGACTGACCAGTAGAATCCTGACCTGAACTCTACTGGACAGAAAATATGAACAGCATCTATCTTCTTTGAGAGAACTTGCCAGACGTTTGCAGGATGAATGGGGGGAAATATCATCAAAAGTGTATCAGATGTTAGTAGAAAGTATGACCCGGAGAAGATCCAATGTCATTTAGGGCCAAAGGAGGACATATGTGCATTTGCGCCACATTTTTGTGCAATGGGCGTTGCGTAATTGCGTGCACATCTTCGTGTTTTACTAAACTTTTTGCACGTGTAAATCATGCACATTTGCGCACGCAAAAAAACAAGCAAACGAGCTTCCATTCATTGACACGAATAATTAGTTCAATATGTGTTCTTCCTCTGTGCAGATGGGCAGGAAAATAGAGCATGCTGCTTTTTTTTTTTTTTTTGCGTGAACGAAAAGCAAAATATGCTTATGAGAATTAACTCATCGAAATCAATGGGGTCCGTTCACTATGTGACACAGGCCTAAGGATTACCATATGTAAATAAATACTACTTTTGATTCTTGCTCAGGGGTCCAATTACATTTGGTAGGATAGTGTATACCTATTTAATTTGTAATATGATTCCTTACTATGACTTTATATTTTATCACTACTAGAAATGAGCGAGCACCCAAATGCTCAGGTCCGCGTTATTCGAGTCGAGCTTTTTGTAAAATTCGAGAGCTCTACCTGAGTAACGAGCCCCATTGACTACAATGGGAGACTCGAGCATTTTTGTATGTGGGACGCCGGGTCCCGAGGTTTTTTTTTTTTTTTTGGTTCATATCTCTTTCTCTCTTTCCCCTGCCTGCCAGACAAAAAAATTCCCATTGACGCACGCTGCGTTGTGGCAGGGAGGCACCAAAACAGGCACGTTACAGCAGGGAGGAGCCAAAACCTGGGGCGGGGTCGAACACGCCTTGATGCTCATTTGAGTAACGAGCACCATCGAGTACGCTAATACTCGAACGAGCATCAAGCTCGGCAGAGTACGTTCGCTCAACTCTAATCACTACCATAAAAATATACAGTATATGTATAGTGTAGAACTATTAACAGTAATGGGTGTATCCTGGAAATAATCAGTATTTCACAGCATCAAAAGGGAAACATACATCACCACAGAGCCATCTACAAGGCAGCTATTGAAATCAGTTAACATCTAGTGTTTAAAATGAATGCTTGCAATCTTCCAGAGACTAGTGTAGTTGTTTATTTGGATAATCAAAACTCACAACCATGTGAAGCATTGGATTCTAATGCATTCATTCATATGAGCGATTTTCGGTCACGTGAAAGAATCGCAGTGTCAAAATGTCAAATCAGCGACCTATCTTTTGACGAAAAATGCTGGACTCTGCCATAGACTCCTACGGGAGTTAAGAAAAAACAAGGGGAGGGAGTTTACCTGGATCCAGCACACAAACAAAGACAACTGGCTCTATTTAACCCCTTAGTGACGGAGCTTTTTTGCTTTTTTCCATTTTTGTTTTTTCCTACTCCCTTTTAAAAAAATCGTAGCTCCTTTATTTATCCATCGACGTCGCTGTATGTGGGCTTGTTTTTTGCGGGACGAGTTGTATTTTTCAATGGCACTATTTATTGTACCATATAATTTACTGAAAAACTTTTAAAAAATTCTTAGCAGAGAGAAATGGAAAAAAAACTACATTCCACCATGTTTCGGTGCGTCCTGTTTCTACAGCACACAAATTGCAACAAAAACGACCTGATATTTTTATTCTATGGGTCAGTACGATTACTACGATACCAAACTTGTATAGTATTTTTTTTGCTGTAGTACTTTTATTTTTTTTTAAGATATTTAATTTTTTTCAATTATTTTCTGCGGTCATTTTGTGCGCGCAATACCTTTTTTATTTTTTCGTCGACGTAGTTGAGCAAGGGCTAATTTTTTGCGGGATGTCCTGAAGTTTCCGATAGTATCAATTTGGAATACATACGACTTTTTGATCACTTTTTATTGCGTTTTTTCTGGGAGACAGGGTAACTAAAAAAGTGTATTTCTGGCGTTTATTTTTTTTTTCACACGACGTTCACCGTGCAGGAAAAATAATGCACTACTTTGATAGATCGGACTTTTACGGACGCGGCGATATCAAATACATATTTTTATTTTATGATTTAGATTTTTAATAATTGATATGGCAAAAGGGGGGTGATTTAAACTTTTATAACTTTTTTTTTTTTTAACAATTAAAAAAACTTTATTGATCTTTTTTTTTACTTTACTTTGAAGTCCCCCTGGGGGACTTTAACATGTGATGCTTTGATCGCTCCTGTAGTATGACGTAATGCTATAGCATTACTTTTTTTTAAGTGGGGTGCCCAGAACTGGACACAGTATTCCAGATGAGGTCTGACTAAGGAACAGTAGAGGGGGATAATGACCTTCTCTTAATACATCCCAGAATTGTGTTTGCCTTTTTGGCTGCTGCATCACATTGTTGACTCATGTTCAGTCTATGATCTATTAGTATACCCAAGTCTTTTTCACATGTGCTGCTGCTTAGCTTTTTTCATTTTTCTTGCCCAGATGTAGGACTTTGCATTTCTCCTTGTTAAATAGGATTCTGTTAGTCGCCGCCCTCTGTTCAAGCTTTTCTAGATCTTTTTGAATAGTTTCTCTTCCCTAGTGTTAGCTATCCCTCCTAGCTTTTTGTCATCAGCAAATTTGATCCATTTCCCCTTATTTCCCTCCTCCAGATCATTTATAAAAATGTTGAATAACACTGGGCCCAGGACAGAGCCTTGTGGTACCCCACTTCACACATCCTTCCAATTGGATGTGCAGCTATTTATGACCACTTTTATGTAGGACCTCTTCTGTGTCTGGCTGCTATTAATAAAATGAACGTTTCCCCAAAACTACTGCACAGTTCTACACAGCAGACATATTACTGTAATCAGAAAAAAGTTTGGTACCGTGTTAGCCAGTAGCGCAAAATGTGATTGTTCTCAGTAAGAGAAACCAAGTAGTCTTGTAGATATGATATCTTTTAATGGCTAACAAAAATACATGATGTTATAGCAAGCTTTCAAACCTATTAAGGGTTCTTCTTCAGGCTTGAAGAAGAACCCTGAGGAGGTTCAAAAGCTAGCTATAACATCATGTATTTCTGTTAAAAGGTATCATATCTACAAGATTACTTGGTTTCTCTTGCTGAGCACAGTTACACTGTAATCAGTGTGACTGTCACTGCCTTAGGGCTAGGTCAGACAAGTGTATTGTTTTGCATGCCTATGTGAGCGAAAAAAATGTGCTCCTGGCATAAGCAGAAAACGCGTGAATGGGCAAAGTTTCATATGCACACCGCATGAAACTTTGCCCGTTCACTGGAGCAGCTGCTCCACGAAGGTCCCCTCATCACTGAACACTGTGACAGCACTGTCACAGTGTTCAATGATGATGGGACTCTCCACAGGGATGAAAGAATCCCCTGACACAGCTGTCACAGCTGTGGCAGGGGATCGCGATGCTATCCTATTGCTTTCAATTGGGCCGGCGCTTCGGGAGGCAGGGATTTTTTAATCCCCGGCCACCAGAATACATAAAAAGACTGCTGGGAACGGGGAGAAGAGCCGGACAGCGCTTCTAGGTGAGTTAACTTTTTTTTCTCTACAGCTGGGGATGATTTTTGGGGAAGGGCTTATATTTAAAAAAAAAATACTACATCACCGATCCGGCGCTGTCCAGCTCCAGCATGTCTTCTCCCTGCTTCCCCTGCACTGTTATAAAGCATTTTCTTCTGGCTGGGATTTAAAAATGCCCACCTCCTGAAAGCACTGCCTTTGGTTGGCTGAGTGCTGTGACCAATCAGAACCAGAAGGACCTTTAATGCCCTGCTATAAGCTATTCCCTTTGCAGGAGTTTCCATTAACTCCTGCTCCCATGGAGTCAATGGAAACTCCTGCAAAACATGGACCTATGTCTTATCCTATCCTTAGGGCTCGGTCAGATGAGCGTGTTTTACACGCTGCTACAGCAATGTGTAAAACCACGCTTCTATAGCAACCAATAGGTTGCTATGGAAGAGCTCCCACAGACCCTTTAAGGAAGCGCAGAATCGGCGCTTCTGAAAAAGAATGGACAGCAAGTGCTGAGTCGACTGTCAGCTCCGTGGTGTGCGCTGTGCAGAGTGCTTACCATATGCTCCTATGGGAGCCATGGAAGCAGGCTGCCCACACCACGGACATGTGAATAGGCTGCTCCACAGAGCCAGGGGCAGCCTGTTTGCATGCAGAATCCCCTGCATATCAGCAGCATGTCTTACACGTTACTTAGCAGCGTGTAAACCACGCTCTTCTGACCGCAGCCTTATGGTGCTCTTAGTGAGGATTGCAAAATGATGGCCACAGAATCTCTTTAAATATTCGTAAACCAATTTTATGTACAATTTCCAATGTATTTTCAGTGATAACAAACATTTTTTTAGCCTTTTAGTTTTTGCTTCTCTTAGATCCTCCGAGTGAAGGGAGAGATATTTGACCTGTTTTGTGTCACCCAGGCATCTCAGCTGTGCCAGTTTTCCATCCTTTGCTAACAATTAATTGGTATGCAGCCATGCTAGAATTCTGACCATGCACCAATTAAAAATTAATATCATTCTGGTACGCTCGTTATTATTCAGTTATGCACATTCAGAGATTTCCATTGTGTCATCGATAACATTAATGTTATATGACCCCCGGTTTCCACAAGAATTATCTTTGCTCTTACAGGCTACTTTTTGTGACACAAGCTGGGTTCAAAGACGGCGGTTATTGCCGATTCTGTTGTATTTTAATAGTCTGACTTAATTATTTTTTAGATAACCCCCATCCGTATTTTGCATTATGGGAGGGGGGTATCTTTTATCAGTTGTACCAGCAATTAATCAAACTGATATACAAACCAAAGTACAGTAAAATCCTTTCACCCAGCATTAATAGGACCTGATGACAGCCAGATTATCAAATATTCAGAAGTTTGGGCATGTTCACAAAGTGGCAAATTGTAGATTTTAAAAAATTCCCAATTTCCCCCTTAACACTACAGGATGTACAGTTATGTCCTAAGTGTGCGGGATTTACATGGAGCCAGAATGCTAGCCAATGCAAGGCAGGTGCCAGCTGTCTGCTGATCGTGGCTGTTAACCCTCTACATGCCGCGATCGTTGTTCGGGGGTCCAGAACGCCCCCTCCTCTGTGATGAGGATGCCGTGTGGTTACTATAGGACCTTCTAAAAGCCACCAAGGCTGCCATGAATGACTGCATATCAAGGTGTACCTGTGGCACGCCTTCGTAGACTGTCTGTCAAAATGTAGTATTAACGTAATACTCTGGTATTATATTATACTGTATAAGCAATCAAAAGATCGCAAGTTCAAGTCCCCTATGGAGAATTAAAAAATATATTAAAAAAAAGTTTTATTAATTATTAGAAAAAATAAAAGAAAGTAAAAGTTTATAACCCTCCTTTCCCATATGAATAATAATAATAAATCGTATGTAAGATTGCAGCATCCATCAAAGTCTGATCTATCAAAGTAAGTCATTATTTATCCTGCATGGTGAACGGAATAAAAAAAATCACACATTGCCAGAATTCAGCTTTTTTTGGGGGCTGCCCCATCTCCAAGCAAAAAATGTAACAAGAAGTGATCAAAAAGGGACATGAACTCCAAAATGCTACGACTACAGGACATCCCACAAAAAATGAACCCTCACACCAGACAAAGATAAAAAGTTGTGTCTGTCAGGAGATGGGGGGCAGGAAACAATTTTATTTTTTCCCAAAGATATTTCCTTTTTTTAAAAGTAGAACAGCGAAAGTAAAACTAAATAAATTTAGTATCGTCCTACTTAGAGATGAGCGAGCGTGCTCGTTTAGGACAATTACTGAATCGAGCATCGCTTTTTTCAAGTAACTGCCTACTCGGGCTAAAAGATTCGGTGGGCGCCGGGGGGCGGCGAGGTGGAGCGGGGGGTAGCAGGGGGAGCTCTCTCTCTCTCTCTTTCCCCCCTACTCCCCACCGCAACCCCCGCTCACCCCTGACGCCCCCCGAATCTTTTTAGGCAGTTACTCAAAAAAAGTGATGCTCAATCCAGTAATTGCTCTAAATGAGCACGTTCGCTCATCTCTAGTCCTAATCGCACCGATCCATAGAATAAAGTTATCTTTTCATTTTTGCCACACTGTGCCTGCTGGGAAAACAAGGTTCCCCCAGAAGGTGGTGGAATTGCAATTTTTTTCCATTTCAATGCACTTAAAAAATTGTAAAAGTTTTTGCTACATTATATGGTACATTAAATAGCACAATTGAAAAATACAACTTGTCCCGCAAAAAACAAGACCTTAGATGGCTACAACAATAGAAGAATAAAAGAATTACAATTTTTGGTAAGTGAGGAGACAAGACTGAAAATGAAAAAAAAAGGGGTTGCATCTCTAAGGGGTTAAGTACTGTGAAATCATGATATGTCCCTGAATAGATAACAGCAAAGCAGAGTGTCAAACTGCACAAGCAGCGAGAAACGGAGAGACAAGGAGGGTGAAGAAAGGCGAGCTGCAAGGCCACAGCAAGTCGCTTCTGAGCCTGGAGATATATATATATATATAATAATAATAATAATCTTTATTTGTATAGCGCCAACTTATTCCGCAGCGCTTTCAGGCATGGCTAAATGCAAAACAATACAACAATTACAATATAAGGTACATTGGGTTAGACACAAATGGGTTGGGGGTGGTACAGGAGGTGCAGGGGGTGGGGAACATAGGCAATAGGAAATTTTATGTACAGATCATTTATCAGAAGGCAAACAGGGTGGAGCACCATAGGGAGGGGCGAGGGACTAGGTCAGGAGATTTGGTATGCTTCCCTGAAGAGGTGCGTTTTTAAGGCACGTCTGAAATTTCGTGCATCGGGAATTGTCCGGATGCCTTGGGGTAGAGCGTTCCAGAGGATGGGTGCTGCTCTGGTGAAGTCCTGTAGGCGAGCATGAGAGGTTCGTATTACAGGGGTGTTTAGTCTGAGGGTGTTAGCCGATCGGAGTGAGCGGGCTGGGTGGTGTACTGACAGGAGGGAGGTGATGTATGGTGGCGCAGCGCCATGCAGAGCTTTGTGAGTGAGGCAGAGGAGTTTAAATTTAGTTCTGCAGTGGATGGGCAGCCAATGCAGCGACTGGCATAATGCAGAGGCGTCTGAATAACGACTGGATAGAAAAATGAGTCTAGCTGCTGCATTTAGTATGGATTGGAGTGGAGCGAGCCTAGTGCGGGGGAGGCCAATGAGTAGCGAGTTGCAGTAGTCAAGCCGGGAGTGGATGAGCGCAACCACGAGCGTCTTTAGCGTGTCCGTGGTTAGGAACGGACGTATTTTAGCAATATTTCTGAGGTGCATGTGGCATGTTTGGGCCAGAGATTGGATATGGGGGGTAAAGGAGAGGTCAGAGTCCAGAGTATGTATATATATATATATATATATATATATATATATATATATTACAAAAAGTACAAAATACGCAGTTTACAACTTGAGCCTCATAAGTGGTTCCTCTGCTCAGATTTCTAGTTTGGTGAAATTCATAATCAAATTACTGTATGCTTCTGTGCTAGCCGGGATGCTTATCAGACTTTCTGGATAATTTCATTTTGGATTGAAGACTGACACTTCTCTTTTAGTAAATACCTGTTTCCCTGAAAATAAGACCTACCCTGAAAATAAACCCTAGCATGATTTTTAAGTAGTGTCCAGGCAGCTATACATGTAAAAAAGAAATATTTTGGAGAAAAAATTTATATACGACCCTGCCTTATTTTCGGGGAAACGCGGTAGTTATAGTCTGCATAAAATAACAACTCTGAAGCATCTTTTCTTAGAATGCTATATTGTACCATTCCTCTATTAGTCTTCCTGAAAAGGTATGAATAAATCGACAACTGGGTGTTACCATTCTCCTAGTCAATACAGTACAGGTCTACATGCAGTGATAATATCCAAGCAGTGCTGACAGCCTTACATTGTGCAGTGATGCAAACTAATAACAAGGGCAATAACAACTTTTTCTTCCATCTGAAAGCTGGCCAGCTGAGCGGAAACTAAAACGGACATCATTATAGTCACTGGGGTCTATTCGGCGCTGTTTGGTCCATCCTGAGATGGATCCGTTCGGCCGCGGGGATTGCCCATTTCTGCTCCCTGGATGGTGCAGGAAAAAACGGAACCTGAAATGCAGCTGTGAATGAAGTAAATCTTCATTTTAGTGTGGACTTGCAAATTTCAAGAATAAAAAACTCTAAATTGAAAAAAATGTATATTTTTTACTGTATATTTTACTCCTAATTAAAAAAAAAAAAAGAAAGCATTAACAAGCAGCCCTAAATATCACAGAAAGGCCAAAAAATTATTATTGGTAGCTTAACAAATTTTAAAAAAAATTACCAACATATGTGTACAATTTCTGAAAAGTGTCTCGTCATTTAGGACCCCAAACAATCCAGTTGTTAAGGGGTTAAAGAGAAACCATTTTATATTCCGGAAATGTGTGAAAAATTGATTGGGAATTGCCAGGATGTGCAGGCAGATACATGCTCTGTGAAATAGATTTCCAGCATTAGATCACAACTGCATTACCACTTGTGCAGCTCTCAGTGTGAGCAGGTATTCCATGATTAAAATGCCCTGCAGGTTTGATAACATTAATATATATATATATATATATATATATATATATATATGTAGTTTGCCCGTCTCAGCATGGTAATTGTAATAGAAAATGCATCGACTTAAGGGCCCATATCACACATCCCTGTACCTCACTTCGATATAGGCGCTGAATGTAGCAGGAACGGACGGCTACAGGTTGGTGAAGCAGAAGCAGCTGAGCCACACGCATACGTTAGTATAGCAGGAGCCGCGCTCTACTACACTGTTGAGTGCAGGGCACAGTGGGGTGAGTTCAGATGAGATGACTTACTTCTCCCCCACCGCTTGATACCATCCACATCAAACTGTACATTTCTGTACAGCCACTCGCGTAGCTATAGGGGTCACAGGGGTTGCAATGGTGGCCTGGCAACCTAAGTTGGGGGCCCAAAGGCCCCCCGCACCACAATAAGACCTATCACTGCCCCCGCTCCCGATCTCTCATGCTGAAGTTACTTTCTTTTCCTACTCACACAGGTATCATCACATTTTTTCATAATCCTCTGTTCTGATTCTAACGTTGGTCTTCTTTGCCACTTCTAACCTCTGAATTTGAAACTTGAAATGTAGGTAGCTTCTGCATTTCGGTTTTGTCCAGCAGCAATGACATAGGTGACACATAGACATTAAAGTCCCCTTACCAACCTCTAGATACGTAATACACTTAGGCTGGATTACAGACCTTACAATGGAATATCACGTGAGTCGTCCATGGATACAGTGTATTATAACTGAATAAGAAATGAATGATGACCCCATTAGCATGGCGCTCTCCCACCTGCCCCATTGTACTCTGTCTGTTTCAGAGCCACCAACAGTCTTGATCTGGATTCCTTAAATCAATTTACATTACGGTCAAGAAGCAATAAAAAGAGAGTGTAGTGATATATAAATGATAAAGCGGCATACACAATGTAATGTAATGAATATTTATATGTGTATGAATTTCACATATTATATGCAGTAATGTAATGCACCAGATTATCTGTGTTATTTACTTATTTATAAGGAATATTCCTTATGGACTTCCAATTAATTCTTCCAAGGCTATAAGTTCTATCTTTCGACACCGGACTGGTGGGTTTATCTCTCTTATTATGAAATGGATTTTAGATCATCAATTATTGATGTACACAGACTCATCGGCTATATATTATCTATGTATCTATCTGTCTGTCTCATATGTATCTACTTATCTCATATCTATTTATCTATCTATCTCATATCTATTTATCATGTATCTATCTGTCTATCTATCTCATATGTATCTATCTATCTCATATGTATCTATCTATATATGTATCTATCTATCTATTTCATATCATATGTATCCACCTAACTATCTATCTCATATCTATCTCATGTCTATCTATCTATCTATCTATCTATCTATCTATCTATCTATCTATCTATCTATCTCATATCTATCTCATATGTATCTATCATCTATCTATCTCATATCTATCTCATATGTATCTATCATCTATCTATCTCATATCTATCTCATATGTATCTATCTAATATCTATCTAACTATCTATTTCATATGTATCTATCTAACTCATATATATCTCATATCTATCTATTTATCTATCTTATATGTATCTATCTATATATGTATCTATCTAACTATCTATTTCATATCATATGTATCCACCTAACTATCTATCTCATATCTATCTATCTATCTATCTCCTATCTCTCTCTCATATCTATCTATCTCATATCTATCTCATGTCTATCTATCTATCTATCTATCTATCTATCTATCTATCTCATATCTATCTCATATGTATCTCATATGTATCTATCTAATATCTATCTATCTAACTATCTATCTCATATCTATCTATATATGTATCTATCTAACTATCTATTTCATATCATATGTATCCACCTAACAATCTATCTCATATCTATCTATCTATCTCCTATCTATCTCTCTCATATCTATCTATCTCATGTCTATTTATCTATCTATCTCTCTCATATCTATCTATCTATCTATCTATCTATCTATCTATCTATCTATCTATCTCATATGTATCTATCTAATATCTATCTCATATGTATCTATCTAATATCTATCTCATATGTATCTATCTAATATCTATCTATCTCATATCTATCTAACTCATATCTATCTATCTATATATGTATCTATCTAACTATCTATTTCATATCATATGTATCCACCTAACTATCTATCTCATATCTATCTATCTCCTATCTATCTCTCTCATATCTATCTATCTCATATCTATCTCATGTCTATTTATCTATCTATCTATCTATCTATCTCATATCTATCTCTCTAATATCTATCTCATATGTATCTATCTAATATCTATCTATCTAAGGCCGCCTGCAGACGAGCGGAAATCCCGCCGCGGGATTTCCCGCGGGATTTCCGCCGCTGAAAGTCTGCATAGGAGTGCATTACAATACGCACTCCTATGCAGACGGCCGCGGTTTGGCCGCGCGAAATCTCGCGCGGCAAACAAACCGCGGCATGTTCTAATTTCCTGCGGGGCACGCACTCACCTGGCCGCCGGCTCCAGTCTGCGCATGCGCCGGCTGCGCGGCAGCCGGCACATCAAAGAGCCGGGGCCGCCAGGCGCGGGTGAGTACGCGCTCGTCCCTGCAGGCTCTGGGGTCGGATCGCGCGGCGAGATTTCTCGCTGCCGGATCCGACCCGCTCGTCTGCAGGCGGCCTTACTCATATCTATCTATCTATCTAACTATCTATTTCATATCATATGTATCCACCTAACTATCTATCTCATATCTATCTATCTATCTATCTATCTATCTATCTATCTATCTATCTATCTATCTCCTATCTATCTCTCTCATATCTATCGATCTCATGTCTATATATCATCTATCTCATATGTATCTATCTAATATCTATCTATCATCTATCTATCTATCTATCTATCTATCTATCTATCTATCTATCTATCTATCTATCTATCTATCTATCTATCTATCTCATGTATTAGGCTTCCTTTTACCTAGAGCAAACATTTAATTAGCTGCCTTAATCCTGTCAATAAATATTTCAAGTCCAGCCAGGGTGGCCTTTTGGCACCTCACTGGCATTATGGCATTGAGTACCTGGGCACATGCCTGCCTTCCACCCCTGGCTACACCCCTTATATAGAGGCTGTGTAGATCTAACACATTGTATGTGACTTGCACCTTTGTTATTTCTAGCAGGTAATTCAGTTTATTCATGTCTTGGCCTGACTCGGGTTTGTGGTTGAAAATTTGAGCCATGAATTCCTGAACTGGAAATGTTTACCTAAAATATATGAAAGTTCACTGAGCACCAAAATATTATATATTTGGTTTCAGCTACTGGAAGTCTCATAAGTTGGATACAATTAACGTTAAATTCAGCTATAGGGGATCACTGGCCACACCGGCAGCCCACGTATCCCAGGCACAGAGCAGCCCACTGGGAATCTGCCTAGTCAGGCAGATTACCAGTATGGAACTGAACGCAGGCAATGGCTATAAATTACCGCCCACTGCATTTTGGAATGGGTGCTGCCTGAGGTAGAGTGCTCAGCTCGCCTCATAAATGGGGTGCCCCTAGGTGTTCGGAATACTAAACGTCTTGCTACCATTTCAGTGTGTACAGAGCAGAGGGAAGTGGGCAGTGGAGCAGTAGGCAGCAGAGAAGATATGTGATTCTCCTGCCTCTCCCCATGTACCAAGGGAGCGGTGCAAATGGGAAGATGGAACAATACCTCTACAGCACTACCATGGCGAGGCTGCACAGGCCGCGGTCCATGTGTTATGTTGGCTGCATTATATAGAGGACATGCTTTTTATATTTATTATATGTATACATTTGGAACTGCATAAAACACACCGAAGCAAATAGGGAACATCTTTACTCTCGCAGTGGTGCCGCTGCTCTCCTTCTCCTGCTTCCTCCATATTTCTTCCTTCTCCCAAAATGAATTTTTTGTAAAGCACAAGAACAGCTATAGATCTACATCTTATCCTTGGAGAAGGTCCGTGCTCGGCTGTTCTGTTCACTTGGTAGAATTAGTCCTTTGCAAACTTTTTGATATTGCTTTTAAAAGAAGTACCACACCTACCGCCTCCCTTGTTTTAATTTCCGGTAACTCTACTGCTTTTCCCTGGGGGAGGCAACCTGTGTTTAAGTGTTGTGTTGAACTGGCAAAATTTGTCCTTGTGAAATCTATGACATTGCTTTTAAAACAAGCACCACACTCGCTGTCTCGCATAGTGAAATTTTTGGTAGCTCTACTGCTGTTCCTTGGAGCGGGTCACTGCTTGAGTGTTGTCTGAATTTTGCAGAACCTCATCTTGTGAAATTTATGGCATTACGGACCTTCTGCAGGGCAAATTAGTGAATCCAATATTTATTTCCATTGACTTTAATGAGAGTCAGAATCGACCGTCCCCGATTAACGATGGTTTTCGTGAAATCTGCCTACATGAATGGATAACTCCACTAATCGTTCAACACTAATTATGGCCATGTAGTTTCAAGGCAGACTGGAATATTTTTAATCTATGAGAGGGAAGCTATCACGAAAGCTATAATGAGTACACTGCTGAAAGCTGGTGGAAAAAATAAATGACACAACATACACTCTTCTGCTGATTCTGGATCAAGATACCTATTCAACGCGAACCTTAAAGGGACAGACCCCTATCAGCTACTTTTGAACTTTACCTTAAACAAAACCATTAGACTGCAGTCAGTACTTTTCTCAATCTTTTAAGTATGAGTTTTAGTCAAGTGATTTCTCCAATTTTGCCCTTGAATGAAGTCGGGACTATAAATGGAACTGGAACTATGACCCATGTAGGTGCCCTCCATTACCTAAAACAGTGACTGATACAGCCTGCTGTAAATCACTGCCTGTGGGGTAGACTGTGAGATAGAGGGCAGTCCGTTGTGTTAATGCTATAGGCTTTTGAGTCACTTTGCTGCATACCAACAGGGGTGGGACTCTCACGGTGGTTGCGATCCAACATCTACTCATTATTACTGTCATCCGAAAAAACCAACATACTGTGGAATGCAATTAAAAGGGAGCATGCACTAGTTCTGTACAGCTGGATGGTGGGCCCCATAATCATTTCACATACAAGCCATTTATGATAATGGTGTCCTTACTTGTATTACAGAATCCCTTCATTCCCCTCAGGGACCAGGGTTGGATGCAGTTTCTATACTTTTATAGTTTAGGTATAAACCCTATATGCAGAGGCGTAACTTGAAGCTCCTGGGCCCCAATGCAAAATCTGTAACAGGGCCCCCAACTATAATGCTTTATTCATAGTACTGGGCTTCCTATATGGAGAAGAGAGGCCTTATGGGCCCCCCAAGGCTCCTGGGCCCGGGTGCAACCGCATCCCCTGCATCCCCTATAGTTATGCCCCTGCCTATATGTAAAAATCTCCTTTACATTAGTCCCATAATTAGAGCTACACCGAGAATGAGGATCAAAGGGAGCCAAACACAAATCGCAAGGCGAAATCATTTTTTGGTGTGTTTTTCGTGAGATACGAACATGTGACATAGATGATATATCTGCAGGATCTTTTCAATGGTTAATATCATTTCTTCAAGAAGACAAATGTTTACTTTGGTTCTCCGGGTGCGCGGCAAACGCCTTTTGTATCGAGGGTTGCATCTGCCAATACTCTATTTGAGTAAAATGCTTCAGTCACAAATAATTGGCAAGACATTTTTACCTTGAGGGAAGTCTTACTCTTCAAAGCACTCGGCACTCTCTGTTTCCTTCAAACTGTGCCTATGGGAAAATGTATTGTTGATCAAGACAATGAACAAGGAGAAATGAAGAACCCCACAAAATTAGAAATTACACAAAACAATGAAAGGTTTTATGAGCAAATGAAAAAAAGTGCTTGCTGCTGTCTTAAGGGCAAATGACAGATGATACCGGAAAAGGACGATCACCCCAGAATCCTCACAAGGCAGTGTAGCTTGATTTATTTAATAGCTTTTCGTTGTCCCATTGGTTGAAGGTCTGGTTGGATACAGATTGTTATAAAGTCCCTGGACAGGTCCTAGGTTAAAGGGTTCTCTGCTTTGGACAATCCCTAATTGTTAAAAAAGTAGATCACAAAACGTCCGCCAGATGAGACCCCAGCAATCAGCTGTGATCTGGGAAAAACTTTTTTTTAGCAAGTGTTCAATTCTTCTGCAGTGCCTCCAGAGGGTAAATGGAGCATTGCACAGTTTCCATATACATCATTGAGTTTTCTGTGTAAGGCCTCATTCACATGGGTGTCGTTTTTGCGCAGAATAGGTGTGTCAAAAAAAATTGCGGCTAACTGCTTGAAAAATAGCGCGAACGGGCGAATTCCAGCTATCAAGTATCAGCTATCACTCCCGATAGGAGTCTATGGAGACTCCTGCGCATCATGCTCTAAAGATAAGTCAGGTCCTATTTTTTCACGCTGCACGGACCTTAGATGCGGGCATTGGAGCCACACATGTTCTATCTGTGGAAGGTGCGAGTTTTTTGCGCGTCTAAAATTCCTTCATCTGAACGTTTCTATAGGAAACCATTGGTTCTATTATTCTTTTCACGCGCCTATACTGCGCTAAAACCACGGCTGTGTGAAAGAGCCCTAATACAGGACAGGTCCTCCAGAGGAAAAGACGCTCTTTGTAACCGCTCTCCATTTGACCCAAGACATTTGGATCCTGATCAGAGACCCCCCCCCCCATTAACTCAGAATTCCCTAACATTCCCATAACATGATGTGTGAATATGAAGAAGATGAGTTTATGAAAACAGATCTGCCATCTTAATTTGATGTCCCACATAGGGCAAACATAAGTGAGCCCTTAGGAGTGTGGAAAAAAAACACATTGCACTTGTATACCATGGGATTTGCATGCGAGTGCAATGCTTTTTTCTAGCATTTTACTATTGACACCACTGGCGATTTTTTTCCACACTCGTGAAAAACGCAAGTAAATCCGTTGCAAGTTTTTAACCGCAAAAATGCAACAAAATAGCAGGAAAATCAGTCACATCAAGCACTTGCCTCTCCTCTGTTGCGGCTGGGTCTTCTTTCTTCTGCACAGCGAATGCACTCGGGACGCCAGCGGCGTGCTGCACATGCGTCGTGCCTTATTTCATTTTAACTCCTGCTTTCCCATGGCCCGCGGCACAGACGCAGTGACAGCTGCGGACGTGCCGTGGATCCGGACGGCTTCCATTGGCTTCAATGGAAGCCACAAAAGCTGTCCGTGCGGGAAAACCGCATAAAAATGGAGCATGTTGCGCTTGTTTTTCTAAATCTCCTGCCCCCCCCGTGTATCCACGGAACAGCAAAATGACAGCTGCGGTTGTGCTGTGGGTCTGGGTGGCTTCCATTGATTTCAATGGAAGCTGCGGGAGCCGTCCGTGCGGGAGATCTGCAGGAAAATGGAGCATGCTGCGATTTCTTCCCACGCGTGTAACCCACACATCAGAAAAAAAAATCACATCCGCATGCATTTATTTGCCCTGCGGATGCTAATGCATCCCTATGGGATTCTGGAGCTGCGGATCTCCAGCTTGAATAATTAAAATCCACACGTGGACATTGGGCCTTAGGATAGATCTAGGGGGTTATCCCGGGCAGTTTGAATTCATTTATTGTTGATTTTCCAACCACATCTGCTGGACGATTGTTCCAAGCATCTACTACTCTTTCAGTAAAATAATATTTTCTGACATTTCTTCAGATTTTTCTTTCATCTAATCTCAGATTGTTCCCCCTTGTTCTAATGTGTAGTTTCATAAAAAATATACTTCCCTCATGAACCTTATTTATGCCTTTAATATATGTAAAGGTTTCCATTATGTCCCCCTCTCTCTTCTTCCTTCTGTAATATATATAAAAATTTCCATCATGCCCCCTCTTCCTTCACTCCTCCTGTAACATATTTAGGCCTCATGTCTACGGCTGAAATAAAATTTAAAATCCGGAGCGTTTCACCCGCACACGTGATCCGCGGCCCATTGGGATGTATTGGACACCCGCAGGTAATTAAATACCTGCGGATGTCATTTTCCCCTGAGACGCGGATTGCGTGTGCGGGAAAACACCCGCAGCATGCTCCATGTTAGTGTGGGTCTCCCGCAGCCTTCTTTTGAAGCCTATGGAAGCCGTCAAGATCCGCGGCACACCCGCAGCTGAATTTCTGCTCTCCGGCGCGGGAGCACAGGAGTTAAAAAAAAATAGAGTGCACAGCGTATGCGCGCAGCACGCTGCCGGCGTGCCGAGCACATCTGCCGGGCCGAAGAAAGAAGATCTGGCCGCGACGAAGGGAAGATCCGCAGCGTCCGGACAGGTAAGTAATTCTTATTTTTAGGCCTCATGTCCGCAGGAAAGGAAGGACCCGCTGAGGGATTCTGCATGAAGAATCCACGACTGGCCTATTTTCCCAGTGGACATGAGGCCTTAAGGTTTTCCATCATGTCGCCCCTGTCACACCTGCTTTGTGCATACAATAGCTGTAAATCAAAATATATTCTCTCTGGCGGTGTTCACACTACACTACCAGGAACTCCCTACAGTAAGAAGAAAAAAAATAAACAACAGAGGGAAACTTTCTTTAAGGGGAACTAGAAGATGACAACCCCTACCTACTACCGTAGTGGATGGCCCGTCCTGATAAGGACGCACCCACCCTTGTGCCTGTATCACTCACTAACCCTGATAGATGACAAAGTAAAAACCACCATTAGAATAAATATCAGTAATAAATCCCAGTAATGAATAAAAATCTGAAGAGCCGCTGAAAGAACCATGGAACCCAGATCCAGAGATGTCCTCCACAACAGAAGTAGACTGCACTGAAATTGACCAGTTCAGAACCCAGGCCAGGAGGGAACTAAAAACCCTCCCTAATTGCTCCTAGGTGTACACCAATAGCTGACACACCCATCAGAGTCAAAGAAGACCAAATGTACAGTCAAGCTCAAACTGACACAACTCTCTCTCTCTAAGTTTTGTTCTTGAGACCTTCCACCATTTTTGTAGCTCATCTTTGGACTCCTTCTATATTACCAATGTCCTTCAGTAGGAGAGGTTTCCAGAACTGAACACAGTATTATTGATGTGGCTTCTGACATAAATTATGGTAAATCCTATGAGCTACGGATGGCCCTGCATTTACTAAATTGACTTACTTTTTACAAAAAGGGTAACAGTAGTAGAAAATGGAATATTGCAGAAACTTTTTGTACCAAAATTTGCAAATATGCCAGAAAACTGGCGCATTTAATGTGATAAAAACTCCAATACACATTAGACAAAAGTCTATTTCGACAGGACCAGTTGACTATAGATGTGTCTGTGGGCCTCTTGACTTCACCCCAACAGATGATGATGTAGTGACCCAGTACATCATCCTGGTGCTCTCCATAAATGTCATACATGTTTGTCTTATGTGGATGCTCTGTGCAAGCCTTTTCTTGTCATGTGTGTATGTGTGTTGCACAGCTGCAGCGCTAGAAGGGTTAAATGTTTAATAAAATCCAAAGCCTACATGTAAATGTATCTGGCAAGTCTGTCATGTCATGTGGTATGAGAGAAGGTATAAATAGGAGTGATTGAGAGCGGGAAAGGAGTTTCATCTTGTCTGCCAACTGTGTTCCACTTAACACAGAGCCAAATGGAGGCACCTTCAGCCTCCCAGTGGTGAAGATGGAGGAGAAGGAGAGATGTCCTGTGCCAAGTATGTTTGGATGTTAATGGAGTGAGCCCCGAGAGAGAGAGAGAGAGAGAGAGAGCAATTGTAAGTAACTACTTCTTCTCAAGGCCAGTGCAGAGGTACTATTTGCTTATCTAATTTTCCCTAGTGGCCGTCTTGAACCTAGATCCCCGCGTAGAGGTACACCCTTTAATTGACACACCCATGCATCTTCCAGACTGGTTGGAGGTACTACAAAAGAAATAATCACTGTTCACACATGTGCGTCTTTGAGCTTGTAAGAGCCATGTGGAGGTACTACGCTATGAAGACTAGCTTGTTTACCTGTACTCTGAAGTTTATAAGTGAACTGCCTTGTAATAATTGTTCAAAGTTTTCAAGTAAAGTTTGCCGGGCTCTAACCATTCCTAGGGACCCGTGGTACTAAGAAACTGTCTGAGACTGCATTTATTCTCTGTCGAGAGTCATACCGGTGTGTGAAGGAACGGTGGCATCACCTGCGACAACTACAACCCCCATCATCCTGTGTGATTGGCATTCCCCATCCTAGGGGTCTTTTTGGTGCCCTGCAGTGATACTCCGGCCATGGCTACGTGTATCCCTCCGAGAAAGAGTTTGGTACGTGCCGCCGTGACAAGCCATCACTTTACCCTCCCAGCTCCCCACGTATGCCAGTTGTCCGGGGTCTCCCTATGGGACGCTGCAATGATGTATTCCCCGTGCATAAACTGCTAACAGAGGTGTTTGGCTGTGGCTTTCTCCAATCTCCCCATTGAAAATACATGAATGCCGAGCAAACCGAGCACTTCTGTGCATGCTAGAGTTGGGAGAAATAGCTGTCTCATTCGTCTGTCATCAAATAAAGGTGTATTGGCATCTTAATCTCCAGATCCACATCACTCCGGATATCTTATATTACGAAATTGAAAATATTATTCGGGATTTCTTGAATCCCTCTTCAGTCAGGTAAGCAGGGAGGTGAGATACCGTAGTCTGCATATTAGCGGGCTGGCAGCAGACAATTGATTTATCCGATCTCATTATAAAGTGGTTCCTGTTTAATTTCTAACAGCCGCTGCTGAACGAATAAGCTGATATATATTCATAGATTAATGTTCACAAATCAGAATGACTTTGTACTTTTTTTTAAGAAAACCTTTATCATAAAAAAGGCATTATGTTAAAAAACCAACACCCTGCAGAGATGTGTACAAATGCTATGAATAAATTATTTAATTACAGTGTAGGACTCAATTAATTCATAGGATGTATTAGACCACCCTAAGACATGAATACCATTTCAAAAAGTATTGTGGCATATGTAGGTCAGTGAAACACTTCATCTTGTATAATTGCTTTTTTTTCCTCGACATGGCAAATGGTTTTCTACATAGTCCTACATTATAATAATAATAAGCTATTTCAAATTAACACACATCAAAAATAGAATTCTTTTTTCCCCTTGTAGTCAGAACCTGGTTAGAATATTTAATGGTGGTGGTATGCATACTATATATATACGTACATACCATCTTTCATGTTCTTGGCTGTCTTTGGATATCAGAAAGACATAACACAATGTCTTTTAATTGGGTTTTCGTTAGTTGAAGAATTTGAGTCACATTGATAAGGAGGTGTCTTCCTGTCTTCCACTCAACGGTCCTATAACCCTGACCAATCTGCTTAGCTTCACGCACAACCAGTATGTACATACACTGACAAGCCAAAAGTTATGGAATAGCGATATTTGAATTGATTATGAAGTGACGTTACCTCAGGTGACGGCTTGGAGACGCCCAAAACTGTACCGGTTGTGAGATCTTGCGAGACTGAACACTGGCCAATGTGCCATTTGAATGAGGTATGATAGTGGATGCTAGACCGATGGGACATTCCATTTCCGAACTTGTGCAGGCATTAAACATTCCTCAATCCACAGTGTGACATGTATAGTGGGACTACACCATTGAGGCATTACCACCCAAAGAGGACAGCACAGTGGCCACCCACGGATGCTTAATGATCGCAACCATCATTGTCTGTCTAGAATTGACGGTGCGAACAGACAAGCGACTCTGGCAGGAATTATATCCACATTCAATGCAGGAGGACCCACAACATATCCCACAGTTCAGTAAAGTGTTCTTTGGCTTCCAGGACATATGGAAGATATGGGAGCACAAGAGTGTCTCTATTATCACCATTACACCAGGCACAGGGCCTGACCTGGGCTCGTAATGTTGCTAGCTGGACCCTAGAGGTTGTCCGATGAGTCATGATACCAATTGTTTCAGGTAAGGTTCGTGTGGGCCAGACTCCATGAAGCCATGGACCAAGTTGTCAACAAGGAACTGTGCAGGCTGGTGGCGTTTCCGTACTTGTGTGGGGTGTGTTCTCAAGGCATGGGTTTTGATCACTGCTACGTGTAAGCCCGTCATTGACCAGAACCCGTGTTTCAGTGCCTGATGACTAGGGAGCCCTTCATGGACTACATGTACCCTCAACAATGATAGGACATTGCAGAAGGATAATGCACTGTACCTTGTTGTCCCCAACTGGTTTGAGAAGCATTCTGGAGATGGTGTGGCTTGCACCTCTGCCTTAAATGAGCCCAATCAAGCATTTATGTGATGAGCTGGAGAAATCTATTTGTACTCCAGATCCTACATCTACAAATATCATGGAGCTATGGGTGACTGTCCAGATGGCATAACTTAACATCCCTCCAGACATCTTCTGTCTACTTGCATAATCAATGACACACTGAGCTGCTGCACTTTGCCAGGCTAGAGGGAGTCCTACACTATATTAGTTCCTGTCCCATGTCTTTTGGCATGTCAGTGTATATAGACTAGAGGAGGTTTAAACTTGTTTGTACTGTATATTCTTTCTGGATTAAAGTTTACATGTTGTAAATGGATCATGGTGCTGGATTAGCAAGAAGATTTAAGAGGTGAGTTGCTGGTGTTTTATTATTTTATCCCATTTACCCTTTAGTATAAGAAAAACAGAACTCCAAAGACTAAAAAGATAAAATAATACATTATTAAGCATGATGTATTGACTTTAGATGGTTACTGACTTTTCAAAAAAGCTTGTGTTAATATGATAGCCAAAATGCTAACTAGCAAAAGTAAAAATTACTTTATTTACCCTAAATTATGTTAATCCCTCTAATGCATTGGCCAGTAGGGAATTCACTTCCTTCTAATTTGCTGTCCATTACCTGTTATCAAGTGATGCCTCTCTCTAGTAACAAAGATAACAAGATAACAGAAAGCGGAGGAGGGCGATGACTCATGCTACCCATAGAAGTCTACAGAGAGAGGAGGGGGAGAAAGAGGGAAGAGACTCATACATCGATGCTGCAGCAGCTAACTGGCAAGTGATTTACAGCTACTGGAAGCACATCCACACTGATCAATACTTTTCTAGGGTCATCCACAATGCTGGTATTGCGTTGTGTGTGTGACAGAAAGTTGAGGAGCAACTTCATAGCAGCAGTCTGCACCCACCAACTCAGGAAAAACTGAAAATTGGAGACGGAGCCTGCAGAGAAAAACGTAATGATAAATGTAAGATACAAGTCATATAATGACCAGAAATAGTGTTCTTACACATGTACATATATACGGCAGCTTATTCTAATATAATACCTGAACAGGTGCACTTTAAAATGGATCAACATCAGAATAAAAAAAATCAGTATGTCGTAGATGTATATTATATGCAGTGCAGCCAAATGTTGTGTCAAAGCTGTATATTTTGGGATTTTTCCTTATCTTTCTTTTGTAAGTAATCAGTTCTCTTTTGAACTGTGCTGAGTGATTCTTCTTGACGGGACCAGAAAGCTGTGATCTCAGTCAATATCCTATGTCCACCCCTCTTTTCCTCTTCCCTCTGATCGCACTGCAGCTTCAGCCTCCTCTCCTCCTACTCTTTCTCCTCTTCTCCCTGTCTCCAGTTTTTGTATCACTGAAGAGGTACTATTTGGTCACTAAGTGCGTTTACACCAATATACTGTATGGAGTCACTAGAAGCAGATATAGAACTGCCGGAGCCGCGGACCAGGGGACATAGGCAGAGGCAGGTATGACGGGGTTAACAGGGAGGAAAGGGTTAATGGGTAAGATTTTGCTAGAAGGAAGGGGGGGAGTCAAAGAGGAGAGCTAGAAGGGGGTAGGGAGGAGTCAGTTAGGGTGGGGTAGACTCACTTGCAGCGAGACGGCGAAGAGTCCCGCCCACCCAAAGAAGGAGGGGGGGGCATTTGTCATGGCAACTTGGGGGGAGGGGTCCCTTGGAGCCAGTAAAAGGGGTAATAGGGGGGTAGCAGGGGCTGGATAGCTTTCTTCCCCTCTTTGAAGTGCTTTATTTTAGGACTGTCGCCTCTGGGTCTCACAGGGCGGGGCCCTGCTGGGTTGGTAGGTGTGGGTAGCCAAGTTATCTCGGGGTCCGGATGAGGCGACCTGGGGCGAGGTGTTGAGCGGTGGGCCCCCGAGTCTGTCGACTGGCGGCGGGGGCAATTGTAGGAAAATAGTGTCGCCCAAGTCGGAATTGCGACCGGTGACAGGTACAACTATTTTCCGGCGGTTATTGGTGAGGCGACAGTTAATTTAGTTGGTAGGGCTCCAGGGATCTCTCCCAGGGTTAGTTCAGAGGGGGTTGAATGGTTATTATATGTTAATTTATGTTTGTAAATAAACATGGCTGCTGTGGCCATAATTAATCCAAGTTATAGAGTCTATGCTTATTTGGGCGGAATTGGGGGAAAGGGGACTCCCCCCCCCTGAGTCAGGTCACAGTAGCAACGACTCTGTGATACCCTGGTCATGAGTATCTACAGGGGTTCTTGCATTTCCATAACTAGCACTGGCCATAACTTCTCAGTAGTTCAGCCTTAGGCTTTGTGCCCGTAAATCAATCAAACCCCCAACAAAACAGTAAGCTACAATAGGTGCATTTAATTCTAGAACTTGTCTTTTAAGTTCTCTGCCACTGTTTAGAAATATCCTACCCCACGTTCTACTTCCACGTATGCCATTACAGTAATTTGTAGGTATCAATGTTGCACAGTTGAATTGATGATAGCAGTGAGTAACTGCAAGCAGAACATCAAATTATCTCACTGCTCCCCTGGTGTCCCGCAGAGAGTTTCTGATATGTATTGTTAAAGGGACAATATACATGAAGTCTATCTTACACGTTGTTCCCGGTTACCAGCCAGGGGAGATTGACTCTAGCATGCTTCATCGCACATATCTCAAGTTCTGAAAACCTCCGGGAATAGTTAGACAACTGTCAGCTTTTCCAGATCCTCATTATAAAACTACCTAGTTAGGGTACAATGTGAGTCCGGGGGTAATGTATAGCCTTGTGGAGAGCTCCACAGGAGAGAGCACCACAAGGGCATAGGAGTCTTACATACGCCATTCAATACACCCAGGAAAAAAGCCATGCAAATGAGTGATGGAATTATCCTTTAGAATGGTAGCTACCCTATGAGTGAGGATTTAAAGGGGTTGTCCCGAGGCAGCAAGTGGGTCTATACACTTCTGCATGGCCATAATAATGCACTTTGTAATGTACATTGTGCATTAATTATGAGCCATACAGAAGTTATAAAAAGTTTTATACTTACCTGCTCCGTTGCTGGCGTCCTCGTCTCCATGGTGCCGACTAATTTTCGCCCTCCGATGGCCAAATTAGCCGCGCTTGCGCAGTCCGGGTCTTCTCCTCTTCTCTATGGGGCTCCGTGTAGCTCCGTGTAGCTCCGCCCCGTCACGTGCCGATTCCAGCCAATCAGGAGGCTGGAATCGGCAATGGACCGCACAGAAGCCCTGCGGTCCATGAAGACAGAGGATCCCGGCGGCCATCTTCAGCAGGTGAGTATGAAGACGCCGGACCGCCGAGATTCAGGTAAGCGCTGTGCGGGTGGTTTTTTTAACCCCTGCATCGGGGTTGTCTCGCGCCGAACGGGGGGGGGGGTTAAAAAAAAAAAAAACCCGTTTCGGCGCGGGACATCTCCTTTAACCTCTTAACAGGCCTAGTGATATAAGCCAAGCCAGAATATCCATGTACATATAGATGTTTTGGGGGTTATTGCCCCTTGTTGGTGTACAATAGGATTCAGGTCGGTTAGAGAGGCTCTCAATGTGAGTCTGATAGGGGTAATGTTTAGCCTTGTGGAGAGCTGTATGGGAGAGAGCAATACAAGGGTATAGGGAGACCTATATAGGCCATGCAATGCTCCCTGGGAAAAAGTCATTGAATTATCTTCTACAGTGCCATCTATTCGTATCGTAGCTACCCTATGAGTTAACAACCAACCTCTTAATACACTTAAGCCGGTTTCACATAGGCTTAATAGGGTTAGGCTGGAGGTGCCATCGAAGATCTGGCTCAAAATACCGGAAAAGAGCTTTTTCGTCCGTTCAAAAGCCGGGCAGCAGGGCAGAAAGCGGACAAACCTCATTATAGTCAATGAGGTCCAACTGGAGCTGTTTGGTTCCCTCCAGAGACGGAGCCGTTCAGCCACAGGGATTCCCCTTTTCTGCACCTTGAATGGAGCAAGAAAGCAGAATTCCCAATGCAGATGTGAAACCACCCTTAATATTACAAGACCTGTTGGGTTTTGACCTATAGGGCAGCCTGGCAAAGGTCTGATCCCCGGCAAGCACTGCTGTACAGCAGGATAGGCTCAGTGGGAGAAGTAGACAGAGAAGTGCATACTAAAGGCACCAGGGGCTGCAGTAACAGCCACAGCGCTCAATCTGTATGCATCTGACGTCGTAGTGTAGGACCAAGATGGTCGCAACGATCCCAGTATCCAACAGTAGGCCGCAAATGAGTCTGCAATATGACAGAGGATTTGCCCAGCACAGCTCAGGACCCTTCATTCTAGAAGAGGCTCTTTACGTCTGAACCTCACAGGCCGTATAAAGTAGTGTGGCAGACTGGATTCGGCCTATGAGCCTTGAGTTTGACACGTGCCCCAGCCATTACTGTTTTTTAATATACCTTCTTCTAAGGGAGGCCTCACATTGGCGTAAGCACGTATAGGCTCGCTATTGCCAGGCGTGTATGTGCTATGTAGGGTGCACAATCACAGGCTATTGCACCCGTATTGAAGCATTTTACTGTATTTTATCAGATCTCTCTCTCCCCCCCCCCCCCCCCACCTGCCGCTCACCCCCGCCCCCCGAGTACGCTCGGACCAGTAAGCAGTTACTCGAGAAGAGCGATGCTCGCTTGAGTAACTACTTTATCCGAGCGTGCTCACACATCTCTAGTGCTGAAGCCTCTGCGCCGGCCTCCGTATAGTGGCCAACGCTTGTAGCTGGAGGCACAGCTCTCATTGAAATCAATGGGAGACGTGCCTGCAGTTACAAACGCCGCCCACTACATGGGAGGTCAGCACAGAGGCTTCCACTTTGATCTCTGTGTATTTGGAGCAGAAGTCTCCGCTCCACCCTCCAATGTAGTGGCCTGCCAATTGATCAGTCAGGGTCCTGAGCGACGGAACCCGGCCGATAAACTATTGATGACCTATCCTTATGATAGGTCATCAATAGTGTTTCAATGGAAAACCCCTCTAAAGTTTGATATGTCCTAATTTTAGATTAACCCTTTAAGGGCCACCTTTCAAAAAAAATCAAAAATCTTTTATTGACCCATTAACATAGGTGTCAGAAGGCTTGTTTTTTGTGAGACAAGATGTGTTTTTCAATGGTACTGATATACTGAAAAAACATTTTAAGTCATTTGTTTGTTTTGGGACTTTTGTGAAAATCTAATGTAGTGTTACATCAAATCTAAGCAGAAATATGGAACATTTCTAATTTTATAATGGATGGACTACTTAACAAACTGCTCAATGCATTGAGCTGCAGCTTTCAGCACTGACTCCGGGGTAATGACGAGGAAGGTAAGTATAACACTTACATCCTCAGACTCAGCGGGTCACCTACTTTCAGTCCCTACTTTCAGCCAATATAGCGCCGGGCGTTTTTACGTCGGGCCCAAAAGATAGTCCTGGAACTATCTTTTGGGCCGGAATACGTCGGCCGCTGAAAGGGCTCCTCCGGAGAAGGGATGGAGTTTAACAGAGTGACTGCCAAACTCCCTTCCTCTTCTCTCCTCCCCTCTGTCTGATTGCAATGGGAGGGGGCGGAGCTAACTAGTGCCCCATCCTGCCTCCTTCCATTGCTAGCTGCGGACAAAGGGTGGGATTGGGCAGAGTTAAGCTCCAGCGCTCTCCACGCCCCTTGTCCACAACCAGCAGTAGGAGGATGCGGGACGGGTGGCGCTTAGCTCTGCCCCATCCCGTCCCCTCCCATTGCCGCGTAGGGGAGGGAAGGTGAAGAGGCAACAGCATGGGGGCCTCGGCGTATATATGCGCCGGGGCCCATGCCATCCGAACGGGTGCACAAACGTTAGATTTGTGTACCTGTTCATGAGTTTTTACAGCTTCCATCGTAGCGTATGAAATGCGTAGCCGTGAAAATGGCAGCCGATATACGCTCGTGGGAATAATGCCTATGTGTTTCATTTTTCTGCAGCGCCTCCACAGGAGAAATAAAGTAGTACACAGAATCCAATGAAATCATTGGGCTGCCTTTACTTTGGCTAATAGATGAGTTCCTGACTGGAGGAGCAACTCCAGATTCTCTAATAAGGAATTAAAAAATATGTTTTCTAGATCAGAACACCCCAATTAATAAAGGATGCCTGCTAGTAGAGCAATAATAAGCATCCTGTCTTTTGCGCAAATAACATCCATAAGAACTCACAACAGCGATCATTTCATTCCTCTGTGGAATATAATTCACCTCATGTTGCAAACAAAACTAGATGATTTAAGATTGCAAATAAAAAATCTAGTAGATGTGGGAATAATTGATTAGTATTCCGTGCATTGTGTAGCGTTCAAACAGCCCGCAATGAATACACAGCGCAGACATGAACTGACTGGGCTGCCTGCACTGCATAGGGATTAGTCAATTTGTAGCCTGTGGTATTCACGTTGCAGATTACTCTTTGATATGGGAGCGATTTCTTGCCTGAGCTTGTCTAATAGAATCAATAAGTGGTCCCAGGTTGTTTTTTTTCTTTTTCTGCTATGAAAACTTAAATTTCCATATTTCTAAACCCCCTAAAATAAAATGAATACATTCCATGTTTAACAAAGTATTTCAGTTGCAGGAAATAAATGTTGTTCTTTGTATAATTAAAAGTTTTTCAATATATTTACCAATTCAAATTTTCACCATTTTTCAAGATCTCTGCTTGCAGTCAACCAATAGAAACCCGCGGATAAAAATCCAACCTGGTCATGCGATGCATGGCTCATTGCAAAGCACAGCTGTGACGGCTGCAGTGTAACTGTATCGAACCCTGCACCTATGTATCCATCAGATGACCAGTACAGGATGAAAGCGCTCAGAGTTGTCAATTTCCGGTCATTGAAATGGATGGAGCAGTGGCATGCATGTGCATCCTTCGCTCTAATCATATGGGGATCCTTGGGACCCTGGCCCCAGTGGACATTCCCTATTACCTCACATAGGTGATGAATCTAGGGGAAATATACCTTCCCTCACTGGCCATACCTGCAGGTTTGTCACATACCTCCCCTCTCTGCTCAAGCCACTCTGTCTGAGCAACTGTCACCAAACAATAGTATACCAATTCCCAAGGATGTCCTCCTTGTTTCCTACTCACTGGTCCCAGATTGCTTTAACCTTGTCAATTTACAGCGTGACTACCCCTCTGCCAATTAGGTAACCAAAAATGATAAGGTCAAAGGCAGGGAGCAGGAGGGAGTATTAACAGATAGTGTATTAGAGGTGAAAAATGATTTTCAACTCACCTGACGTAACCAGATCCTCCCTAGAGAATACCGGTATGTCACAATCCAAGTAGGCGGAAATAAATTATAATGGATAATCCAGGGTCACTGGTTCTTTATGGCATCCACTTCATGGGGAGTGTCATATGGGGATTCCGAATATACAAGTATATCGGAGGAGAAATACAAAGCACAAAGGGAAAAAAGCCCAGCACTCCAGTGAACAGGATAATTAATATTGGTAAAGCAGTAATTTATAACTTACTTTAAAGGGGTGCCTCTGATGAGTGCACCCCTAAACCAGGTCAGCGTAGTATTTAAATTGTGGAAGAACGGGGGTCCAGTCCCGATAGTATCTTCAGATAAAATTTATTAACCCTTTCCAATCCACTGTCTGGTGTCTAAAGACATTCTGTTTGAAGGCTGTACAGCTCCGATGTCAGAAAACGTCCTGCAGGGTATTCTTACTGTAGATTACTGGCGGCTCTGTTGTCGGAGGGGCCCTTTCGGGCATGTCATATACTGCAGTACTGGCTCTAGCCAGCAGATGGCGCCATTGTATAATGGCAGAAAGAGAAAGCCCCCTAGGAAACCCTGAATCCAAAATTGGATTGCAAAGGGTTAAACCATGCAACGTGTTTTGGCTAACAGATAGCCTTTCTCATGCTTGAGTTGGAATGGTAGAGTTGGAAGAGACCTCCAGAGTCATCTGGTCCAACCCCCTGCTCAGAAGGATTTCACTCCCTTCTCTGTAATTTGCAATGTCCCATTGTTCATCGTAGGGGTATAAGACATGGCAGCCAGTCATATATCCAACTGCAAATATAAGTGTCATTTGGTGGGTACTAGTTATTTAGTGTATGGTACTTTACTTGACTTTGAGCTATATGAGGAAGGTGACATCATTTTTTTATGAGTCTAGTATAAATAAATGAGTATTATCCTGTTTAATTTATGGGAAAATAAGTCAGAATACATGTTATAACTATAGTCGATGTATCTGATTTGGTGAGAGATGTTATCTAGATGACATTTTCTTTAGTTTTCCAGTTGGCCAAATATCAATGATTGTAACTGGATCTGCATTCTCCATTATAGGTCTATCAAACTGCAATTTGCGACAAGTGGGTAGAGGCCTGCACACTCTGAGCAGCTTCTAAGGGGTGGCTGAGAAGTCGTGTCACAGTGGCGATGATTGCAGCGCGCTCTATGTAATCTTGTGCACAGATGAAGGTAGACAACAGGATATGGATGACTAATGGAATTAGGTGAATGTGATGCCAGGGCCTGACCTAAAAGATCTGGGTAGAGAAATAAGAGCAACACACGTATTTGAGTAAACTGCAGGCACATCATTTACTGTTGAACATGGCAGTCTGCAAGAATATTAAACAGTATAACTTGCATGTGCACAGTTTAAACCTTGATACACAGATAAACAAGCCCTGGGGAGGCAGCACCTGAGATAAGAAAAAAGCTATAGAGAGACTGACAAGGACTGCAAAATAAACTCCTATTAACCCTGAAACATGACCTAAAATTCTCCAGTACTCACTCAGGGATTGTCTAAAGAATGCCTCATCTCTGCAGCTTGCAATTCTGCGACTGTGTTGACTGTTTGGTGGAAGCCTAGATGGAAGGCATGGCTTGGAAGGATTTCAGGTCCTGAAGACAAACACAGGCTTCTCTTAGCATAGTGGGTGATTGATCAGCTGCACACAGGGTTGCTTAAATTTGTAAATAAGCTTCCCCAGTTACAGGGCAGGGAGGGAAGCCAGTAACACTGCTTCACCAGGCTGCCGAAATTTTCCCCACTACTTCTGCCTCTCTCTCCACTGCCCCCATTGTTTCTGACTCTCAACACTTTTATAATTATCAACCATGCCACAGATCATAGGAACAGGAAATTCTCTCCTAGTCTACTCAGGTAACCTGTTTCACCTCGGCTGCGGTCAGCCCCGCCACTCGACCAATTCTTTCTTCTTATGGATTACGTGATCTGTGACAATGGAAACTCTTCTCAGGTCCTTTAGTCATATTAGTAAAGTAATACTGACTAAGCTAAATTAACTATTTAGTTCCCTATCCTGACTCCATCTTCTTATTAAACGAAATCCAGCATAACTACGCTGTGCTAAATGAGCTGTAGTTAGGACCGTTGATCTTGACTTGCAGTTAAGTACTTTTATGCTGTAGCGCCACACAGAATATCAATACAGAATATCAAGTGAAGGCAGCTTGGCCTAGCAAGGACTCATGCATGTATGCTTTTAGAATAAATAGCGTGCATTTACAGGGCTGATGCTCCTACGCTAACAATTTTTGGTGGTTTGATTTGTAGAACCTTATAATGTGATCTGTTCTCTCATCCCATTATCTGATTATACATTTTTCTCAGAAACAGAAAAAGTTGGTTGATGCCCACATGCTTGAGAAGATTCATGGGAGTAATTTAGTGACTTCATCTCTACAGCTAAAGGGATTCTATGGAACTTTCACTATTGAAAACCTAACCTCAGTATAGGTCATCAATAGTTGATTGGCAAAGGTATGCCGCTCGGGACCCAGACCGATCACCTGATCGCCCTTATCATTGTCAATGCGGACAATGCATGAAGCAGATGGCATTGTCAACATTACGGTAGTTCAGCTTGGTAATGTAGGCACAGCTCCCATTGAATTTAATGGGAGCTGCACCTTCAGTATCAACTTGGGCCATTGTAATACACACTTATTTATCTGCTTTCAGCACTGACAGAGGGCATGGCGATCGGGGATTTCAAGCAGTGGACCCCCGTCAATCAACTATTGAAGTATATGTTATCAATAGTGAAAGTTCCGGATAAGAATCATCTGGATGAACCAATTAAGTCTAAGGGGTACATTATAGGAAATACGTCAGTTTAAGGTGCCCTAATATACTTGATTTAATGCAACATATGGTCTGTTTCATGAAGAGAATGCCGTTGCCATTGAGTGAAGCACACTGCTGTTTGGGGTTGGGCCACCTGTCCTCGCTTCTCCTATGATCAACAGAGATGGACGCCTGATTGACACCAGTTACGTTTGTCACAGGTAGCCAATCTCCAGCTAGAGATGGCGGATTGATACACTTAATACTGCGCTATCGGATACATTCACTTTTTGAGACAGACCATATCTGTAAATTAAGTCTCTTTCATCCTTAAAGGGGTTGTCTCGCGAAATCAAGTGGGTCTATGCACTTCTGTATGGCCATATTAATGCACTTTGTAATGTACATTGTGCATTAATTATGAGCCATACAGAAGTTATTCACTTACCTGCTCCGTTGCTAGCGTCCCCGTCGCCATGGTTCCGTCTAATTTCGGTGTCTTCTTGCCTTTTTAGACGCGCTTGCGCAGATCCGTCTTCTCCCTTCTTCTCCCTTCGGCTCCGCTCGGCAGCATCGGCATTTTGGCCCCGCCCCCTTGTACGCATCATCGCGTAGCTCCGCCCCGTCATGTGCCGATTCCAGCCAATCAGGAGGCTGGAACCGGCACACATCATGGGGCGGAGCTACGCGATGATGCGTACAAGGGGGCGGAGCCAAAATGCCGATACTGCCGAGCGGAGCCGAAGGGAGAAGACGGATCTGCGCAAGCGCGTCTAAAAAGGCAAGAAGACACCGAAATTAGACGGAACCATGGCGACGGGGACGCTAGCAACGGAGCAGGTAAGTGAATAACTTCTGTATGGCTCATAATTAATGCACAATGTACATTACAAAGTGCATTAATATGGCCATACAGAAGTGCATAACCCCACTTGCTGCCGCGAGACAACCCCTTTAATTTTCTACTGCAACTACTTCAGGGACTAAATTAATACGGCCACAACCACATTGTGACTCTTGGTCAATCAGGATGAGATTCACTTGATTTATGAATAATACACAATTTAAATGAATGCCCCACACTATTACGTAACAGGATATTTGTGATCCACTGATATTTTCTTTACCACACTAAGAGCAGCAATTACCACAACAGAGCGAGCCATCGTTCATCCCGGTAGATGCTAATTTTAATCATATTTACTACATTATTTTTTCAGTAAGGTGCAGAGGGGCCACAACTTCCTTTATTTTCCATGGGTTGTAATGATCCCATGATAACTACCGGCAGATATTAGGCTAATATTACCAAGAATCTTTGCACCAAGCAATGCAAGACAGAAGTTGCGTTTCTATTCCTATGTGCCCCCCACTCCGGGTTTCCATTATCATCCCCATTCATCAATCACTGCTATCACCACAAGGCTTGTCTGCTCTTACCGAAACCTCTTATTTGTCTTTCTATACATTTAGGCTCCTAAATCCGTTTTCTGCTGCTGTAACATCAAAACATTGAAGTAAGCAGTGAGACCCCCAGGCAGGAACATTTTAAGTCCAGGACTTGCATTCACTCTATACTAGTTCCACCTTTGTTACCAAAGTCATAACATAAATGTGCAGATTACGTGTCTCAGTCAATTATTTTTCTTATTTTCCTTCTTTTCAGAATGCAACATCAGAATTCATGACTTAAAGGGGTTGTCCCGCGCCGAAACGGGTTTTTTTTTTTTTTAACCCCCCCCCCCTGTTCGGCGCGAGACAACCCCGATGCAGGGGTTAAAAAAACAACCCGCACAGCGCTTACCTGAATCCCGGCGGTCCGGCGTCTTCATACTTACCTGCTGAAGATGGCCGCCGGGATCCTCTGTCTCCGTGGACCGCAGGGCTTCTGTGCGGTCCATTGCCGATTCCAGCCTCCTGATTGGCTGGAATCGGCACGTGACGGGGCGGAGCTACACGGAGCCGGCATTCTACACGAGCGGCCCCATAGAAGACTGCAGAAGACCCGGACTGCGCAAGCGCGGCTAATTTGGCCACCGGAGGCCGAAAATTAGTCGGCACCATGGAGACGAGGACGCCAGCAACGGAGCAGGTAAGTATAAAACTTTTTATAACTTCTGTATGGCTCATAATTAATGCACAATGTACATTACAAAGTGCATTATTATGGCCATACAGAAGTGTATAGACCCACTTGCTGCCGCGGGACAACCCCTTTAACATCAAAGACCTTACAATAACATCCGGGGGAAAAGTGAGTATATGCGTATATGAGATCCCACCCCAACAGGGACTTCTACAGTCCGGGACTTTAAGGGTGGATATACATAGCTCTAGAGCATTCTGCTGGTATCTGTTGTTCCACATGGGTTTGCAGCAGCAATGCTCCACAGGTGGGGATTTCTCCAGCCAGCCAATCCCCCAGGTCTGATGCTCGTATATACCAGCTCCTCTGCTTGAGGCTGCTGGCCTTTCCCTGTTTGTTCAGTGTGAACAGTGTTATATTCCTGCGTGTCTGCGCAGGTTTACATGTGTGTGGTGTGAACTGTGTCTTCTTGTGGTTGCTGTATGTTTCAGCACAAGATAACTGTTTCCCCAGAGGCCCCTCTTTAAGGGAGAGGTACTGTTAGGGTTGCTGCTGGGATCTGTTGTACTATATAGGTTTTCAGCAGCACAGCCCCACAGGTGTGGAATGATTGAACTGGCTGGGTGTGGTTTGCTCCAGTCAGCCAATCTTACAGGTTTGTGCTTCACCACCTTGATCAAGCTCCACTTCCTCTTGCTCCTCTGCGATTGCACAGATACCTCCTGCTACTGACTTCTGGCTTCCATTTGACTACGCTTCCATCTCATCCCATTGTACTGCATACTGTGTCTTCCCGATAACGACTCCTGGCTATCTTGACTACTCTCCAGTGACCAGCATGGCTACTACACCTGTGGCTCCATTCCAGTGCCGGTAAGACGTAACACAGGATGATCGTCCCACATGCAGACAGGTTTCCTGGGGTTAGTTGTCTAATTAGAGTAGGAACCCGTGAGACAACAAGGACACTTGAAGTGGGCTCACGGGCTTAAGTATCTTGGCCAAAGTTATTCCATCTGGCTATGTGTGCAGATATGCAGGTGAGTGTTTTGAGCACTTGTCAGTCGTTGGTTTATGTATGTCCGCGAGTATGATTCTCTTTTGCACTTCTGGCTTCTGTCTGAGTTCATCTGTCCATGAGTATGAAGTGCGTTTCACAATTTTGTGGTTCCGTCTGAGTTCGCCTGTTGGCGAGTATGACGTCGGTTCGCAGTTCTGATCGCCGGTTCAAGGTTGTGTTTGATGTAACACACAGGAGAATTATTGGACAAAAAATCATTTTAAGGGCTTAAACAGATTAACATAATTTATGCACATTACACTGCAGCATATTGGGACAAAACCACCTATTTCAATTGATTTCAGTGGTTTCATTTTCACTGTAGGGGTATAAAAAAATGTATTACTCTTCCTAAGGCTGCTTCCACAAGTGCGATGTGATATCGCTGCGAGAAAATCGCAGCGATATCGCATTATTCCCAGTACCTTTTCCGTGAAGTGTTCTGATAGCAATGAAATAGAGTCAAAACCAGATAAAGTAAACTGAAGGTGCACAGTTTACTCAACCCTTGCAAGTTTAAACAACAGTTCACACTTTGCAGATTTCCAGTTAGCATTAACTTCAACAGAGTAACTGTCAACAAAATAACACACATACTAATTCCTTTACTCTTTCTCTTTCGGGAAGATGAGCCCACCAGCCTAAGTTGTCTGGGGGGTCTTCCGGACAGGTATTTGTGTAGGAATGAAGTGAATTGCAAGGTTAACTGTACTTCCACTGACTCCTAACTACGCAGGGGAAAGTTGCACTCACTGTTGAGAAGTCCTCTTTTTAGGTTCCAGCTCCTCATTATAGCTTGTTCTAGACTTTTTTGTGCTCGCATGTTCATTTGCGCGATGCCAGAGTTAGTTAAAAAGCAGATTATGAAACAAATGATTTACAATGGTTTCCTCCCCATTAGTGATGTTTTCACTTAGGCAAAGTTGCAAGAGCAGAAAATTGCGTCATGCTCTATCTTTCTGCGATGTGTGATTTTTTTTATTTCCCAGTTTCCCTATGGAGCCTATGTTTTATCGCATCGCAACGCACAAACTTGCATTGCGATGCAGTTTTAACATTAGAAAGTCCCATTGACTTTCGTGATTATAAAAAAATCGGGTGATTTTATCGCAGGTGGCAGCGATGCAAGATTATTCTAAAAAACAACATCGCTGAGGCTCAAAAATCACGGGAAGAAAAATGCCATTTTGCTGCGATTCTTTCACATCAAAACCGCGATCACCGGTGTGGAGCTAGCCTAAGAGTCACTCTAGTAGATTTGAAAATGGGTGTTTTGAATATGACACAAGCGCCTAGATTTTAAACATCAGCATTTATAAATGATCTTATAATGGTCTTATAATGACATCAGAGGAAAAAGTGAGTATCTAACTTCACCTTTAGAAAGTGACGTCTACAGTCCTGGTCATTAGTTCCATCTTCATTGTACAAGTCCTTACCTAAGGCTAACTTCAGGCTGGCGAGCACCATGTGGGGCCGTGAACCCCGCCCCCATATCGCACTCTCCACCATGTGAATTCTTCCAGGATGCAAGGCTTTTTCATGTCAAAACAGCCTCTCATCACTTCGAGGGATAAAGCAATCCTCTGCGGTGGCTATCAGCCGCGGCGGATTATTGCAGAGTTTTTCCCATTGTTTTCAATGGGTGACCTTGTAATGCTGCCGCCCACCCCCTTGGAAACACTGGGCGCTGCGATGCAAGAGCACACAGAAAGATAAAACATGTGCTGCCATTCAGGAGCGACCTGGGTTGGCTCCAGGTTTATGTTGCCCTTGGGCAGCAGGGTCTCCCTGCAGTATGTAACATACATGTGGCAATAAATCTGCACATACAGTGACCATATGATGGTAGATATCAGCTCTACACAGGTGTTTTGCAGACCTTATATGTGACTAGCTGATATACCCGACTTCGCCCGAGTTAACCTGACTGGAGGTTGCAACCCCTTCTTACCCTTAAAGGTATGCTCCATCCCTGCAGTCTATGGCCATTTCCTTATGTAGTTTACAGTCTTTCAGTATATGCACACAGAGGTCAGTTAGATTGTTTTGGCAGATTTCACACTTGTACGACACCAGGAAGTTACATTACATAGGGGACTTTGCAATTAGCATTGAATGATTGAGTTTTGAGCCCTTTACTTTTCCTATTTAGGACCTAAAGAATAGTCGAGCCAAATTTCATGTTTGTACGACACCGGCAAGTTAGAGAATTAGATTAGGTACATTACATAGGGGTGCCAATACTTTTGCTCTTAGCATTGAATAATCAAGTTGTAACCCCTTTGCTTTTCCTATTTAGGACCTAAAGAATGCTCCTGCCAAATTTCACGCTTGTACAACACTGGGAAGTTAGAGAATTAGTGGCGAGTCAGTCAGTGAGGGCTATCACCGTTATATATATATATATATATATAGATTACAGTACCATTTATATGTCTTGTCCTTTGTACTTTTTTTATACAGGACACTATGAATTAATATCTGGAATTTCAAGTTATCAAACATTCTAAGATTTCAGATATTTTTTCTTTATTACCTTGATTCGGTTTAAAAAAAAAAACGAAAAAAAAACCCAGAAAAACCCCAAAAATAAAGACAAGAAAAAAACCCCTTTAAAATAAACATTCATTTTTTGTCTGGTCGAATGTTTTCATTATGACCTGTTACTGACAAATCTTCATCGTCATAAGGCAGGAAAGCGGCCAGTATAGGAAAGGTGGGTGAAAACCTCAGCATCTCTATTGGCTGTCAGCCAGCTTTTCCTTATCGCTGCTGCCTTGCTTTATGAGGGCTCAGTCACAGGGGCATTTTTCCACGCGTAAAAAAAAAAAAATCGCACTAGATAGAACCAATGCTTTTCAATGGCAGCGGTCATATGTGCGACTTTTACATGCGGAAAAACGCCTGCGGTGAAAATTATAGGACACCGGTTCGCAAAATGCAGGTAACTGCGTCAGACTGTTTTTTGTATGTAAAACCCCTGGATGCGGTCGCATCCAGGGGATTCACCTTGCGCTTAACGGGGCCAGCGGCAGCAGCGCCGACCCCATTGAGAACATATAGTGAAGATCGCGATCCTCTTTCACAGCTTTGACAGCTGTGACAGAGGAGCGCGATGTTCTCCCATTGAATTCAATGGAGCTGGCTATACAGCCGGCTCCATTGAAAGCAATGGGCTGCCGGCAAGCCCTGCAGTGATTTTCAGGGAAGGGTTTAAAATATAAGCCCTTACCTGAAAAGCATCCCAAAAATGTGTAAAAAATTTTAAAAAATCTATACTCACCTCTCTGCAGCTGCCAGGGCTCAGGCGCGTCCAGCCGGCTCTTCTCTTGCACTGCTATGAAGAGCTTTCAGCAGACGGGGATTTAAAATCCTCACCTGCTGAAAGCACTGGCTCTGATTGGCTGAGCAGTGTGACCAATCAGAGGAAGTTCTCAGCTATTAAATGACAGCTAAGAGCTGCCTGTGATTGGCCCTGCACTCAGCCAATCAGAGGCAGCACTCACCCATTCATGACCAAACTTTTATACCACACGCAGAACAAAAAGATTGCAACATTGAACAGTCTGAGGCCACTGACATGCACTGTGTGTATTTGTTGTTTTCCTGTTTGGTTTTCTCTTTTTTATATTAACGAAAAAGCACTGCTAACTAAATAAGCTGCAATCTTTGAGAGGCACAATATGTGAGAACAGAAAGCCACTTGAAAGTGTAGCTTGGAACTTTGTTTGCTGTCTGTATTTGGTGCAGTGTAAAGGCCCATTTACACACAGCGATTATCGCTCAAAAATCGCTAAAAAGCGATCGTTTGAGCGATAATCGTTGCATAGCTGATCGTTAAATTCAGTCCAACCTAAAAATCGACCTTCAGCCTTATCAGCAGTTCTCCACGGGTAGTGCTGATAGCATTGTTTCCCACTGGAGAACAAAGGAACTGAATGCAGATAAGGGCCCTCAGGCTATTAACTGCATTCAGCAAGGCTTCATTTGCACACTTAATTGCTCTTAAATAGCTGAGCAGCTACTTAAAAGTTCATGCAAAATGATCGCTCAAAGCTTTCACTTAAACTGTTGTTTGAGTGATTTTTGATCGATCATCACTCAGAGTAAATGGGCCTTTACTGAATTCCCCAAACCCCACTGCTAGCTGCGAAAGGTCTGCAAATAATTTGTAGTGGCCAGACCGGTGACTTTGAAAAATTCTGAGGTCACAAAAAAAGAATTGCAATATTCCCCACACCAAAGCCTAGTTTGTCCACTTTGCTGCCAAATGTGCTGACATCAGCAGAAATATACCCTTTCTTCATGTACAGACCATGTTTCGTATAGGCACATAACCATGATGCAGGTTCTTTCTGGGTTCCCTCCAATAGATTCCTCTTTCGGTACTTGGCTGGTATACCAGCTTTCACACCACGCAGCAATTTATCCTCTGTAGAATATCTGTCCCTATTGACAAAAGACCACGTGTTATAAACGTGATGCAGATTCTCTGTCTCAACTGTAGAATGGCTGCTGCTTATACTCTGCCTATGTAATATATGGCTAGGTCATGTGATGTAGGTGCCCAATGCAACTGCTGCCCATATTCAAAATGAAGGACACATTTGGTGACATCAGTAAGGCAGCCTAGCTGCTGATTGGCTACACGCTGAGCACTGCAGCAGCATTTATGGGAAATTTGATTTTCCCTCAATTTTTGTCATAAATCAGTTTGGACAGACCTGATTCGATTTTGCGAAAATCTGGACAATTTTATCATCCGGCCAACCAACACTAATAGTTACCTTTGTATATATAGATGCACCTGGTTTAATAATTTGAAAACATCTTGCAAAAGTTTCTTGTCCAGAAAAAAAAAATCAACACTTTTTTAGCTTTTCTCCCCATTCATTTACCTCTCAGAAAAGCAACAAAAACTGATCAAAAACTTGCATGTATCCCAAAATAGTACCAATAAAGACAACAACTTGTGCCGCGGAATGCAAGCCTTTATGCAGAGAGAATGATAAAAATGTTATGACCCTCGTAATGCGGTGACAGAAGAACAAAATGTTCTTTTGAAATGTATTTTTATTGTGCAAAAGTAGTAAAACGTAAAAAATTATATAAACTTAGAAGAACTGTAATTGGGTCAGCCCAGCGAATAGCCTTATAAAATCAATTATACTGCACATCGAACACTCTAAAAACAAAACCTAACAGACAATAGATTTCTGTGTGTTGGTGGGGAGGGGGTCCAATCCCTCTCACAAGAATTAAAAAAAGTTAAACAATACATTATATGTACCCCAAAGCAGTGTCATTACAAATACAACTTGTTTCACAAAAAACAAGCCATCAACATATGGCTATGTTGATGGGGAAAAAAAGTTATTGTTTTTAGTATGCAATGATGAAAATGGAAAATAAATATTTTTGGTCATCAAGGTGCAAAATAAGACGGTCACTGAGAGGTTAATAGCCCCAATAATACTGAAAAACAAAATTATACACAGCACCTCAGGTATTAGTGTATCTTGACGCCACCAGAAGCTAGGGTTTTGACAGGGGGAATGCCCCTGTCACACCCCTAGCTCCCGATAGGGTCAAGGCTGTAAGGTCTTGGAAGGCGCTAAACGTACTTTATGTGAGGCGTACTGTGTGCAATGCGACTTGTGCGCAGCTTACCGACTGTCTCCCGGCCCCGGCACTGTGGCCTTCCAGCTGTCCTTCTCCTGCTGTATGTGGCAGCAGCCAGTAACGGAGTGCGCGCCATCCCTGTAGGCTCCCTGCTCTCCTGCTGCATTGTCCGGGTGACGGATGTCAGGGAGTGCAGCGCTGCTGGCGACTCCACACTGTGCTCCTTCTGGGTGTGGACAGCGTCTGTCATTTCCTGCACCACCTGCGCTGTGTGCCTCAGCTGCTAACCGGAATGTTGAGGACGTCTGTGGCTGGAGGAGCACCTTCTGCGGCGCTCCCAGCAAAGGCACTTGACGCCAGTGTGGCCTCACTGATGCCGACCTTGCTCTGCTCTTCAACACAGAGCGGGGTGCAGCGTTGTGGGCCACCAGCAGGGAAGGCCCTTTCAGCTATCCCAATGCTCACCTGCAGTGGGGTCCCTGAAGTTAATCCGGTCCACGGTGCCTTTGATGACAAACCCCTTGCAGTAGCTGCTTAACGTAACTGGCCTGCCAGGACCTGCAGACAAGCCAGCTATGCAGCCAATCACATACAGGGGGCATTACCCTTCTGTCAATCTTGGCTCCACCAGGACTTCCTGGTGGCGTCAAGATACACTAATACCAGCACCTTATAGTGCACTAATGTGGATGACAAGAAATATTATAAGCAGATGCTAAAAACTACCTCTCATCTGGTTAGACTGTGCTACACAGGCACAACTGGACAAAACTCAACCGGAGATCCTCTCGAGATGCGCGTGTAAAATACATGAATGTCAACAAACCCGTTAAAATTAATGGGTTCTATTCTCTGCGTATTACATGCACAAATTTTGCGCACACAAATACATGCGCAAATACGCCCATGTAAAGCCCAGCTAACTGTGTGCCGGCAATTGCTAAATTCAGTGTGTTTGCCATACAGATGCCATAATAAAGGTCCCCTACTGGGCTCTGTTGTACCTCCTTATGCCTCTGATGGCATACACAGACAAGATTATTTTTGTCAGATTCTGTACGAATTTCACGGAAAAATAATTTCGGCGCGCTCCATCAGACTCTATATGTATGGAGGTATTCTCCATCACATACGTTGCTTCTAGGGGAGAATATCTCTGTACAAACAGCCTATACAAGCTGCATGGAAGCCATATGGCACTGTGCCGAGAAACCGCACAGCCTCCATGCATCGGGCTCTGTCCTCCGCAGAGTAGAGGGTCCAAAGAAGAACATTATACCAATATGTGTAATAAAGGATTGTGCAGGACGAAAAAATAGTTGGCTGCTTTCTTTTAAACACAGCGCCGCACCTACAGAGGTTTCCCTATAACAGAGGCGTAACTTGAAGCCTCCGGGCCCCGATGCAAAACGTGTAACAGGGCCCCCAACTGTAATGCTTTACTCATAGTACTGGGCTCCCTATATGAAGAAGAGAGGCCTTATGGGCCCCCTAAGGCTCCTGGGCCCGGGTGCAACCACATCCCCTGCATCCTCTATAGTTACGCCCCTGCCCTATAATCAGCATAGGTCGTCAATATCGTATCGGTGGGGTCCGCCTCCAGGGACCCCCACTGATCAGCTGTTTGCAGTGGCGGAGTTTTACTTTCTCACAGATCGTTAAACAAATATGCAAAGCAATTACAAAATGGAAAAGGAACGCGATCTCTAATTTTGCATGTAAAACACACACGCGGTGCCCATCACTCGCAGGAGACGACGTCTTGCAGTGTAGCGTTGTGATCCGGAGGCGCAATGCCCACGGGAAGCTGAAATCTGCCTCTGTTATCTCCAAGCAGATTGTAACTTTTTCTGAAGTGCAGCTCCCGCTTCCTCCTGCGCACAATAATACGCCACGCTGTCTTCCTGCGCTGCACTTGCTGCATTGTTGTTTCTCTATTCCCAGATGTTCCTATTTAATTGGGTCTATGGAAAAAAAATAATAATAGCGTGAATATATATGCATAATTAGTCAGGAGAAATCTTTCATCCTCAGCATTATACCCATGTGTGTCTGGGGCGGGCAGAGCTAATATGGGAGATTATATACTGAATCTTAGCTGTAGATGCTTTTTTATTTATTTCACCTCCCTGGCAGTAAATGGCGTACATTTTATTTTAAAGGGACAGTGCATTAAAATGATGTAAATGCATGTGTACATACAGTATGTGGATGCAGGAAACCCCTAAAGGGCGGCTTCACAGGAGCAGGTTTGCACATGTATTGCATAGAGAATAGAGCTCATTGTTTTCGATGGGTTCATTCTCACTTTTGCGTACATTTTGCTCTATTTTTGTGCACATTTGCGCACCGAAGGTACCATAGGAGTTTATGGGGATGTGCAAATGCACACCTGATCCCCGCAAGATTGCGCAATGCACTGTGCAATTTTGCGTGGAAATCCATAGTGCAGTGAAGTGCAGCTTGTTTATTGATGTCTTTTAATAAAGTTGACACATGTCTAGGCAGTCATGCGCCAGACTGAAATCTACACCCGCTAATGCTGGCATAGATTTCATCTATAATTATGGCCTAAATTTATAAAATCTGGCAAATCTGTGTCCCTCCCCCTTTTTGTTAAGTCTTGTCTGCTTTTTCTTTAAAACTGCCGAGCAGGGCACAAAAACTTCTGGTATGCAATCTTTTTAATGGCATTTTTTCTCGCTTACAGAATGCTTTGCAATTCATGCATTTTTACAAGTGGCTTTGGTGGCTCTTTTATGGGTTAAGGCCCATTTACACACACAAATAACCTTTCAAAAGATTGAAAGATCAGTGATTGTTATGCATAAAGTACTAATAGGCACTAATTGCTATTAGTACTTTATCAGCTTCTTTTGCATGCAAATGAGCTTATAGGAGTTGTTGCAGAACTCAGCAGGAGGTAATTGTTCAGCCATGGACTCCCATGGAGAATTCAGCACCCTGGACAGCATGCAGTCCTGCTTATCAGCTGTTCTGCCTGTGGAGCTCACAGCTGAGACAAAGCAATCAGCTATCAGCTGTCCTCCACAGTGTTTGGTCCTGCTTATCAGCTGTTCTGCGGAACTGAAAACCTTAGTTCGGCAGAAAACTGAAAGATGGGCACATTTAGATACAATGATTATTGCTCAAAAGATGGCTTTTGATTGAATTTTGAGCAATAATTGTCTAAATGGGCCTATACACATCATTGGGTTTTTTGGGCATTTTCTTCCCTATATGGAAGTTTATGATAAAATGCCACAAAAAATACCATACCTGGAGCATGCAGTGATTTGAAAAAAAAAACAAGTAAACTGAAAAAAAAAATTCCACGAAAAAGACACTTGGGGTAATTTTTGTTGACACTTTTCTGGTAGTTTATTTTGCTTCTCCAATTTAAAATGTGGCAAATGTATCAAATGTCACAGAATGTTGATAAATTTGATACTTCTACGAATATATCCAGAGATGTGGAGTCACGTTGTGTACCACCCAGTTATTGGAGTGAGATTGTGACAAATTCTGCAATTTTTTAAAAAGTTGCAATTCTTAAATCTGTCTAATAACCTCACTCCACTCAAACCCCTCTCCATTTTCTAGACAAGTGGAGAGAGAGGCAGAACATCTGTTGTTTTGGGCGAAAATCAATATTAAAGTTGTTTAACTCAATTTGCTTAAAAACAGCGAATTATACGCCACAATTAATAAATGTGCCAAAAGTTTTCATTGTCTTTCATAATGTCTTATTGGCCTACAGCTGGACATGTTTTTTTCTGCCAAAAATAGTGATAAAAAACTCAAAACCGCAAGAAGTGTGGCGGTTGTGAAAAAAGACTTTGTCTCGTACTTCTTCTCTTTTTTGGATCTATTTCCATAGGTCTTCATTTGGCCATAGTTTAGGACTAGAGATGAGATTGACACGGCTAGGCAGCGACCCTCTTTAAAAGGGGCGGGGCGATAGCCCACAATGCTGTACAGAAGCAATGAGAAATATAATCCTGTGCCACCGCCATCAGGAGCTGCACACGTGGGCATAGCAATGGGTTTTTTATAAATAGTCACAGGCAGGTACAACTCCGCAATGGGAATTCCGTGTGCACCCACAGCATGGGTAGCTCCCTGGAACCCACCGGCTGTACATAAATGTATCCCATTGCAGTGCCCATCACAGCTGAGGTAACGTCCGATTAAATGCAGGTGGGCTTCGGCCCACACTGCATGCCCCAGTCACACTGGGGTTCTTTAGAAGTGGACACATGCAGTTACAACTCCCTGTGGACCCACAGCATGGGTGGGTGCCTGGAAGCCACCGGCGGTACATAAATATATCCCATTGCATTGCCCATCACAGCTGAGGTAATGTCATGTTAAATGCAGGTGGGCTTCAGCCCACACTGCATGCCCCAGTCAGACTGGGGTTCTTTAGAAGTGGACACATGCAGTTATAACTCCCTGTGGACCCACAGCATGGGTGGCTCCCTGGAACCCACCGGCGGTACATAAATACATCCCATTATAGTGCCCAGCACAGCTGATGTAACGTCAGCTTTAATGCAGGTGGGCAAAAAATTAATTGGATTACACTGTAGGTGAGGGCCCCAAAAAATTGGTGTACCAACAGTACTAATGTACGTGAGAAAAATTGCCCATGCCCAACCAAGAGGGCAGGTGAAACCTATTAATCGCTTTGGTTAATGTGGCTTAATTTGTAACTAGGCCTGGAGGCAGCCCAGTTAAAATAAAAATTGGTTCAGGTGAAAGTTTCAACGCTTTAATGATCATTGAAACGTATAAAAAATTGTTTACAAAAATTATATGACTGAGCCTTGTGGGCCTAAGAAAAATTGCCCGTTCGGCGTGATTACGTCAGGTTTCAGGAGGAGGATGAATATTATACACAGATTGATGAAGGTAAAAGGTCCACGTTTTTGATGGGGATAGAGAACAATGCTTCCATCCGCGGGTGCAGCCTACGTATTGTTTAGGTATCGCTGCTGTCCACTGGTGGAGAAGAGAAGTCTGGGGAAATCCAGGCTTTGTTCATCTTTATGAGTGTAAGCCTGTCGGCACTGTCGGTTGACAGGCGGGTACGCTTATCTGTGATGATTCCCCCAGCCGCACTAAACACCCTCTCTGACAAGACGCTAGCCGCAGGACAAGCAAGCACCTCCAGGGCATACAGCGCGAGTTCAGGCCACGTGTCCAGCTACGACACCCAGTAGTTGTAGGGGGCAGAGGCGTCATGGAGGACGGTCGTGCGATCGGCTACGTACTCCCTCACCATCCTTTTACAGTGCTCCCGCCGACTCAGCCTTGACTGGGGAGCGGTGACACAGTCTTGCTGGGGAGCCAGAAAGCTGTCAAAGGCCTTAGAGAGTGTTCCCCTGCCTGTGCTGTACATGCTACCTGATCTCTGCGCCTCCCCTGCTACCTGGCCCTCGGAACTGCGCCTTCGGCCACTAGCGCTGTCGGATGGGAATTTTACCATCAGTTTGTCTGCCAGGGTCCTGTGGTATAGCATCACTCTCGAACCCCTTTCCTCTTCGGGTATGAGAGTGGAAAGGTTCTCCTTATACCGTGGGTCGAGCAGTGTGTACACCCAGTAATCCGTAGTGGCCAGAATGCGTGTAACGCGAGGGTCACGACAAAGGCATCCTAACATGAAGTCAGCCATGTGTGCCAGGGTACCTGTACGCAACACATGGCTGTCCTCACTAGGAAGATCAGTTTCAGTATCCTCCTCCTCCTCCTCAGGCCATACACGCTGAAAGGATGACAGGCAAGCAGCATGGGTACCCTCAGCAGTGGGCAAAGCTGTCTCTTCCCCCTCCTCCTCATCCTCCTCATGCTCCTCCTCCTCCTCAACGCGCTGAGATATAGACAGGAGGGTGCTCTGATTATCCAGCGACATACTGTCTTTCAGCACGGCCTGCTGACACTTGCCCACCGCTGTGCTGCCACGCCGCGCGACACCGACTGCTGGCGACGTGCTGCTGACACATCTTGATTGCGAGACAGAGGTTGCGTAGGAGGAGGAGGAGGAGGGTGCTTTAGTGGAGGAAGCATACACCGCCGCAGATACCACCACCGAGCTGGGGCCCGCAATTCTGGGGGTGGGTAGGACGTGAGCGGTCCCAGGCTCTGACTCTGTCCCAGCCTCCACTAAATTCACCCAATGTGCCGTCAGGGAGATGTAGTGGCCCTGCCCGCCTGTGCTTGTCCACGTGTCCGTTGTTAAGTGGACCTTGGCAGTAACCGCGTTGGTGAGGGCGCGTACAATGTTGCGGGAGACATGGTCGTGCAGGGCTGGGACGGCACTTCGGGAAAAGTAGTGGCGACTGGGAACTGAGTAGCGCGGGGCCGCCGCCTCCATCATACTTTTGAAGGACTCCGTTTCCACAACCCTATACGGCAGCATCTCCAGGCTGATAAATTTGGCTATGTGCACGTTTAACGCTTGAGCGTGCGGGTGTGTGGCGGCGTACTTGCGCTTGCGCTCCAACACTTGCGCTAGCGACGGCTGGACGGTGCGCTGAGAGACATTGGTGGATGGGGCCGAGCACAGTGGAGGTGAGGGTGTGGGTGCAGGCCAGGAGACGGTAGTGCCTGTGTCCTGAGAGGGGGGTTGTATCTCAGTGGCAGGTTGGGGCACAGGGGGAGAGGCAGCGGTGCAAACCGGAGGCGGTGAACGGCCTTCGTCCCACCTTGTGGGGTGCTTGGCCATCATATGTCTGAGCATGCTGGTGGTGGTGAGGCTAGTGGTGGTGGCTCCCCGGCTGATCTTGGCGCGACAAAGGTTGCACACCACTGTTCGTCGGTCGTCTGCACTCTCAGTGAAAAACTGCCAGACCTTTGAGCACCTCTGCCTCTGCAGGGTGGCATGGCGCGAGGGGGCGCTTTGGGAAACAGTTGGTGGATTATTCGGTCTGGCCCTGCCTCTACCCCTGGCCACCGCACTGCCTCTTCCAACCTGCCCTGCTGCTGCACTTGCCTCCCCCTCTGAAGACCTGTCCTCAGTAGGCGTAGCAAACCAGGTGGGGTCAGTCACCTCATCGTCCTGCTGCTCTTCCTCCGAATCCTCTGTGCGCTCCTCCCTCGGACTTACTCCAATTACTACTACCTGAGTGATAGACAACTGTGTCTCATCGTCATCGTCCTCCTCACCCACTGAAAGCTCTTGAGACAGTTGCCGGAAGTCCCCAGCCTCATTCCCCGGCCCCCGGGAACTTTCCAAAGGTTGGGCATCGGTCACGACAAACTCCTCCGGTGGGAGAGGAACAATTGCTGGCCATTCTAGGCAGGGGCCCGGGAACAGTTCCTGGGAGTCTGCCTGCTCCTCAGAATGTGTCATTGTAATGGAGTGAGGAGGCTGGGAGGAAGGAGGAGCAGCAGCCAGAGGATTCAGAGTTGCAGCAGTGGACGGCACAGAACTCTGGGTGGTTGATAGATTGCTGGATGCACTTTCTGCCATCCACGACAGGACCTGCTCACACTGCTCATTTTCTAATAAAGGTCTACCGCGTTGACCCATTAATTGTGAGATGAATGTGGGGACGCCAGAAACGTGCCTCTCTCCTAATCCCGCAGCAGTCGGCTGCGATACACCTGGATCAGGAGCTCGGCCTGTGCCCACACCCTGACTTGGGCCTCTGCGTCCTCGGCCATGTCCACGTCCTCTAGTAGTGCAGAAACAGAACGCTGTAATTAAATGTGCCGCTTATTGGCCTGTGGTTGGAGGCTGACTTTGCTTACGGAACGCACAGCAGAGGCAGGAAAGAAGTTTGCGCAAGCCTGCTGTAACACTTAGCTGGCTGCATATGAATTAGGACAACTACCCCCAGCAGAGACCCAGTACACTTGTGGACAGGAATACAGCGGTGATGTAAGAGGCAACACAGAGGCAGGAAAGAATTTTGCGCAAGCCTGCTGTAACACTTAGCTGGCTGCGTATGAATTAGGACAATTACCCCCAGCAGAGACCCAGTACACTTGTGGACAGGAATACAGCGGTGATGGAAGAGGCAACACAGAGGCAGGAAAGAATTTTGCGCAAGCCTGCTGTAACACTTAGCTGGCTGCGTATGAATTAGGACAACTACCCCCAGCAGAGACTCAGTACACTTGTGGACAGGAATACAGAGGTGATGTAAGAGGCAACACAGAGGCAGGAAAGAATTTTGCGCAAGCCTGCTGTAACACTTAGCTGGCTGCGTATGAATTAGGACAACTACCCCCAGCAGAGACCCAGTACACTTGTGGACAGGAATACAGCGGTGATGGAAGAGGCAACACAGAGGCAGGAAAGAATTTTGCGCAAGCCTGCTGTAACACTTAGCTGGCTGCGTATGAATTACGACAACTACCCCCAGCAGAGACCCAGTACACTTGTGGACAGGAATACAGCGGTGATGTAAAAGGCAACACAGAGGCAGGAAAGAATTTTGCGCAAGCCTGCTGTAACACTTAACTGGCTACGTATGAATTAGGACAACTACCCCCAGCAGAGACCCAGTACACTTGTGGACAGGAATACAGCGGTGATGTAAGAGGCAACACAGAGGCAGGAAAGAATTTTGCACAAGCCTGCTGTAACACTTAGCTGGCTGCGTATGAATTAGGACAACTACCCCCAGCAGAGACCCAGTACACTGAGGACGGTCACAGCCAGCCCAAATAGATTTTTTTTTCCCAAATGTTTTTGGAAAGGCCCACTGCCTATATACACTAAATATGTCTTCTGTCCCTGCCTCACCACTACTGGCCCTGGACAATGTAAAATTACTGCAGGACGCAATGCTCTGCACGGCCGATATACAAAAAAAAAAAAAAGTGCAACACTGCAAAAAGCAGCCTCCACACTACTGCACACAGTTAGATGTGGCCCTAAGAAGGACCGTTGGGGTTCTTGAAGCCTAAAATAACTCCTAACGCTCTCCCTATAGCAGCTCCGGCACCAGCAGCACTGTCCCTGAACTATGTCAGAATGCATCTGTGGCGAGCCGCGGGAGGGGCCGATTTATATACTCGGGTGACACCTGATCTCGCCAGCCACTCACTGCAGGGGGGTGGTATAGGGCTTGAACGTCGCAGGGGGAAGTTGTAATGCCTTCCCTGTCTTTCTATTGGCCAGAAAAGCGCGCTAACGTCTCAGAGATGAAAGTGAAAGTAACTCGAACATCGCGTGGTGCTCGCCTCTAGTAACGAGCATCTCGAACACGCTAATACTCGAACGAGTATCAAGCTCGGACGAGTACGTTCGCTCATCTCTAGTAGGCATCCCAGTTTGAATCCATTTATTCCAGCTCCTCTCTATAGAGAATACTCTCAATCTGAAGGTGTTTCTGGTGATGTTGGCGGCTCCTGGTCCTGACCTTAATCTCACTTAAAGATAAACCTGCTGGTTCTTCATTCCTTAGTCTAGAGTGTTTGGCGTTTATTTCCCTGTACATTGTGGTTTATTATTCTTTGAGTGTCATCTAACCTTTGCCACTGTTCCCTGTCACTATCTAGGAAAAGGCAGGGTCACATAAGGTTCCTTACGTGGGGTTGCCCTCATCAGGGCGAGCACTCTTCCGTTATGTAGGGTCTTTCTTCATACTAGGATTTAAGGCTAGAACCCCAAGATGGAACTAGTCTCTAGAGCATATCAAATAGAAGCAGCACCACATTTGCCAGCATAAAGTAGTTTGTAATTTCACACTGTTTATAAATGTCTTCATGCATCTTTAAACGGTACTGTATCTTTCAATGACACGTTCTGCGTAATCAGTTGTATTAAATGGCCAGACTAGTCTGTCTACTGATTCTATTAAATGACCATGCAGATTAGTTATCTGTTTGCTGTAAAAGGTCACTCCGACTGTAAACAGACACAAGGACCGGATTATCTTTTCTCATTATCTCATAATGCTGCCTGGAGCTTGATTGAAAACAAATGAGTTATTCTGGGTAATGAAAAGTAATAGAAATTAGAGGCAATCAGTGAGGCAAGGTTACTATGTTCAGCATAAGACACTTCTATTGTATCAGCTCTGCTTCTGAAACTGGGAGATAAGAGGCGTCAAGACAGTCCGAGGATCCGGCAGCTGCTGAATCCCCTCCTATATTCATGGTTTATAACCTGGACCTTCCACAGCATATTGTGGATGCTTATATTTACTCATCTTCCAGGTGAAAAACCTTAACATATTCCATGTTGTTTGTCATCTTTCTTCACCCCTTAAGGACATAGATAATTTTTCCTTTTTTTTTCCTCCCCGTATTCCGACAACTTTTTGATTTTTCCATTTACATTCATATATAAAAGCTTATTTTTTGCAGCACGAGTTGCATTATTCAATCTCAGTGCTATATACACTATTGTACATCTTAGTGTTTACAACTTCTACTCTTTATGGGGGAAAGCAATTATGCAATTTTTTGGAATTTTTTAAATACATTTATCCGAAAACACAATGGACAGATTTTAATAGTAATACTAATAGTAATAAACTTAGACTAGACAGTCTTAATCCTTTCCAATCCACTGTCTGACGTCTAAAGACATTCTGATTGAAGGCTGTACAGCTCCGATGTCGGAAGACGTCCGGCAGGGTATTCTTACTGTATATTACTGGCCACACTGTTGTCAGGGGCCTGTCCAGCATGTCCGATACCACAGTACTGGCTCTAGCCAGCAGATGGCGCCATTGTATAATGGCAGAAAGAGAAAGCCACCTAGGAAACCCTGAATCCAAAAATTGGATTGCAAAGGGTTAAAATAGGCCAAATTTATCATAGAGGCTTATGGTGGGGGATAAATCGAGCACTTTTTAGACATCTTTGTTTAATTTTATACCACCTATCAGCTGGCTTGGTTTATGCCAATTTTTGAACCCAATTTTTGGATCAGCAGAGCCGGTTACATAGCTTTGCAACCATGGCCCCACTGACTCTTACTGTAGCAGCTCTTCTTCTCTTTGTAAACCCTTCCTCCCATGTTAGATTTGGCTCCTCACCCTTTGAAGTTGTCAAATGGGCGGTCTCCTCAGTTCACTGTGGAAGTGAGGATTTTGCTAGTAGGCGGGGCAAAACTGACATTACTCATTGACAGTGAGTGGAGAAAGCCGCCCACTTGACAAATTCAAAATGCCAGGAGCTGAATAGAACCAAAGTCAGCATGGTGTAATGAGAGGAGGGGGCTGTACAAAGAAAAGAAGAGATAATATAGAGTCAGTAGGGCGGCACCGGCAAAGTACAAGGCATGACAGGTTCTCTTTAACTTTTTTGTCCCACTAGGGGACTTATACTGAGTTTCAATTTTAGCATATAATGCACTGGAGTACTTGTGTATTTCAATATATTATTTCCTGTCAATATGAAATTGGCACAGTTTAAAGACACTGGAGGGATGCCAGGCTTGGCAGGTCACACTGCATACCGCTTTGCAGTACGGTTTTAGTAATATAGTGGATGATAATTACTTCTTTATACAAGGATATCAGCACTTTTTCTTAATATACAGCCCACTCAATGTTAAAAAGCACTAAGAGGAATAAAGAGGGCTCTTCCTAAGCCCGGCCACCATGTTTATTTCCTTTGGCAGCATAAACAGTTCTGTGGCAAAGACAGGATATGAAGCCAAGGACACTGTGGTGGGTGCAAGTAATGTGAACTTTCTTAGGACATCTTTAAACCTGATAGTGATGAGTGACAAGTGCTGGACTGAAACACAGCGTGCAAATAAACTGTATGTACAAAATACACACGAGAGCCAGGAACTAGTCAACAAGGAGGACCTTCATCATACAGCCCGTGGAGAAGTAGCAATCTATATATATATTTTCATCAGTCCTTCTATCTCAATGGCATCAATAGCAGCAGACCCCAGAGTTTTAGCCCGGAGACCCAGATTCACTACCGTAGTAACTCTTTCAACTCTACCTGCCTCCTCCTTCTTAGTACACAATTACTATAATATTACTAGTATCATTGTTATGTACAATTAACTAAGGGGCATCCTTACTATGTGAGAAGCACTAAAAGGGCAACCTTGCAGTGTGGGAAGCACTAAAGGGGTAACATTACTATGAGCAGGCACTAGGAGGGCACCATCACTGTGCCAGAGGCATTATTACTGTCTGCCACACAAAGGCTCCACTGTGAGGCCTTAGTCACACGGGCGTTTTTTGCCGCGATTTGCGGATCGCATGACGGATGCGCATCCGCAAATCGCGTGACCGGGGCAGAAAAATCGCCCGAAAAAACTGCTCCTAGCCGTGTTTCAATAGAAACGGGCCAGAGCTGTCCAGCGCATTGAATTCAATGGAGCCGGCAATACAGCCGGCTCCATTGAAAGCAATGCGCTGCGGGCGATCTCACGATGAATTGTCGGTAAGGGCTTAAATATATAAGCCCTTCCCTGCAATTCATCCAGAAATGTGTAAAAATAAAAAAAATATATATACTCACCTTGTCCCGGCAGACGGAGTTCAACGCGGCCGGCCGGCAGTTCTCCTGAATCAGAGGCAATTCAATCAGAGGCAGTTCATTCAGCAGGCAGGGATTTTAAATCCCCGGCTGCTGAATACTACAGAGAGCAGTTCAGAAGAACTGCCGCCGGCCGCGGCTGAACTCCGTCTGCTGGGACCAGGTGAGTATATATATTTTTTTTATTTTTACACATTTCTGGATGAATTGCAGGGAAGGGCTTATATATTTAAGCCCTTCCCGACAATTCATCCCGCGCAAGGCGGCAGCCCATTGCTTTCAATGGAGCCGGCTGTATTGCCGGCTCCATTGAATTCAATGGGCAAACATCGTTCTTCTCTGCCACAGCTGTTACAGCTGTGGCAGAGGAGAATGATTTGTCTACTATATGTTCTCAATGGGGTCGGCGCTGCTGCCGCCGACCCCAATGAGCGCATATAGAGAAGAGAACAGGAATCGCAGATCGCAGATAGGTGCGATCTGCGATTTCTGTTCTATAATTTATCGGACGAGCGCATAAAAAGCGCTCATGTGTCCGATACCATTGCAAAGCAATGGTTTTATAAAATCGCCGGACACATGCGCAAATCGTGCGAAAAAACGCCCGTCTGACTAAGCCCTGAAAGTGGATAGGGCAGCACAAAGGGCCACTATTACTGTGTTGGACCAGAGGGGCAATACTACAATGGGACGTCGCTAGCACTGTGCAGGGCACAAAGGAAGGCGCTACTACCATACAGAGGCACTATTACAGTGTGGAGCACTATGTGCTTGCTGCTATTATTTTTGGAAAAGTAATGAATCAATAATATCTTGGCCACAAACTCTGCAGAGACAAGCTGTAGCTGGAAAATGTTATTATTTTGGTCTGGGTCAGATGGAGGGGAAATGGAAAGTGATCGAGTCCAATCAGTGAGAATGTCACCAAGAAGTCGCTGTATTTAATTGTATTATGTTCAATACACTGAATACAGAATGATTATATTTTGCAGTGCCTTAGTATATAACTGGTATATGACCGCTATATGGTGATATTATTGGTTGTATTGCATTTTTGTGATAGTTATATGTGTAAGGATGTGGGCTTATTATTTGGCCCTTGTATAGTGGTATCATATTGTAAGTGTATGACTTAAGGGCTGCTGTGTACTATCATATGAATATTAGTGCTTAGACCAGGGCAGATTGTATGGGGGCAGAGCTGTTGCATTTATGGATACCAATTCCAGGCTCCACAGTGCTGATTGTCATTATAAAGTAATTCTCAGAGAAAGATGCCTTAGGGCTAATGCCCACGGACGGATTATGGCTGCGGAATTCGAGGTCAGACATCTGCCGTTAATTCTGCAGCAATGTCCGTCCATAGAGATGCTGTGTTAAATGATTCTCCCCTGCCCACAAGCGGAGGAGAATCGCAGCATGTTCTATTCTGTGCAGAAAAACGCACAGATGGCTTCTATTGCAGTCAAAGGAAGCCGTCTGTCACGCGATACTTCAGCTGCGAGTATAGTGGAAGTATCATGGGAATCTGCGTCACAGCCCAGTGCCGGTGCGTCATGCGCTGCACTGTGCATGTGCGCCGGCTCGCCGGAGTGAGACACTCGCGGCAGATCCAGAGAGGTGAGTATAGGGTCTCTGGGGGTGTCTGATTCCGCTGCGATATTTCGCAGGTGGAATCCGAACCGGCCGTGGGCATGCGGCCTTATATGTAGCTATTCTTTCTTTCTTAAAGGGGTTGTCCCGCGCCGAAAATGGTTTTGTTTTTTTTTTCAATAGCCCCCCCCGTTCGGCGCGAGACAAACCCGATGCATGTGTTGAAAAAAAAAACCGGATAGTACTTACCCGAATCCCCGCGCTCCGGTGACTTCTTACTTACCTTGCGAAGATGGCCGCCGGGATCTTCACCCTCGGTGGACCGCAGGTCTTCTGTGCGGTCCATTGCCGATTCCAGCCTCCTGATTGGCTGGAATCGGCACACGTGACGGGGCGGAGCTACGAGGGCAGCTCTCCAGCACGACCAGCCCCATTCAACGCGGAGAAGACCGGACTGCGCAAGCGCGTCTAATCGGGCGATTAGACGCTGAAAATTAGACGGCACCATGGAGACGAGGACGCTAGCAACGGAACAGGTAAGTGAATAACTTCTGTATGGCTCATAATTAATGCACAATGTACATTACAAAGTGCATTAATATGGCCATACAGAAGTGTATACCCCCACTTTGTTTCGCGGGACAACCCCTTTAAGCAGTTCTCTATGGTTAGTGGATATTTAGAAATACAAACATTAGACAAGACCCCCCAATTATATACAAGCCCCCAGACCAGACCCCCTAAATAAATACAAGACCAACAACAAAATCTTCAAATAAATACAGACCCGACACCTAACCACTAGAGATGAGCGAACGTGCTCGTTTAGGGCAATTACTCGATCTAGCATCGCTTTTTTTGAGTAACTGCCTTCTCGGGCGAAAAAATTCGGGGGTCGCCGGGGTGGAGCAGGGGGAGGCAGGGGAGAACAGGGGGAAGCTCTCTCCTCTCTCTCTCCCCCCTGCAACACCCCCGGAGCCCCCAAATCTTTTCGCCCGATTAGGCAGTTACTCGAAAAAAGCGATGCTCGATCAAGTAATTGCTCTAAACAAGCACATTTGCTCATCTCTACTAACCCCCTAAACTAATACAGTCCCCAGACAAGACTCCCTAAAGACTAGACCCCCTAAATAAATGCAGGGCCCACAAATAACTCTTTAAATAAATACAGACCCAACATCAGACCACCCAAAGAAATATAGACCCCAGACCAGAGCCCCTAAATACAGACCCTAGGTTTCCAAAATAAATACAAAACCAGAAAATTCCTAATACCATCCAAATCCCGAACCAGGCCCCCTAGACAAATACAGAACCCAGACTGCCTAAAAACAGACAATAGGCACTCTAAATAAATACAGCCTACAGAATAAATATAGACTCCCTAAATAAATACAGTCTTAGACCAGACTCCCTAAATAATACAGACCCCAGACCTGACCTTCTAACTGAAGGCCCTTTTACACGTAACGATTATTCTTCAAAAAATAGTTTAAACTAACGAACATGAACAATAATTGTTCCATGTAAACACGCTAACAATCAAACGATGATCTGTTCGCTTAGCGGTTCATTTAACGCAAGCATGAAAATCATCGTTGGCCAATCGTTCGGGTTCAGTTGTTCTCGACCAAGTCAACGAGCGAATTCTGACATCAGTCACTCGTTCACTTGTGCGAACGGTAAATCGTTAGGTGTAATAATACCGAACCAGACACCATAAATAAATACAGACCCCCTAGATAGATATAGACCCCATACCAGACTCTTCATGTCTACTCATTCCTGAAGCTTGCAGTGCGGAGGTGAGGAGGACTGCAGTACTTAGTCAGGACATGGTGGCCCCTGGGGATTTGCCTGTTTTTCCAGGGCAGACGGTAACCAAGATGCTATTGAGCTTTATGATATTTCTTGAAACTGTGAAATGCGTTGGGTTGAACTGTCAGTGTTGATTTATTTTTATAGGAAGGAAGATTTAAAGGTCCCATGTGCTCTGCACTCTCTCCCCTTTTTTATTCAGGCAAGATACAATATAGCGGAGCATTTGCGGTTATTGATTGAAATCCATTTGTCTTTTCAAAAATGAGTGTTAACCTTATGGAGGCCTTTGTTTATAAAGGAGTAAATAGCTTGGAGCATGGCAACCAAAGAGCACATCAGTGTAATAAAATGGGTCATGAGGGCCAACAGAAACGTTGACCTCTTGTCTAACCTCTTGCAAGTTGCTTCAGTTACAAAGTTTTCTTAAAGCAATCTCGGCCCAAAATGTGTCTTAAATAGAATGAAGGTTGGTTATGAGGCAATATTAATATGGAGACATAATATTAACCCATCCTACAAGAGAATGAACTGTTATTTCCTAGTTGTAAATGTGTCGCGAGGTGGATAATCAGCGACCCAGGGTCAGGATACGAGGTGATCACTGGATCTACAAAAATGTATTTCTTACAGCCAGTAATGGGAAGAGTTTAAGATGAATAAGTAAAACTCAGTGTTTCAGGGATACAGCCATTAAAATAGAAGCCGATGAACTTACTTTACATGGGGGGGGGGTCTCCATTGCAAATACCCTATTTATCCTGGTCTGTGGAATACGTCAACTATGTTCTTCAGAGGTCAAGAGCAACTGTTAGAGATGAGCGAACACCAAAATGTTCGGGTGTTCGTTATTCGGAACGAACTTCCCGTGATGCTCGAGGGTTCGTTTCGAACAACGAACCCCATTGAAGTCAATGGGCGACCAGAACATTTTTGTATTTCGCCGATGCTCGCTAAGGTTTTCATGTGTGAAAATCTGGGCAATTCAAGAAAGTGATGGGAATGACACAGAAACGGATAGGGCAGGCGAGGGGCTACATGTTGGGCTGCATCTCAAGTTCACAGGTCCCACTATTAAGCCACAATACCGGCAAGAGTGGGGCCCCCCCCCTCCCAACAACTTTTACTTCTGAAAAGCCCTCATTAGCATGGCATACCTTTGCTAAGCACCACACTACCTCCAACAAAGCACAATCACTGCCTGCATGACACTCCACTGACACTTCTCCTGGGTTACATGCTGCCCAACCGCCCCCCCTCCCCCCCCACAGCGCACACCAAAGTGTCCCTGGGCAGCCTTCAGCTGCCCTCATGCCACACCACGCTCATGTCTATTTAGAATTGCGTCTGCCATGACGAGGGACCGCAGGCACACACTGCAGAGGTTGGCACGGCTAGGCAGCGACCCTCTTTAAAAGTGGCGGAGCGATAGCCCACAATGCTGTACAGAAGCAATGAGAAATAGAATCCTGTGCCACCACCATCAGGAGCTGCACACGTGGGCATAGCAATGGGGAACCTATGTGCCACACACTATTCATTCTGTCAAGGTGTCTGCATGCCCCAGTCAGACCGGGCTTTTTAATTCATAGACACAGGCAGGTACAACTCCCTATTGTGAAGTCCCTGTCGACCCACAGCATGGGTGGCTCCCTGGAACCCACCGGCGGTACACAGAAATATCCCATTGCATTGCCCAACACAGCTGAGGTAGTAATGTCGTGCTTAATGCAGGTGGGCTTCGGCCCACACTGCATGCCCCAGTCTGACTGGGGTTCTTTATAAGTGTACAGATGTAGTAAAAAGTCCGTGTGCACCTACAGCATGGGTGGGTGCCAGGAAGCCACCGGCGGTACATAGAAATATCCCATTGCATTGCCCAACACAGCTGAGGTAGTAATGTTGTGCTTAACCCTTTCCAATCCAATTTGTATATGGTTTTCCTAGGGGGCTTACTCTTTTTCTGCTGTTATACAACGGCGCTATATGCTGGCTAAAGCCAGTACTGCATGAGCTGACACATAGGATAGGCTCCGACAGCAGAGAGGCTGGCAATATACAGTAAGAGAACCCCGACGGACGTCTACCAACAACGGAGCTGTACAGCCTTAAACCCTAATGTCTTCACAGGTCACACAGTGGACTGGAAAGGGTTAATGCAGGTGGGTTTCGGCCCACACTGCATGCCCCAGTCAGACTGGGGTTCTTTACAAGTGGACACATGTAGGTTAAACTCCCTGTGGACCCACTGCCTGGGTGGGTGCCAGGAAGCCACCGGCGGTACATAGAAATATCCCATTGCATTGCCCAACACAGCTGAGGTAGTAATGTCGTGCGTAATACAGGTGGGCTTCGGCCCACACTGCATGCCCCAGTCAGACGGGTTCTTTAGAAGTGTACAGATGTATTAAAAACTCAGTGTGCACCTACAGCATGGGTGGCTCCCTGGAACCCACCGGCGGTACATAAAAATATCCCATTGCATTGCCCAACACAGCTGAGGTAGTAATGTCGTGCTTAATGCAGGTGGGCTTCGGCCCACACTGCATGCCCCAGTCTGACTGGGGTTCTTTACAAGTGGACACATGTAGGTTAAACTCCCTGTGGACCCACTGCCTGGGTGGGTGCCAGGAAGCCACCGGCGGTACATAGAAATATCCCATTGCATTGCCCAACACAGCTGAGGTAGTAATGTCGTGCGTAATACAGGTGGGCTTCGGCCCACACTGCATGGCCCAGTCAGACGGGTTCTTTAGAAGTGTACAGATGTATTAAAAACTCAGTGTGCACCGACAGCATGGGTGGCTCCCTGGAACCCACCAGCGGTACATAAAAATATCCCATTGCATTGCCCAACACAGCTGAGGTAACGTCAGCTGTAATGCAGGTGGCCTAAAAATTAATTTGATTACACTGTAGGCGAGGGCCCACAAAAATTGCTGTATCAACAGTACTAATGTACATCCCAAAAATTGGCCATGGCCAGCCAAGAGGGCAGGTGAAACCCATTAATCGCTTTGGTTAATGTGGCTTAAGTGGTAACTAGGCCTGGAGGCAGCCCAGTGTAACGAAAAATTGGTTCAAGTTAAAGTTCCAATGCTTTTAAGCGCATTGAAACTTATAAAAATTGTTCTGAAAAATTATTTGAGTGAGCCTTGTGGCCCTAAGAAAAATTGCCCGTTCAGCGTGATTACGTGAGGTTTCAGGAGGAGGAGCAGGAGGAGGAGCAGGAGGAGGAGGAGGAGGAATATTAGACACAGATTGATGAAGCAGAAATGTCCCCGTTTTGGATGGTGAGAGAGAACGTAGCTTCCATCCGCGGGTGCAGCCTACGTATTGCTTACGTATCGCTGCTGTCCGCTGGTGGAGAACAGAAGTCTGGGGAAATCCAGCCTTTGTTCATCTTGATGAGTGTTAGCCTGTCGGCACTGTCGGTTGACAAGCGGCTACGCTTATCTGTGATGATTCCCCCAGCCGCACTAAACACCCTCTCCGACAAGACGCTAGCCGCAGGACAAGCAAGCACCTCCAGGGCATACAGCGCTAGTTCAGGCCACATGTCCAGCTTCGACACCCAGTAGTTGTAGGGGGCAGAGGCGTCACCAAGGATGGTCGTGCGATCCGCTACGTACTCCCTCACCATCCTTTTACAGTGCTCCCGCCGACTCAGCCGTGACTGGGGAGCGGTGACACAGTCTTGGTGGGGAGACATAAAGCTGGCCAGGCCCTTAAAGACTGTTGCACTACCTGGGATGTACATGCTGCTCGATCTACGCACATCCCCTGCTACCTTGCCCTCGGTACTGCGCCTTCTGCCACTAGCGCTGTCGGCTGGGAATTTTACCATCAGCTTGTCCGCAAGGGTCCTGTGGTATAGCAACACTCTCGAACCCCTTTCCTCTTCGGGAATCAGAGTGGGCAGGTTCTCCTTATACCGTGGATCGAGCAGTGTGTACACCCAGTAATCCGTCGTGGCCAGAATGCGTGCAACGCGAGGGTCACGAGAAAGGCATCCTAACATGAAGTCAGCCATGTGTGCCAGGGTACCTGTACGCAACACATGGCTGTCTTCACTAGGAAGATCACTATCAGGATCCTCCTCCTCCTCCTCCTCCTCAGGCCATACACGCTGAAAGGATGACAGGCAATCAGCCGGTGTACCGTCAGCAGCGGCCCAAGCTGTCTCTTCCCCCTCCTCCTCATCCTCCTCATGCTCCTCCTCCTCCTCCTGTATGCGCTGAGAAATAGACAGGAGGGTGCCCTGACTATCCAGCGGCATACTGTCTTCCCTTGCCCCCGTTTCCGAGCGCAAAGCAGCTGCCTTTATGGTTTGCAGGGAATTTCTCAAGATGCATAGCAGAGGAATGGTGACGCTAATGATTGTAGCATCGCCGCTCACCACCTGGGTAGATTCCTCAAAATTACCAAGGACATGGCAGATGTCTGCCAACCAGGCCCACTCTTCTGAAAGGAATTGAGGAGGCTGACTCCCACTGCGCCGCCCATGTTGGAGTTGGTATTCGACTATAGCTCTACGTTGTTCATAGAGCCTGGCCAACATGTGGAGCGTAGAGTTCCACCGTGTGGGCACGTCGCACAGCAGTCGGTGCACTGGCAGCTTAAAGTGATGTTGCAGGGTGCGCAGGGTGGCAGCGTCCGTGTGGGACTTGCGGAAATGTGCGCAGAGCCGGCGCGCCTTTTTACGAGCAGGTCTGACAAGCGTGGGTAGCTTTTCAGAAAGCGCTGAACCACCAAATTAAAGACATGGGCCAGGCATGGCACGTGCGTGAGGCTGCCGAGCTGCAGAGCCGCCACCAGGTTACGTCCGTTGTCACACACGACCATGCCCGGTTGGAGGCTCAGCGGCGCAAGCCAGCGGTCGGTCTGCTGTGTCAGACCCTGCAGCAGTTCGTGGGCCGTGTGCCTCTTATCTCCTAAGCTGAGTAGTTTCAGCACGGCCTGCTGACGCTTGCCCACCGCTGTGCTGCCACACCGCGCGACACCGACTGCTGGCGACATGCTGCTGCTAACACATCTTGATTGCGAGACAGAGGAGGAGGAGGAGGAGGAGGGTGCTTTAGTGGAGGAAGCATACACCTCCGCAGATACCAGCACCGAGCTGGGGCCCGCAATTCTGGGGGTGGGTAGGACGTGAGCGGTCCCAGGCTCTGACTCTGTCCCAGCCTCCACTAAATTCACCCAATGTGCCATCAGGGAGATGTAGTGGCCCTGCCCGCCTGTGCTTGTCCACGTGTCCGTAGTTAAGTGGACCGTGGCAGTAACCGCGTTGGTGAGGGCGCGCACAATGTTGCGGGAGACGTGGTCGTGCAGGGCTGGGACGGCACATCGGGAAAAGTAGTGGCGACTGGGAACTGAGTAGCGCGGGGCTGCCGCCTCCATGATACTTTTGAAGGACTCAGTTTCCACAACCCTATACGGCAGCATCTCAAGGCTGATGAATTTTGCTATGCGGACGGTTAACGTTTGAGCGTGCGGGTGCGTGGCGGCGTACTTGCGCTTGCGCTCGAACACTTGCGCAAGCGACGGCTGGACGGTGCGCTGAACTACACTGCTGGATGGGGCCGAGGACAGCGGAGATGAGGGTGTGGGTGCAGGCCATGAAGCGGTAGTGCCTGTGTCCTGAGAGGGGGGTTGCATCTCAGTGGCAGGTTGGGGCACAGGGGGAGAGGCAGGGGTGCAAACCGGAGGCGGTGAACGGCCTTCGTCCCACCTTGCGGGGTGCTTGGCCATCATATGTCTGCGCATGGTGGTGGTGGTGAGGCTGTTGGTGTTGGCTCCCCGGCTGAGCTTTGCGCGACAAAGGTTGCACACCACTGTTCGTCGGTCGTCAGGCGTCTCTGTGAAAAACTGCCAGACCTTAGAGCACCTCGGCCTCCGCAGGGTGGCATGGCGCGAGGGGGCGCTTTGGGAAACACTTGGTGGATTATTCGGTCTGGCCCTGCCTCTACCCCTGGCCACTGCACTGCCTCTTGCAACCTGCCCTGCTGATGCCCTTGACTCCCCCTCTGAAGACCTGTCCTCCTGAGTAAGCGTTGCACACCAGGTGGGGTCAGTCACCTCATCGTCCTGCTGCTCTTCCTCCGAATCCTCTGTGCGCTGCTCCCTGGGACTTACTGCCCTTACTACTACCTCACTGCAAGACAACTGTGTCTGATCGTCATCGTCCTCCTCACCCACAGAAAGTTGTTGAGACAGTTGGCGGAAGTCCCCAGCCTCTTCCCCCGGACCCCGGGAACTTTCGAATGGTTGGGCATCAGTGACGATAAACTCCTCTGGTGGGAGAGGAACCGCTGCTGCCCAATCTAAGCAGGGGCCCGAGAACAGTTCCTGGGAGTGTTCCCGCTCCTGAGCAGGTGTTATTGTAGTGGAGTGAGGAGGCTGGGAGGAAGGAGGAGCAGCAGACAGAGGATTCGGATTGGCAGCAGTGGACGGCGCAGAACTGCGGGTAGACGATAGGTTGCTCGAAGCACTTTCTGCCATCCAGGACAGGACCTGCTCACACTGCTCATTTTCTAATAACTGTCTCCCGCGTGGACCCATTAATTGGGCGATGAATGTGGGGACGCCAGAAACGTGCCTCTCTCCTAATCGCGCAGCAGTCGGCTGCGACACACCGGGATCAGGAGCTCGGGCTGTGCCCACACCCTGACTTGGCCCTCCGCGTCCTCGGCCGCGTCCACGTCCTCTAGGCCTACCCCTACCCCTCAGCATGCTGTATTACTAGTGATTTGATTTCACAGGCAGGAAATAAATTGGCGCAAGACTGCAGGCCAAATATAATTTTTGCCCTTTTTGGAAAACGAAAGGCCCCACTGCCTCTAGTGAATGAATTATCTAAGTTTAATAACTGTGCTGTGTCCCTGCTTATGTGTCACAGAACGTGAGGGTAGCAGAGTTATTATAACTCTTGGAGAGCAGGTATTTTTTTCCCAATTAAGGAAAGCAAATGGCGAAGCCAGCAGTAAAGCGTAGCTGGGTGCGTCTGATTTAGCAATGTTGTTCAAGCAGCTCACACGTGTCCACCGCCCTTAGGACGGACAGAGGCTGGACCAATAGATTTGTTTTCAGTTTTTTTCCACCAAAAGGCAGCACTGCGTATATTCAATGAACATGAGAAGTTTAATAACTGTGCTGTGTCCCTGCTTATGTGTCACAGAACGTGAGGGTAGCAGAGTTATTATAACTCTTGGAGAGCAGGTATTTTTTTCCCAATTAAGGAAAGCAAATGGCGAAGCCAGCAGTAAAGCGTAGCTGGGTGCGTATGATTTAGCAATGTTGTTCACGCAGCTCACACGTGTCCACCGCCCTTAGGACGGACAGAGGCTGGACAAATAGATTTGTTTTCAGTTTTTTTCCACCAAAAGGCAGCACTGCGTATATTCAATGAACATGAGAAGTTTAATAACTGTGCTGTGTCCCTGCTTATGTGTCACAGAACGTGAGGGTAGCAGAGTTATTATAACTCTTGGAGAGCAGGTATTTTTTTCCAATTAAGGAAAGCAAATGGCGAAGCCAGCAGTAAAGCGTAGCTGGGTGCGTCTGATTTAGCAATGTTGTTCAAGCAGCTCACACGTGTCCACCGCCCTTAGGACGGACAGAGGCTGGACAAATAGATTTGTTTTCAGTTTTTTTCCACCAAAAGGCAGCACTGCGTATATTCAATGAACATGAGAAGTTTAATAACTGTGCTGTGTCCCTGCTTATGTGTCACAGAACGTGAGGGTAGCAGAGTTATTATAACTCTTGGAGAGCAGGTATTTTTTTCCCAATTAAGGAAAGCAAATGGCGAAGCCAGCAGTAAAGCGTAGCTGGGTGCGTCTGATTTAGCAATGTTGTTCACGCAGCTCACACGTGTCCACAGCCCTTAGGACGAACAGAGGCTGGACAAATAGATTTGTTTTCAGTTTTTTGGCACCAAAAGGCAGCACTGCGTATATTCTATGAATAATAACTGTGTTGTGGCCCTGCCTATACAATTCTTTCCCTGCAGTATCAATGGAGGGTGCAATGGTCTGCAGAGGCGATTTTGAGAAGCAAAAAAAAATGCAGCACAGCTAACAGCAGCCTGGACAGTACTGCACACGGATAAATATGGCCCTAGAAAGGACCGTTGAGGTTCTTGAAGGCTACACTCACTCCTAACACTCTCCCTGCCTATGCAGCACTTCTGTCCCTAATGCCAGGTGCAACGGTCTGCAGAGGCGATTTTGAGAAAAAAAAATTTGCCACTGCTAACAGCAGCCAACACACAGCTATCAGTGGCCCTAATAAGGACCTTTGGGGGGTCTTGAAGCCTACACTAACTACCAATTCTTTCCCTACAGCAGCTCCGGTACAAACAGCACTGTCCCTCATCTAACTCACACCGCATCTGAGGCGAACCGCGGGAGGGGCCGACTTTTATGTTCGGGTGACACCTGATCTCCCCAGCCACTCACAGCAGGGGGGTGGTATAGGGCTTGAACGTCACAGGGGGAAGTTGTAATGCCTTCCCTGTCTTTCAATTGGCCAGAAAAGCGCGCTAACGTCTCAGGGAAGGAAGTGAAAGTAACCAGAACACCGCAAGGTGTTCGTTACGAATAACGAACATCCCGAACACCCTAATATTCGCACGAATATCAAGCTCGGACGAACGCGTTCGCTCATCTCTAGCAACTGTCCATAATGGAGGTATATAGAGGACTAAAACTTATAATGAGGTTATATTAACCCTTTGCAATCCAATTTTGGATTCAGGGTTTCCTAGAGGGCTTTCTCTTTCTGCCATTATGCAATGGCACCATCTGCTGGCTACAGCTAGTACTGCAGTATGTGACATGCTGGAGAGGCCCCTGATCACAGAGCGGCCACTAATCTACAGTAAGAATACCCTGCCGGACGTCTTCTGACATCGGAGCTGTACAGCTTTCAATCAGAATGTCTTTAGATGTCAGACAGTGGATTGAAAAGGGTTAATACATGACAAAGTATGAAAACAAAAAAGGGGGTTACAGTTGTGGGCGTCCAATGCATTTTGGAGGGATCTAGGATTCATTTTTAAAGCATGTGACAAGATACTCATCAGAGAGGTGTGTATATATATATATATATATATATATATATATATATTTATATATATATATGTATGTTCACAGGTATGGTGTGAATTTGAGCGATTCCGTTCATTTTGGCATGTTGGGTATCGGTTAAACCATATGTTACCCTATGGCAGAAGTCTGGGTGTGGATAAAGTCGGTGGAACTAGGCTGCTGTCCCCAGTCCACATGTGCACACCTCAGCCTGATCCTTCTCTTAGCGAGACCTGATCTGTTCTGCAAATCGGTGAATTCATCATGCAATACAGTATTTGCCATACTGACCACTAAATGGCAACAAAACATCCCATTTATATAAGCAAGGCATTTGTTAGATTACTTCATTACTGCATGAACCAATTTCCTATGAAATTATTGGATTGCGAATAACCCCTAAATGCTCATAACAGTCCGCTGCCTCTCTACAAATGCAATAGGACAACATGCCCCCTTTAGTAACTCTTGTGTGCAAATAAGAACCCTACTGTAGTGTCAGCGTTTGTTGTGACAGATTACGTCACCGGAAGTCAGGTGATTTCTGCAACTAATCAGAGGATGCAGCATCACCGCTCACATCCTAAGTGCCATGATGGCAGGAGTTCAGGAAGGTGACTCCACAGCCTCTAATTGGCTACCGCAGTCATCTAACTTCCCATGACATCATCCATCACAACTAACTGCAGGACCACAGGGGGCTGCAGCGCTATATAACAGGTAAGTACTGCTCCTCTTCTTATTTTAACATAGGGGTTACTAAAGGGGGCATGTTGGCAAGTAACTGGACAACCTCTTTAACATTCAGACGCTGTATTGCCCATGAACAGACAAACCTCCAATTGTGGCTTCTTACCACTTAGGATATATTCAGATGACAGAATCCAGTTCTGATTATTTCCACACGGATTCTGCCACCGTAGAAACTCATGGATGAACTGTGGATTTCTGCTGCAGGTTTGTACTTCTGTTTGTCGCAGATACTCACATTTAGCCCTTTTTAATTGGCAAATCCACATGCCCATTTTCCAACACTGATTCTGCACGGATATAGCACTGTTTACTCTACGGTATATGCGGATTCACATTCAGATGAATGAGGCACTTAGATGCAGATTAGCCACTTAATTGATGTGGAATTTGTGACAAAATCCACAGTGTGAACATACCTTTAGATACTATGAACAATCTAAAGGGTTGGCACTAGAGATGAGCGAGCAAACTTGTTAAGACAAACTACTTGAGCGAGTATCGCCATTTTCGAGTACATGCCTGCTTGCCCGAAAAGATTCGGGGGCCAGTGGGGGGCGGAGGGGGAAAGCAGGGGGAGACCCCCCCCCCCCGCCACTTTGTTCGTTAGTCAGATGATCAGGTATAACTTCACATAGGCCAACAGTTGGGCGTACGACTCATGGCCAATTGTCAGCCTATCTAAAAAGGCCACCCAGCTCCTGATCTACCAGAAATATGGTCAAATTGATTGTCTACAGTAATACTTTGGAATACTAATAGAGATGAGTGAGTATACTCACTAAGGCACATTACTGGAGCGAGTAGTGCCTTAGCTGAGTATCTCCCCGCTCGTCTCTAAAGATTCGGGGGCCGGCGGAGGGGGGGGAACGGCGGGGGAGAGCGGGGAGGAACGGAGGGGAGATCTCTCTCTCTCACTCTCTCCCCCCCTGCTCCCCGCAGCAACTCACCTGTCACCCGCGCCGGCCCCCGAATCTTTAGAGACGAGCGTGAAGATACTCGGCTAAGGCACTACTCGCTCGAGTAATGTGCCTTAGCGAGTATACTCGCTCATCTCTAAATACTAACTATCCCAAAACACTTTATATGTGATCAAGCGATCAACACTAAATAAAAAATGTAGAATAAAATTGAATTAATAAAAATAATCCCCCCCCCCAATAAAAGTAAACTTTTTTTTGCTGTTTAAAAAAATAATAAATTTGTAATTTTTAAAAATATTTTGTATTTATTTATTCTTATTTCTAAAGACCTTTTGTAAGCTTGGGGAGCTTTTAATTTCTTTTATATTATTTTTCATGTTATTTACTGGATTCTGGTGCTTCTTTTTAACAATATTACTGCAAATTACTGAGAGTGATCTTTACATTCCATCCACCATTCGCCGCTCACAATGCTGTGATGTACAAGTTGTTCCTTAGTCATTCAATTTCTATAAATGTCAAGGCTGGAAAAAAATCATTTCAGATAAGTAAATTAGTTATAGGTGCGGTATATAGATGCAAATCAACACGTTGTGTAGAGAGGGACATAATGTCACGTGTAACGCTAAGCACCAAGTCTATCGAGAAAAGCACAACACATTACATTTAAATGTACAAAAAATTAAACAAAAAAGGAGTTGAATGGTATTAGAAAGACATGGCTGTCCTCTTCCAAAAAACAGCCCTGGATCTGCTCAGCTGCATGCACTTCAATAGCATTGGACTGCAATACTAAACACAACCAATGGACCGCTGTGGCGCTGTTTCTGCAAGAAAGCAGCCATGTTTTCAAATACTGGTCGATGCCTTTAATGATAAAAGTTATGCTCATAGCTGACCATATCAGGTTGCAGGATCCTGCGCAGTTCCTGAAACTAGCAGTCCTGAGGAACAGGATTAATTTCCCTCAGATCCATTTTGGTCAAAAGGGTGGATTGTAGTGTTATTCCAAAGCAGAACAGTTGGGGGGAGGCTCCTGCTGCAGCCAGTTGTCTTATAGCTAGGCACAAGATTATGGGAAGGTGTAGGGAGACGCAGCCGATCTTCTGGGACAGATCTAGAATAACTTGTATATAGCAATATGAGACTAACTAAGAGTAAAGGAAAGAAACTTATTAAGGCGCCCTTCACATGGGCGTATCTGCGCACAAAAAATGCATTCTAATGGGTTCATCCACATGCATGTATTTCTCCTGTGCCTTTTGGTTATGCAAAAAGGAAACCCAGCTTGCTCTATTTCCCTGCACATTTGCACACCCAAAGCCCCTATAGGAGTCAATGGGGATGCGCAAATGTACACACAATACACTAGGACATGTGTGAAACACTGCGTAATTGCGCAGGTAAAAGAACATGCCTGGAACTCGTTAGACTAATTAGCCATTTTAATAGGTGCATCTTTGTTTGTGAGCCTTCGGACATGCGCAGTATGTATATATTTTTTTAAATCTCTGTTTTTCCCACATCATCGCCTAGTGATGACACGGAATCTGCAACGTTTCCGCAATGTCATTGCGGACAGACCGTGGATCAGACAGCTTCTATTGACTTCAAAGGAAGCCGTCTGTGTGGAATCCGCACAGAAATGGAACATGCTGCAATTTCTCCTCCGTGAGCGGAAAATCGCAATCGATTTCCGCTCGTGTAGCATGCTATGGGTGGTATTTATTGCGGTATCCAGTGGCGGACGCCTGCTCCGGATTCCGCAATGCAAATCCTCCCCTATGCAGGCAGCCTTAGGGCGCCTTCCGACGACCGTATATTGGTCGGGTGCCGATATACGGCATCCTTCTCTGCAGGGGGAGGAGGCTGGAAGATCCGGGAGCAGAGATCTGAGCTCCAGCCCCCTCTCCGCCCTTCGCCTCTATTTGCAATGGGGTGGTGGGGCGAGGGCGGAGCTAAGTTTCGGAACAGGACTGCGGATGATGGAATACACATATGATGGCAGACTACTGGTGACCGTGGAAGATCACTACTGCGGACGATAGAATACACATATGATGGTAGACTACTGGTGACTGTAGAAGTTCAGTACTACAGACGATGGAATATACATATGATAGCGGACTTCTGGTGACCGTGGAATAACAGGACTGTGGACCATGGGATACACATATGATGGCGGACTACTGGTGACCATGGACGAACAGTACTGCAGATGATGGGATACACATATGATGGCGGACTACTGGTGACCATGGAAGAACAGTACTGCGGACGAGGGGATACACATATGATGGCGAACTACTGGTGACCATGGAAGAACAGTACTGCAGTTGATGGGATACACATATGATGGCAGACTACTGGTGACCATGGAAGAACAGTACTGCGGATGATGGGATACACATATGATGGCAGACTCCTGGTGACCATGGAAGAACAGTACTGCGGACGAGGGGATACACATATGATGGCGAACTACTGGTGACCATGGAAGAACAGTACTGCAGTTGATGGGATACACATATGATGGCGGACTACTGGTGACCATGGAAGAACAGTACTGCGGACGAGGGGATACACATATGATGGCGGACTACTGGTGACCATGGAAGAACAGTACTGCGGACGAGGGGATACACATATGATGGTGGACTGCTGGTGACCATGGAAGAACAGTACTGCGGACGATGGGATACACATATGATGGCAGACTACTGGTGACCATGGAGGAACAGTACTGCGGACGATAGGATACACATATGATGGTGGACTGCTGGTGACCATGGAAGAACAGTACTGCGGACGAGGGGATACACATATGATGGCGGACTACTGGTGACCATGGAAGAACAGTACTGCGGACGATGGGATACACATATGATGGCAGACTACTGGTGACCATGGAAGAACAGTACTGCGGACGAGGGGATACACATATGATGGCGGACTACTGGTGCCTGTTGACGAATAGTACTGCGGACGAGGGGATACACATATGATGGCGGGCTACTGATGACCGTGGAAGAACAGTACTGCAGATGATGGGATACACATATGATGGCGGACTACTGGTGACCGTGGAAGAACAGTACTGCGGACGATGGGATACACATATGATGGCGGACTACTGGTGACCATGGAAGAACAGGACTGTGGATGATGGAATACACATATGATGGCGGACTACTGGTGACCATGGAAGAACAGGACTGCGGACGATGGGATACACATATGATGGCGGACTACTGGTGACCATGGAGGAACAGTACTGCGGACGATAGGATACACATATGATGGTGGACTACTGGTGACCATGGAAGAACAGTACTGCGGACAAGGGGATACACATATGATGGCGGACTACTGGTGACCATGGAAGAACAGTACTGCGGACGATGGGATACACATATGATGGCAGACTACTGGTGACCATGGAGGAACAGTACTGCGGACGATAGGATACACATATGATGGTGGACTGCTGGTGACCATGGAAGAACAGTACTGCGGACGAGGGGATACACATATGATGGCGGACTACTGGTGACCATGGAAGAACAGTACTGCGGACGATGGGATACACATATGATGGCAGACTACTGGTGACCATGGAAGAACAGTACCGTGGACGAGGGGATACACATATGATGGCGGACTACTGGTGACCATGGAAGAACAGTACTGCGGACGATGGGATACACATATGATGGCAGACTACTGGTGACCATGGAAGAACAGTACCGTGGACGAGGGGATACACATATGATGGCGGACTACTGGTGACCATGGAAGAACAGTACTGTGGACGAGGGGATACACATGTGATGGCGGACTACTGGTGACCATGGAAGAACAATACTGCGGACGATGGGATACACATATGATGGCGGACTACTGGTGACCATGGAAGAACAGTACTGCGGACGATGGGATACACATATGATGGCGGACTACTGGTGACCATGGAAGAACAGTACTGCGGACGATGGGATACACATATGATGGCGGACTACTGGTGACCATGGAAGAACAGTACTGCGGACGATGGGATACACATATGATGGCGGACTACTGTTGTAACATCTAGCTTGAATGTCCAGAAACATCTCATCACAGGAAATCACAAAAATGTAGTTTAATCGACACCTCTTGTCTTATTCATGTTCTAGGTTTCTTGGGATTTATCTTTGTACCTTCAGCTTTTGATTGGCAGTCATTACATGTATAATACAATATGTGTGCATGTATACATTTACATAGTAGCATAGTATGTTAGGCTGAATAAAGACAATGTCCATCCAGTTCAGCCTTTGGACATATGTCATATCTTGATAAGCAGACCTGATAGAGGAAAACTAATCCTTTTCAGAATCTATGACCCCCAAATACCCCAAAATGTTCTAACATCTCAGTCACCACAAATCGTGTGCTCTAGCTGGCAGCAGCTGTGGCTCCATTGAAAACAATGCACGGACAAGCATTCACGCGTGTTTTTGCACTTACATGGGTGCGCACTTATTTACACACCTATATACGCCCAAAAACACTCTCGTGTGAAGCCACCCTAAGAGAGATAAGTCAGATTACAGGAAGTGAGGGAGGGGGATGATTCATGCTACCCATAGACGTCTATGGAGATGAGAACGGGGAGCAGAACGAAGGGGGCAGAAGCAGAGACTCCCCCAGATCTAATCACATCTACATTGCTCAGTTCTTCTCTAGTGTCCTATACGTAGTGCTACGAAAACTTGTGTGTGAAGCCATGTTTATAGTATATTCAACCGTGTGACTTTTTGGGTAAACCGATTGCATTCGAATTTTGTAAGGAAGGCAGTAATGTTCTATCCTGGTGTACAGAAAAGAATGAAAACCTCTACTCTAATGAAAAACTATATCAGATCCTTATTGGAAAAATCTCTATGTCGTCAAAGCGCAGAAATATTCTAGCTGTATCTTTTCAGATTTCGTCCCTATATAGATTTGTACTTTTTTTTATGAACACTCGGTTTAGTCTCTTTGACCCTATTTATTTCTGCACATTTTCAATCATTTGCTTGGAATTTTTTGTTCCACACCATTTTCTATATAATAATGAGTCCTGGTGCTCCGGGGTATAGCGCAGTGTTCAGTATCTCGGCTGTGCCTAATAATCCCTCATGTCTCCTCGGCAGCTGAGCATACCGCTGCACTCTATGAAGTCCTGCACACCATCAGTGATGGGTTGAATATTTGGCAGAGGGTAGGAGAATTCGCAGACTATTAATTTGACCTATAAAAACATGCTACAGGTCAAAAATGACAAGTAATCACTTGGACCATCTGTGTTCACTCATCCGGTGCCAGCATGAATGTGCATGATGAATGAAAAAACCACTTAATGAATTTATTACATAGACAACCAGCGCCGTACAGGTGTTCCATCATCGAGAACTTGGCACAGGGAGAACCTTCAAAGCTCTATGTGTTACTGACTCAAAGTGGACACTTTATATTACTAGGTGAAGCTTTCTTTGTCTATTAGGCCTTTGCTGTGCTGCGACCTTTGCCTCTCAATGTGGCCAGAATATACTGGTGTGTCACCGGCCATAATCTGTGGGAGAGTCCAGCAGTAAGTATTTAATTTCCCTGCAGTGCCCCCCTAGGAGAAATAAAGCATTACACAATACCTACTAAAAGTCCTCCTGAATGGGGAACGAACAGTTCCCCATTAATCCCCGATCTATTAATATCCTGATGGCATTTGTAGAATATTTCTAAACCGTACAACCTCTTTAGTTGTTGAGACTTACATATCAGATGTTTTATTTAGTGGTGAGACCCCCACCAATCACCGAAACAGAGGGGCAGAAGGATTCAACCCTCGGCACGGTCCATACATCATACATCCATACATCATTTTGCTCAGCACTCCTGGAAGCAGAACTGATCACAGCTGAAAGGACAGACTTCACAGCTGAGCAATCCTGTTGCTCTGTTTCAGATCGTGGGGGGTCTCACTAATAGGCAATAGGAATTTCTGCATATTTACATCTGCACTTGGGGGTCCCGGTTTCCTGCTCCGTTTGGGGAACAGGAAATGGGAATCCCCTGGCTGAACGGTTCCGATGGAACCGAATCTCACCGAACAAACCTCATTGACTGTAATGGGATCCATTAGCTTTCCACTCGCGGTATTTTGTGCCAGATCTGCAACGGACCCTCCGACTGAATAAGCAGAATAAAGACAGACTACATAACAGTGCAATATATATATATAGTTTATATAGGCGAGGGAGTGGCCAATAATGTTCCACACAGGGTGCCATTTAACCTAAAGTTAGCACTGCCTGTCATGCCCTTGCTTCAGCAGGGCTGGCTGCATAGCTTTGTCTACTGTTAGTCTTGGCTCCCTATGCTTTGAATGCGTCAAGTGGGAGGTCTCCGTCAGTCAAATCTGACATGATTCATTGACAGTGAACGGTGGAGACTGCCCACTTGAGAGACTGAAAGAGTTGATAGTCAAATCTAACAGGATTTGGTACAGGGGAATGAGGAGGAGTAGGAATGAAGGACAAGTTGTGATAGGCTCAACTGGGTCGTAGCTTGAAAGCCATGAAGCCAGCACTACTCACTCGAGAACATGACAAGTCCTCTTTAAAGTAACAGCACTACTATTAGCAATGTAATAGTGATCCCATCCATGATAAACTTCTATACTGCTTTCATGCTAACACAAACCATGGGAGGGCCCCACCGTCTTCCCAATATTTGTGGACTATAGGAAGACAGCTTTGGGGAAACCTAGAAGAACATTCACAATCCATGTATTTAATGCAATTGACCAAATAGGACCCTCAGATTCCAACACCTAAATGAAACAGTTCTCCAATATTTTAATTTACCTAGTCACCAGAGTGGTTGTGCTTTGGGGTATTTTAGCTATACCTTGCTTCAGCACCAACAAATCCTAGACAGATGATAGGATCCACTCAATTGGGGCACAAACTAGGTAAACGGGGATGGATTAAGCCTACCCATGCCCCCCCCCCTTCCCCACCAGCTTGAAGACTTAAAGTGAACTGATGTTTACTATATAGATTCAGTACCAGAATCATGCTTACTACGTAGATACAGTACCAGAGCAAAGCTTACTACACAGATAGGGTACAAGAATCAAGCTTACCAAATACAGGGTGGCCCAAAATTATATAGAAATCTTTAACAATGTGCTGCTATGTATGTACCAAAGTGGTTTTCCTGAAACGGTACAGAGTGTTTGTACAAAGCAAAGAAAATGTTTTCAGCCCATGTTTTTCATGGGACGGTCAAATATGTCGATGACTGCCAAGCAGATGCAAGTGCCTTTTGGTACATATTCAGGCGAATTGTAGAGAACTCCTTAATTACTCCGGCTTGAAAATCTGCCACATCTTGGATACTGTGATGGTATACTCTGTCCTTTCTTAGAAAGAATGAGGTTGGGAGAATGTGGTCGCCACTCAGCAGATCCCCACCTGCCAACCCATCAGTCTTGAAACGTTGCTTTCCACCAAGCCTGTGATAGAGTAATGCTTGCCATCTTGTTGCCATCACAATGTGTGGCAGCAGAGGAGGACGGATACTATCTCTTGTGAATATCAGGTAATCGTCACCTGTGATGGAGTAACTCATACCACCGTATACCATGACTCCCGGGCTTTGTAAGGTCATCTCCACTTGCACATTTGGGTTACTCGCATGCCAGAAAATGTGGCTGTGTTGGTTTACACTTCCGTATATGTGAAACTTTGCCTTGTCAGTCCATATCATGTGGCGAGCCAAGTCAGGATTATCTATTAGCTTCGCAAGCCATATCTTAGCAAACTCCAAACGACTTTCAGGGTCATCGTCATTACATTCATTAATCAAGTGCTAGCCTTATCTTTGCAGGCTGGTTCATCTTAAGTCCAACATGTCAGACAAATGTTTTTCCGATTTGTCTTTGATGGGTGAGCTAACCATGTCAGTCTGCAAATGTGCCCTGTTAGCATCAGTATAGACAGTTCTCCGTCTGCTTGCACCTTTTGCATGCCGCATGATTCCTGTCACATCCAAGTTCTAGTTCATGGTCTTGATTCTTATGAGGGATGATCCACGGTTCCCAATCTCCGGACTCATACATTCCGCACACTTTCTGTTCCGAATGCAACCAATCTGTCACCATATCTTCCATGCGATGCCCCTTAACAGCAATTGTTTCTTTATGCTCATGCAAAGAACCAGAGTGTGAAATTTGAATGACTTATGTTGCATCTGAGGTCCACGACACATTCAGTACCATCAGATATATAATCTTGGGCGACCCTGTAGACACAATACCTTAGCCGATTTTACTGCATACAGTAGATACGGTAGCAGTACCAAGCTGATACAAGAGCCAAACTTACTGAATAGATATGCTACCAGAACATAGAACATTACATACAGTAGATATGGTAACAGAACCAAGCTTACTACATGCTCTTGTCTTATAGATACTCTCATCTGTGATGACTCCGTCCCTCTCCAACCCTCTTCTCCTCTGCTGTCCTGTGTTGGAAGAGAGAGCAGCGAATGGCTCCTGGCTGAGGCTGAAACTTTATGCAGGCTGACGATGGGCTTATTAAATCATTGCTCATCAAGATTGTCCTATCACATGTGCCGCTTCCTCATTGATAGCATTGTGCTGCTGTGACACATTCTTCCCTCTGATGTCACATCGCTTTTCCTGTTTTTGGGTGGGCAGTGGATACGTCTGATAGAGAACTGAAGAGCCATGTTTAAAGATGATGGAGCTGCACAATGGCGGACTCTTAATAGGGGTGATTTGATTGGCCATGGGTGCTTCCGGAACCTTGGTCCCCAGGTGGCCACCCAAACTGCCACAATGCATATCAAAGTGAGGGATGGGTAAATAGGGGGCCCATACAGGCATTTCCTGCCCTCATCTTGATAATTACTGCATTAAAGTGGTTTGACTAGAAAACCATCTATCGTGTTTCCCCAAAAATAAGACAGTGTCTTATATTAATTTTTGTTCAAAAAGGTTTAAGTTTTTTACATGTATAGCTGCCTGGACACTACTTAAATTGACTTTTTTAAATGAACTGTTAGCAGGGCTTAATTTTAGAGTAGGGCTTATATTTCAAGCATCCTCAAAAAGCCTGAAATATCATTTTGCATCCTCAAAAAGTCTGGAAAATCATGCTATGTCTTATTTGCAGGGTATGTCTTATTTTCAGGGAAACAGGGTATGTACTTTTATAAGGCTTTTTTTTGTTTATGTGACCTATTTTACTTGGCCTTTTCTATAATGATAACCCTCTAAATAAGGTAATGCCTGAAATCAGTTTGCACTTTGCCTCTTTAACTCCCTGAAACTGAAGACTATGAGTATGGCCATGCCACCAGTTATAGCTTCTAATTGGGCTGTATGCTTAAAAAAATGTAATTTCCACCCAAAAACATCAGTTGGAAGAAGAAGAAGATGATGATGGTGATAAAGTGTCTGCTGCGAGCATTTGGCTGAAAGATTCTGAACAATACCCTCCAACATCCTCTGTAACCATAGAAACAGTCGTAATAGTCCATAGTTTGTTTCTCTGGTTCCACATGTTTCTTAGGAGATAAAAAGGAGAAAGTCACTTTATACAGCATTGGTACATAGAATAATCTCACGAGGCTTCCTCAAAGGTCTATCTCACAGCTGTGAAGAAAATATATATATACATGAAACCACTTGGGCAGTGTCTCTTAGCTGCATGTTTTTCACATGGCTTTGGATGATTTTATTGACTTGAAGTCATCTGAAATATTTCTACAGTCTCTTAAAGGAGACTTCAAGACAATCAGCTCTTTATTGATCAGAAGTGCTATTAGTTGCTCGTTAGGTCTCATTATACCATAACTTCACCGGAGACCCTAAGTAATGAAAAACAATAGACAGATGGATTTAGAGAGACTCATAGATGTTGGTGAAGAGGTTCCAAGACAAAAGAAAAGATGCCTTGTCTGGAAATGATCGGAACACTTCTGAATGTCCAGATTTACCTTATTCCTCCCTTAACGGGGTTATCTCATGTAGACAACCCCTGTCCATAGGCTTACGGAGGATTTTTGACATTCAGATTGTACTACAGGGGATCATACGAGTATGAAGGTTGGGACTCTCTATTTTCTGGAATCAGACTCCATTACATAACAGGTAATTATCTATTCCATAAGGAAGCTATGAGACTTTTTTCACACGAACGTCATATACATTTATGATAGCTCGGAATTAACCCCTTACTGATCAAGCCTGTTTGTGGCTTAATGACCAAGCCATATTTTGGAAATCTGACGTGTGTCACTTTAATAACACAGAATAACTCTGTAAAGGTTTTGCATATCCAAGTAATTCTGACATTGCTTTTTCACCACATATTGTACTTCATTTATGGGGGTGGGGGGAAATGGACCGATAAAATTTGTATATATTAATTAAGAGTGGCAAAATTGTCATTTTTTGCACATTTTCAACTGCAATATCTCAAATATGTGGAAACATACTGAACAAATTTTTGATAGGATATATATTTCCATCTGTGTACTTTATTCTGGAAGCACATTTGAGAAACTTTAGTTTTTTTTAACCATTTAGGAGACGTACAAATTTAACATTAATTATTAACATTTTGAGGAACATTTTATTTCCTTACACCAAACCAAGATTGCAAAGGCTCGTGGGTGTCAGGATGATAGATACCCCCACAAATGTACCTCCATTTTAAAAATACACATCTTAATGTATTCACTGAGAGGGGTCAGGAGTATTTTGATTTCACAGTTTTTTTTCAGGAGTTACTGCAATTTAGAGTAGGAAAAATGAAACTTCATATTTTTGCAAATATGTCATTTTAAAGACAGGGTTTTTTTTCTATAGTGCACATGAAAATGAGGATTTACACCCCAAAATGATTACCTCTGTTTGTCCTTTGTTCAGAAAGATACCTATTGTGGCCCTAATCGTCTGTCCATATGCACAATGGGGCCCAAACCAAAAGGAGCAGCCGGTGGCTTTCAGAACAGACATTTTGCTTGAAGGTGATTTAGGCCCCATAGCACACTTGTATGGCCCTTTAGCGGCTAAAACGACAGAGAACCCCCACAAATGACCCTACTTTGAAAATTAGACCCCTTAACGAATGTATCTAGGAGTGTACTACATATTTTGACCCCACAGTCTGTGAATGAATCTAAGCAAAGCTGAAGGAAAAACTTACAATTTTCATTTTTTTTGGCAATTGTGTCATTTTAAAAACATTTTTTTTGTACAGCATACATATGAATGGAGACTTGCACCCTAAATTGGATATACCTGTTTGTCCAGCGTTCAGAAAGATACCCATTGTGGCCCTAATATTATGTCTGTATGCAAAATGTGGCCCAAAATGAAAGGAGCAGCCAGTGGCTTTCAGAACAGAAATTTTGTTTGAAGGTGTTTTAGGCCTCATTGCCCACTTGTAGAGCTGTTGAGCAGTCAAAACGATGGAGGACCCCCACAAATGACCCCATTTTGTAAACTAGACCCCTTAATGGATTCATAGTGTTGTACTGCGTATTTTGACCCCACAGTTTTTGAATGAATCTAAGCAAAGCAGAAGGAAAAAAGTATGATTTTAATAGTAATTGTGTCATTTTAAAAATAGTTTTTTTGTACAGCGTACACATGAATGAGGACTTCCACCACAAAATGGATACCCCCGTTTGTCCTGTATTCAGAAACATACCCATTGTAGCCCCAATCTACTTATAGGAAAAATGGCTCAGCCTATAATAGAGGGAACACCCATTGGATTTCAGGGTACAACTGAATAAATTCCAGGCCCCATTGCCCACTTGTGCAGAAAAAAAAATTGACTCCTTAAAAATAATCCCCCCCCCTCTTTTTCACATTCCCTAAATCTTAGATAAAAGTAATAATGTAAACTGTGTGGTATGTCCAAAGACAGGGGTAATTACGGAGGCTGGTTGGGATGGGCACATGGGGCAATAAAACTGGGTATCCCTTCTTTTCAGTGGCACTTTTTTAGGGGGTGTTTCTTGACCCTAGTGGCAGTGATGGGGTGTAAAAAGTGGTAATCAGTGAGGCTCCGTAATCTTGCTGCAGTGCGGTGGTCTCAAACAGAAGGCGCTCAAGAAGCTGCTCCTGGAACTGCAGGTAGGCGAGCGTTCCCGGTGCGTCTTGTAAAATACGTATTACAGGTAGCGTTCTGAATAATGCCCGGTTCACACGGCCAGATGTGGAATCTGCTTGCGGAGCTCCATAGTGGATCCCAGCTGTGAGCCCGGCTGTGGTGCTGCGTATGGCCCTGTAATGTACTGCACATAACTGCGTACTCACACAGGCGGTCATGCGCAGTACGACTTTTTTGTTTATACTTCCCACGCTATCGCTTAGCAATGACTTGGGTACCTGCAGTCCGTACACAATGTAGTTGCATACGGGCTGCGGGTATATCCGTAATCATGAAGCACAATTGGCTCTATGTTGGGGATATCCACGGTAAAATAGAACATGCTTCCTTCCATTTTCTGCGAGTGGATTATGTAATTCCGACTCGCTAATGTGAGCGGAATTGTGTAATATAGTGCATTTGATTGAGCTGCGTATTACCGTGGATCAGACGCATGCGGAATCCGTAATTCCTATCCGTTCATTTGAGACTGTCGTAAAGTTAATCGCTATCTTTTTATCATGTGACCGGGGACCGCTCAACAACCTTTGGGGTGACCTTTGGCAGATTTAAAATTTCGCGGGCCCTTCTGGCTCCTGCGCATGCGTCCAGCATTTTGCCAGCAGGCGCATGCGCAGAAGCCTGGGAAGGTCCGTGGAGGAGGATTGTGTCGGAGTTTAAATGCAGAGGCCTCTGGTAAGATGTTTCATCTCCCCTTACCAATCGCATCGCAACTTTTTAAAAAACTTTTACGTTTGCCATTATCCATTGGATAACGGCAATCATGTGACCAGGAACCGCATACTGCTGTCTCCAGTGACATCTCCAGGCTCTCGACTACCTTTGCGCCGAAGCTGGGAAAGGTTCATGGATAAAGATCTGATCAGGGGACAAATCTGGGGACCTTAGGTATGTAATTTCATCTCCCCTCACGGATACGATCCATAAGGGGAGATGAAACTTTTACTTTTTTAACTTTTTTTAAAGCCTTTTTTTAACTTTACATGATTGCCGTTATCCAATGGATAACAGCAGTCATGTGATCGGGAACCGCATACAACGGTCTGATAATGCACTGATAATGCACTTCTGGTGCTTTTTTTTTGGACAACGTTTGCCGTGTGGGTAAATATGTGCTACTTTGATAGATCGGACTTTTACGACGCGGCGATACCAAATATGTATTTTTTATTTTATTATTTAGACTTTTTAATTATAAATATGGCAAAAGGGGGGTGATTAAAACTTTTATTACTTTTTTTTTACAATTAAAAAAACTTTATTGCTCTTTTTTTTACTTTTAAGCCCCCCTGGGGGACTACAATATGCGATACTTTGATCGCTCCTGCAGTATAACGTAATGCTATAGCATTACGTCATACTGCATTCTGACAGGCAGCCTCTCAAGCCACCCCTCGGGGATGGCTTAATAGGCAGTCTCTCAAGGCAGCCCTGGGGCCTTTCAGAAGGCCCCTGGCAGCCATGGCACCTGCACGGCTCCCCCGATCTCACTGCGGGGGGGCCGTATGGGAACCCCGAACAGCGTTTGGGGGCTTTAAATGCCGCTGTCAGAATTGACAGCGGCATTTAAAGGGTTAATAGCCGCGATAAACAGCTGACCTCCGCGCTGTATGCAGAGAGGTCGCCCCGTGACCTCTCTGCATACATACCCCGATGCTCCAGGACGTACCTGTACGTCCTGGAGCGGGAAGGGGTTAAAGCACACTTAGCCAGGACGTAAAAGGGGTCACTAGGGGGTTAAAGCCCAGGACCAAGCATTGTATACCGACGGCACTTGCTCCTTATTGACTTAGATGAGCACGAACAAAAAATAGTCGTATAAACAAAATTGTATAATTTATTTTAAATATATTTTCTCACCTTTAACAATTTTTTTTTAAATGACGGTTTTCTTCATTATTTTGGCTGCTATCAAAAACACATAGTTGTGTCAAAATATGCATTTTCTCCAGTTGTGTTTTCTATAGCGTAGTTGCTATAGGTTATACCTCCTCAGCGAATGCGGCGTGTAGGGTAAGGGTATTATAAGGGTAACGTCATTTATTTTTGCAACAATCTAAAAAAAACGCCAGATTCCACTTAGTGACACATCAATCCACCCGGACGGTGTTTTTCTAGTGGAATAGAAAGTAATGACCACATGAAGAGACTGTAGAAGGGAGCTGGAATAATAATGTTGCCAGTTTTATGCCTCTAACAACTCATTATTAATTGCTAATAGCTTGGGTCATCTTTTCCGGAACCCATAGACTCTTCTTGATGTGTTTACTTTAGATTCATGTACAAGAAGATCATTTGTCTTTCTCGTTGTATGTCTTTTTCTGGTTGTTCTTTATCCTAAATGTCATGACTGCAAAAGTTTTACCTAATTGCTCTTGGAAATAAAATATAAATGTTTATGGAGATAATGATGCGAATTCCATATAACAAAACCTACAGAGATTAACATATTTTACTGTGGTCGTTTTTTTCAACTTGTGTTCAGTTAACTTCATTATATTGATTTCATTGTGGTGTCCTGCACCTCCCGCTGTTTGGGGCCAACGGTTCATGTTCCTTGTAGGCCAATCCTACCGGTAGTTCAGGGAATTAAATTCACGCTGTGTGTTGGTCATGTCGGAGGAAATTTAACAACCCCCAAATGCAATATTGCTGGTGTGAAAAAGTGGGCGAAAGACTGGGCCTTTTTGCACCCCACTTATGACTTTTGTATAGTATGCGGAGCTCTACAAGAAGAAAGTGGGAACCCTCAAAGTTGTGAGATTTACTATAAGTTACACCAGAATCTACACCAGTTTATAATTGGCATAGATTTCAGCTGACTGGTCAGACAAGAACCAACTTTATTAAGGAGCGCACTTTACTTAGACCAGCATATAAAAAGCCCATTTAAGTAAATTTTCCTCTATGTTTCAGGGCAAATATTCAGTTTGGCGCCCCTTCCCATCTTACAGTTAACTCTGTACTGTGCCACTCCCACCACCACCGATTCACTTCTGGGTTTATAGTTAAAGTTTATAGTTGTCCTGCTTGTTGTGCCCTGATGTTGCCCCATTCTTATACAGTATGCCTACCTGTTAGTCCCGGTGTTGTTAAGGGCTAGCGGGCTGCTGTACACAGCGGCAGCACCAGACTCTGCCCATAGCACTACAAATACTAAATAGTAAGCATTAGCCTCTCAGAGACCCACAGTGGAAGAGTTGGTTAGTTGGCGCAACCCAACAAGGTGCAACCTCCGGCGTATTTTAAGGTCCGTTGGTCCAGTAACGACCTCTCTAAAAATTAATTGTTTTCTTCAACAACCATGGTCTGCATCTTTCTGCAGGGGAACAGGGAAAACTGTGAAGAAGCACAGCCCTAAAGCAGCGTCCTCAAGATCAACGGGGGTCTCAACAGTCAGACCCCCACCAATCCTCAGGTGATGGCATATCCTAGCAAAATATCATCACTTTCAGTGGTGGGAATACACCTGTAAATGAGAATAAATATATTAATAATTGGGTTTAGATTAAGTGTAACATTACAATTCTATTTTTTTTAAAAAGCCAAGACACGGCCAAGTGGAAGGTCCAAGATACTTGGCCACCGATGAGGAGTAAGTCACGGCCCAGCACTGAGCACTCAGTGACAGCGAACAGGGGTTGAAAACTTTTCATTTAAGTAAGAGCAAATAAGACTGGATCAAGCCTTTCGGGGTCTTGATACTTGTGTCTCGGGGGATGTGGGGGTGGGGGGGAGACAAATTCGGAAACTTTTAATAGCAAACTGAGAAACCAAATTATGTATAGCGCTCAGCTGGAGAGTTACAAACTTCCTTTTTTCCCATCATAAATAAATGAGCCATTAGTGCAATGAGAAAGACAAAAAAAAAAAACAACATTATACAAATAAACGTCACATTAAAAATGATAAAAAGCGATTTTTTGGGGAAACATTTTTAATCTATGCAAAATCCGGCGATGTGGCACAGCAGTGCTTCTTGCCGAATGACGCTGATTGTCAATTTGTAAAGGCGCTAAAAAAAAAAGAGCTAACAAGAAGAAATCTCATTAAAAGGGTATACATTAGAGCGATACATCCTGCTAGATAATTACGCCGCCATATTTGAACTATGTAATTACCTATAGCAAACTTTTGTTCAAACGTTCATAGTCAGGAAGCTGCTGGGGATGTCGAAGAAATGATATCGGGGCTCCAACTGTTGGCGATAACGCCCTAACGGAAGTCCGGCAGAAACAAATAACATGATGTAGCCAATTAAAAGTTCTTCCCATTGTGTGACTATTGAGTTGGGCTCCGAAGCCGAATATCCAATGCATAGCTTTTACATAGAGTTCCCAGAATCCTAGGTATTAGAGACATATTCGTCTCTCTTAATAACTTAACCTGTAATGGAATTTAAATGAGCCCATCCGGGAGAGATCTAATTATGTTCTGCATGAGAACTCCCTGTGGTAGTTTCTGAAGAGAGAGTGAAAATCACCACATGTTCCTATTAGAGGGCACAGCTTACACATGATTACTGTCTGATTTGCATTGAAAAGAATATCTGCAAATACAGAACTCACAACATTGTAATAAAAAAAGGGGCAAGTTAGTATTCGAGACCCAAGGGGCTCTAAACCCAATGACTGCCGCCACCAGCGATGAGAAGGAGGGAGGAGGGGGGTTCTTTCCAGACACTTTATAAAGGAGCTACAGTGTATGTCGGCACTGTAATTATCCAGCTTAATTATTCTTATGCAATAAGTACAATAAGCTGCAGATCTCCGGGGATCGGTCCTGTCACAGGTTTTTTTTTTTTTTTTCCTGGTGCACGCTTAAATAAAGATAAATCTTCTTTCCACTAGACATTTTTCATTCGAACCCAGTAGGTAGCTGGATGTTCTTATTTCTGACAGTCAGGAGGTATAAAATATGTATTAGAGGCAGGGAGATGTTGAAAGTTGGAATTCACCAGAGGTGCGCAGACCTCGTCCTTTAGAGATGCAACCAAATGTTGGCCAGATGTTCAGCTCTTCACTCCCAACCTGCGTAGAAGACATGACAGAGGAAAGAGCAAACATTTGCACTGTATTAATTGTATCAAATTAAATCAGTATTATTTTTTTTTTCCACCGTGCGCACAATTAAAGTGGATCTGCTCTCATGAATTAACCCATGGTAATTAGGAAGCAAGAGCTTTACCGATGCAGAAGGTAATTCACATGCCGGAAGGTAGAGAAGAAAACGGAAGAGTTCTGCAGAGCAGAAAAATATTTTGGATGGCAATTCATCGGAATGAGATAGCTGGTAATGGGGAAGCCATAGGCTACTGTTGCTGGTTGAGTCGTAAGGCTTCATTGAAATGTAGGGCACCAAGTACATTCATTGGCTATCAAGTTCCAGGCTGACTTAATGGGGTATTCTGGAGACGTAACCCTCTCCAATGCACTGTCTGACCTTTGAAGACATTATGATTTAAGGTTGTACAGCTCCTATGTTGGAAGACATCCGTCGGGGTTCTCTTACTGTATATTGCCAGCCTCTCTGCTGTCGGAGCCTATCCAACGTGTCGCCTCATGCAGTACTGGCTTTAGCCAGCAGATAGCGCCATTGTATAACAGCAGAAAAAGAGTAAGCCCCCTAGGAAAACCAGGATAGAAATTGGATTGGACAGGGTTGAAGGGGCATCCCAGGTACTTGTCAAAGGAATTATAATCAAAAGTTATTAAACTGATAGATTGGTGGGGTCCGAGTGAGTAGAGTGGAGGTTGCACAGACATACTGCCGCTCCATTTGGTTCAATGAGAATGATGGACTTTACGAAGCGCTTGAACTCAGCACTCTCTGGCGCTCTCATTGAAATAAATGAAGCGGTGGTGTTTCTACATGACCTCCACTCCATTTACTTGGAAATCAACCAGACCACTGTTCATGGGAACAGTGGAGGTCCCAGCAGTAAGACCCCCAACAATTTATTAGTCTTCAGCTATCCAGTGGATGGGGAAAAACTTTTTAAAAAAATTACGTTTCTGGAACAGCTCTTTAGGGTCGTTGATTTGCTACAGATTTTGCCGCAGATTGTGGTTCAGATCTACGGCGGATTTTCCCCTTTTAAGTGAATTCAAATTGAAGGGGTGAAACTTGATGCAGAAAATCTGCTACAAAATCTGCAGAAATTCAGGGACATGTGAACATATCTTTAAAGGGGTTGGCCCCTTTCTGAATGCAGTCCACAAGGCAAACAGCTTATTACCCCAGGTCCCACACCCGGCACCCCTGGCAGAGGGCTGATTTTGCCAGGGGAATATTATCTGCATCGGAAATGTATTATTACATCACAGCCACTCAAATGAATGGGCTTCCAGATAATACAGGATGGCTCAAAGTCAGTTGGAATGGGAGTTGTTCTTATGGAGTAGCACTTCATTCTAGCTTATGAAGAGGGTCCTAAGCAATGTACCCCACTCTATGATGTTCATATTCCCTGATAAGGTATATGAGCTGGAGTAGTGTCTTGGCTCAACCACTTTAATAAGTTTAATAATGTATCCAGGCTCATAACCTGAAGGTCATGGGTCTCAATACAAAGTTCCCACCAGCAACAATCCCAAGCAACATCAGCATGCACCTGTATGGTAGCACAGACCGTAGCATGCATAGACGTACTGTGTGCCACATGAGCCACATATTCTATTCTAGAACCAATGCTGTGAGGTATGAGGATGTACCATATGGGCATATTATTCTATGTATATTATACAGACACATGCTTCTTCTGAGAGCTTGGTCACCTGGACATTAGTAGATGGGCCAATGTAATTCGATTAAATTATATACCAAGAACCTTGCATTATTTAATGTGGTTAGAGAATTGATTATAGGTATGTATACCCCTGATAGTAAATGTATTTTGCGTGCTGTTGCCATTTTTGGTTTCTGCTTCTACTGTATGTTGCAGCCATGGTTTAACGTGCACCTATATATTTCTATTGGGTAGTGCTCACCTATTTTATCCTTTTTTGTACAAATATTGTGAAGTTTTGGCTGTCTCCACCTGGTCGTGCACACCTGCCGCCCATTTACCTTCTGACCCTTCTACTGGAGCATATAAATCGTATCCTACCTTCTCTGGTTTTATTTGTAGGCTTAGTCCCAAGAGAGGATCATTCTGAGAGGTAGGAACCCAACTTTCCCAGGTTGAGATTTACCACCTGGTAGTAGCATTAGGACCCATCTCAGAGCTTGGTCACCTGGAAGTTGGTAGATGGGCCAATGTAATTTGATCGAATTATATACCAGGAACCTTGCATTATTTAATGTGGTTAGAGTATAGATTATAGGTATGTATACCTCTGATAGTAAATGTATTTTGTGTGCTTTTGCCATTTTTGGTTTCTGCTTCTACATGCTTCTTAGATCTGTAATGTGATCTTGTGCACAAACCCTTGAGTAGAAGGTCGGGGATGGCAATAATAACACCACAGAGTAATAGTGATCTTCTCAGTGCCCCACATGGTCGTCTTGCTTCTTTTGTGCCTCCACATAGTAATAATGTCTACTGTTGTGCCCCTTAGAAATAAATAATGCCCTCTTTTATCCCCTAAAAAGTATAAATGCTTCCTTGAAAGTGATAATGCCCTTAATGGTAGTAATGTTAAGGGGAGCACCCCCTTAACCCTTTGCGATCCAATTTTAGATTCAGGGTTTCCTAGGGGGCTTTCTCTTTCTGCCATTATACAATGGCACCATCTGCTGGCTAAAGCCAGTACTGCGGTATGGGATATGCTGGAGAGGCCCCCGACAGCAGAGCAGCCAGTAATATGCAGTAGGAATACCCTGCCGGACGTCTTTTGACAACGGAGCTGTACAGCCTGCAATCAGAAGGTCGTCAGACAGTGGATTGGAAAGGGTTAAAAAGTAATAATGCCTCTTCAGTCCCCCTTTACAAAGTAATAATGTCCCCCTGAGTGCCCCCAAACAGCAATTTATGTAAAAAAATAAAACATATACATTCTTAATCCCAATGAGTACAGAGTCCTCTTCTGCCCCGATATCACTTGTGCAATGCAGTGACTTCATCGTGCCATCTGTGTTGTGACAGTAGGCTTCCCATCCATGACCTTGACTTCCGGACTAAAGGTCAGAGAATGGTATTGCAAGGAGTCTGTGTCTTCTTGCTATACCATGGACTTAAACTTTCTTAGCGTCCTAGGAACACTGACACGGTTGAGGTTCACCCAGGGATCCCGATGCACAGAAATTGTGCCCATTGAAGAACCTTCTGCCAGACCAGTTCAACCCAGTATAACAGCTTTGTATGTAAAAAGAGATACAACAATGGCGAGGTAACACAGTGGGCACGTAGGGATTCCAATTCAATGAGCCAGAAAACCTCCTCTCTCTTCTAACTACAGGACACTTATTAAAGAAGTAAAGGGCACATTATATGAGCACACAATGGGCTGGAAAGTTCCTTATCGACATTGTAAGAACACCAATAACAGGCTCTCCTTTATAGCTGCCATATTGTATAAATTGGACATATTTCTTAAAAGTAATTCCATGCATGATATTGATTTCTCCAACTCTGAAGATAAATGGAAATGCGCTGACAATGGTGTAATGTCTTCAGCGTATGTAGCGAAGTGTACAGTACCCCGAACACAATGCAGATGTGGATTGTACTTTTAGAACACCCTGCTTGCAAATGTAGCAGATTGGTCTCTGAAGGGAATTGAACCAACACCTACCTGCAATGAAAAGAATTTTATGGGAAGATTGTATTACATCCCAGCGGGTTTCTGCTGCACATTCATTATTTAACAGAAACCCTGCATACCTAGATAGAAAAACAGCAGTATTCCCAGGCTTGGCATTGACAACAGAGCGGTGCATGAAAATAACATTGAGTATTAGAATACAAAGAGATACATTTATTACACGGTGCAAAGTCCATGTGATTCCTCCTAGCTAAAACAGACCCGCAGGCTCACACATATCAGACGCCTGCGCTCGATACACTAAGTGTTTAATTAACAGTTATTATTGCATCCAGTTGGAGGAAGGATGGCGGAGGATCGTAATCTTAATGAGCAATCATTTTCCGCTTAGTATGACTGCATGTGCTACACACACAGTTGGAGTAGATTTAAACTCATTTGCTGCACTACATTGTCATCTGTGTGAGACGTGTTTTACATTACGGAGAATTACTCTTAAAGGGAAAGGATCGCCCGTCTTTTTTTTTTTTTTGGACTAACTAAAACCAGACACTTTACATATTATTTATTCCTAATCTGGTTTTCTTTTCTGATTGCAGATTTGTAGACATGATTATGGGAGCAGCCATCTGAGCTGTAAACCGCAGTTCACAGACCTGCTTTACAGTAGCCAACTGGACTTAAAGGGACCTTGTCACTGGGTTTATGGTGCCCAAACCACGGACAGCATGAACCCGGGACAACTATGCCTATTGGTTCCCCGTATAAGTGATTATAGTAAAATGTAGTGATGTTCTCTCTGACTGGAGTAATTCCCTTTTTTTCTGTCTTTTCCATCTGGCCCAAATCACCATGATGGCTTCTTCCAGCCCTGACTTCTCTCTGCAAAGTTTTCAAGACATGTTTACAGACATTATTGTATTATTCAGAATAAATATAATTTTGAAGTTCGAGTCAAAGAGGTGGGCAGCACCGGCTTCTCTCCACCTGCAGCATGGAGAGTGACTGCTCTCTCTCCGTTTACACAAAAGGGAAGAGAGACATCAGTCAACATGCTGCAGGAAGGGAGAGGCAGGAACAGCCTGCGTTTTTGACTCAGAGCTCCATTCCAAGTCAAACTTCAAAGTGTATTTATTCTGAAACGCTGCAGTGTTTGCCTGTGTGCTCTTGTGCTGCACTGAATTCTGCAGGAAGCAGACAGCTCTGTTCTTACTGTAGTGGTCAGGCTTGGTATTGCAGATTAGCTTTTCATTGAAATGGATGGGAACTTTGCTTGCAATACCAGGTCTGGGCAGTGGGCACTACAGAGCTGTCTGCACAAGCATTCCTGCCTGCCTGGCAAACAGTGGATCGGCAGGAGGTCCCAGGCAAAGGACCTCTGCCAATTTACTATTGATGACTTATCCTGGGGATAGGCAATCATTAGTTTACAACTGCACAACCCCTTTAATGATGCCCCGTTTCTAGACAGTGTTTAAACCTGACATGGTAGGCTCTAAAAATTGTATAAGGTTCTATACATGTTGTGCTTAAGGTATTTGTTTGACTCCCAATCTACCTCTGATGGATATCTCTGACATAAGTCATATAGTTACGTTTGTCTCCTATAGCTCATATGGCCTTTATATACTTTTTTTCACTGCCAACTGTATAGGAAAGCACAGCAGGTGGAATTTTATATACTGCAAGTGTAAAACACATAATGTACACTCTTTTTATAAAAAATCACAAACATAGAAGTAGTGGTCAAAATCTAAACTTTCTGTGTGATTGTAACGTTGATTAGTAAGTGATTACAATATCAGAGCAAAAGCATTATTTATTTTGGAAAACTGACCGCTTTAAGGGAGGCTCTAGTACCCTGTTGTACCGCCTCTAGATGGGATACAACATGTGATACGGGCAGCCATGGAGGCTCTAGTACCCTGTTGTACTGCCTCTAGCTTGGATACAGGTTTTCATACGGGCGGGCATGAAGGCTCTAGTTCCTTGTTGGGCCACCTGTAGTTTGGATACAAGATGTGATACAGGCGGGCATGGAGGCTCCAGTACCCTATTGTGCTGCCTCCAACTTGGATACAAGATGTAATATGGGTGGGCATAGAGGCTCTAATACCCTGTTGGGCCACATCTAGCTTGGATACAAAATGTGATAAAGGTGAGCATGGAGGTTCTAGTACCCTGTTGGGGCACCTCTAGCTTGAATACAAGATGTTATACAGGTGGGCATGGAGGCTCTAGTACCCTATTTGGCTGCCTCTAGCTTGGATACAAGATGTGATACTAGCGGGCATTGAGGCTCTAGTACCCTGTTGTACCACCTCTAGCTTGGATACAAGATGTGATACAGGGGGGCATAGAGGCCCTAGTACCCTATTATACTGCCTCTTACTTGGATACAAGATGTGATACAGGTGGGCATGCGTGTTCTAGTACCATGTTGGGGTGCCTCCAGCTTGGATACAAGATGTGACATTGGCAGGCATGGAGGCATACATGTTCTGTATGGTAACCTCTGGCATATCGCTCCACATTTATTGTAACTGAGCATCTAGATTGTGCAAACTCGTAGATTGTTATTTTTACTGCATCATAAACATCATAAATCCAACCACCGCCACAAAAAATGGTGTAATAATATTTTTTAAAATTTTTCCCAACTTAGAATTTTTTTACGTTTTCAAATATATTCTGTGGTACGTTAAACGGTACCATTAAAAAGTAGAACTGTTTTTGCAAACAAGTCCTCATGTAGCCATGTGATTGGAAAAATAAAAAAGTTATGATTATTTTGAAAGTGAGGAGAAAACAAATCAAAACGCCAAAACCAAAAAAAATGTCTGCAGTGTGAAGGGCTTAAGCATTTTGCCATTTCCTCTCTGAGTCCATGACGCTCACATGGGCTGCCAATTGATTTGTCTCGTAAAATAGTTTTCCCAAGTTAAAAAAATGTTGATTGCATTTGTTATATTTACCAAAATTCACAGAAATTCATAGAAAGAAAATGAGACAAAAATGGGACTGCCAAACCAACATTCCTTTGAAAACAATTTTAAATCTTTCAATGAAGAGAACATTGTTTGAGGTGATTGTTTTATGTGCACCAGGACAGATGGATCGAGAATCACACTGAGCTTTTAGTGGGATGAAAAAAACGCTCCCAGATGCTCAGTTCTAAAAACAATCCAATAGAAAGACACAGAAGCATTTCCATACTGTCTCAGCAGATGCAAGGATCTTAAGGGACCAATTATCACATCTATCTATCTATCTATCTATCTATCTATCTATCTATCTATCTATCTATCTATCTATCTCACATCTATCTATCTATCTCATATCTATCTCATATCTATCTATCCCATATCTATTTAATATCTGTCCTATATCTATCTAATATCTATCCCATATCTATCTCACATCTATCTATCTCTCTGTCTCATATCTATCTAATATCTATCTACCGTATATCTATTTATCTCATATCTTTCTATATATTTCATATCTATTTACCTCATATCTATCTATATCATATCTTTCAATCTATCTCATATCTATCTATTTATCTATCATATATCCCATATGTATCTAATATTCATCCCATATCTATCTCACATCTGTTCATCTATCTCATATCTATCTAATATCTATCTACCTCATATCTATTTATCTTATATATTTCTATAAAGTTCATATCTATCTATGTCATATCTTTCAATCTACCTAATATCTATCTATCTCATATCTTTCTATAAATTTTAAATCTATCTATCTCATATCAATCAATCTATCTCATATCTATCTATCTATCTATCTATCTATCTATCTATCTATCTATCTCATAGTTATCTAATATCTATATATATATCATATCTTTCTATATATTTCATACCTATCTACCTCATGTCTATCTATGCCATATCTTTCTATCTATCTCATATATAACATCCATCTTTCTCATATCTATCTATCTATCTATCTATCTATCTATCTATCTATCTCATAGCTATCTAATATCTATATATATCATATCTTTCTATATATTTCATACCTATCTACCTCATGTCTATCTATGCCATATCTTTCTATCTATCTCATATATAACATCGATCTTTCTCATATCTATCTATCTATCTATCTATCTATCTCATAGCTATCTAATATCTATATATATCATATCTTTCTATATATTTCATACCTATCTACCTCATGTCTATCTATGCCATATCTTTCTATCTATCTCATATATAACCATCCATCTATCTCATATCTATCTATCTATCTATCTATCTATCTATCTATCTATCTATCTATCTATCTATCTCATAGCTATCTAATATCTATATATATCATATTTTTCTATATATTTCATACCTATCTACCTCATGTCTATCTATGCTATATCTTTCTATCTATCTATCTATCTCATATCTATCTATCTATCTATCTCATATCTATCTATCTATCTATCTCATATCTATCTATCTATCTATCTATCTCATATCTATCTATCTATCTATCTCATATCTATCTATCTATCTCATATCTATCCTATCATATCCTTCATACAGTATATAAATATGTGTTTAATAGAGAAAATGTTAAAAAAGTGCTTCTTCTGTACAATTTCTTTTAGACTTTGTGACGTTTATTGATTTCTTTTAATGATTTTACACACGTATAGAACATACTAAATATGTATATATCATATGAATGTTTTAACTCTGCTATATAACAAAATGTATTAAATGTAAAAAATATTGTGCATTTTGTTTTGTTTTTTTCAGTATTATATGTTCATGTCGATAGAATTATACCCCATTGCTACAATACTGGATTGAAGCAAATTTATTCTCGATAATTAACGTATAGACTCAATGTGGGTAGCTGTCCTTCATCCATCATTCTACTACCACCATGCCCAACTGTTGGTATGATAGTCTAAAGTAGATAAAAGCAATTATATCAGATAGATAGTGGCCCCAAAAATAATAATGCCAAACAGATAGTGAACGGGCTACTCTAACGTGAGTATATGACAGGTCCCCTTAATTGATAGAATGCCCACAGCCAACACTAGCACAAGTAGGGGCACAACATATGGCAAACTTTACATCTTTCTCTAGAGGTGCATAGAATTTCATCATTCACCTCTATGTCTACGTTGGGGAATTTGGAGCTCCAGATCAGAAAAACTGAATTCTAAAAATATATTAGGAACCTAATCAGCACAGAATTTTAGACCTATTTGCACAGAACAATCACTGCATTGGGAACAGCTGGCGTGTGACATCTTGTGATCAGTAGTGCAGTACCACATGATGGCAGCATCACTATCTGCTCTCAGATAATTTGCTGACCTCTCTTCTGTGCAGCAGAAGACAACATTTGGCAGTGATGAATAAATATGGTGACTTGAGTGACTTTGACTACAAGCTGATTGTTGGTGCCCAGAGGTGTGGTGCCAGTACTGAAACAGTCATACTTGTTGGCTGTTCCTAAACCACGGAATCAGTAGTATATAGAGATGAGCGAACACCAAAATGTTCGGGTGCTCGTTATTCGGAACGAACTTCCCGCGATGCTCGAGGGTTCGTTTCGAACAACGAACCCCATTGAAGTCAATGGGCGACCAGAACATTTTTGTATTTCGCCGATGCTCGCTAAGGTTTTCATGTGTGAAAATCTGGGCAATTCAAGAAAGTGATGGGAACAACACAGCAACGGATAGGGCAGGCGAGGGGCTACATGTTGGGCTGCATCTCAAGTTCACAGGTCCCACTATTAAGCCACAATAGCGGCAAGAGTGGGCCCCCCCCCTCCCAACAACTTTTACTTCTGAAAAGCCCTCATTAGCATGGCATACCTTTGCTAAGCACCACACTAGCTACAACAAAGCACAATCACTGCCTGGATGACACTCCACTGCCACTTCTCCTGAGTTACATGCTGCCCAACCGCACCCCCTCCCCCCCACAGCGCACACCAAACTGTCCCTGCGCAGCCTTCAGCTGCCCTCATGCCACACCACCCTCATGTCTATTTAGAAGTGCGTCTGCCATGAGGAGGAACCGCAGGCACACACTGCAGAGGGTTGGCACGGCTAGGCAGCGACCCTCTTTAATAGGGGCGGGGCGATAGCCCACAATGCTGTACAGAAGCAATGAGAAATAGAATCCTGTGCCACCGCCATCAGGAGCTGCACACGTGGGCATAGCAATGGGGAACCTATGTGCCACACACTATTCATTCTGTCAAGGTGTCTGCATGCCCCAGTCAGACTGGTAATATGCACCTTAACAGTAACCGCGTTGGTGGTAATGTGGTGGTGACTGCGGACCTAGTAGCACGGTTGTATTTTGTTGGTTTTCGGAATGTGGCCAGGATTAAGTGGGCCGTGGCGGGGGGATGGTGTGGGGGCTCTCTTGTTGTGTCGGTAAAGGTGAAATTCTTGGACTGCCACCAGACGAACCAATGCAAAGGCATTTGCCAAGAATGTTTTCCCTGTTGGAGGAGGAGGGGGATGTTTTTGAGGCACTACGTGTCCTCTCCACGTGTCCGTGGTTATATGCACCTTAACAGTAACCGCGTTGGTGGTAATGTGGTGGTGACTGCGGACCTAGTAGCACGGTTGTATTTTGTTGGTTTTCGGAATGTGGCCAGGATTAAGTGGGCTGTGGCGGGGGGATGGTGTGGGGGCTCTCTTGTTGTGTCGGTAAAGGTGAAATTCTTGGACTGCCACCAGACGAACCAATGCAAAGGCATTTGCCAACAATGTTTTCCCTGTTGGAGGAGGAGGGGGATGTTTTTGAGGCACTACGTGTCCTCTCCACGTGTCCGTTCCATGTCAGCAATAGTAGCACTCAAGACAGGCCCCAGTAACAATTCTGAAGCAGCAGTATAGCGGGAGCGCAGTCTTCGTTCCATGTAAGCAATAGTAGCACTTAGGACAGGCCCCATTAACAATTCTGAAGCAGCAGTATAGCGGGAGCGCAGTCTTCGTTCCATGTAAGCAATAGTAGCACTCAGGACAGGCCCCATTAACAATTCTGAAGCAGCAGTATAGCGGGAGCGCAGTCTTCGTTCCATGTCAGCAATAGTAGCACTCAAGACAGGCTCCAGTAACAATTCTGAAGCAGCAGTATAGTGGGAGCGCAGTCTTAGTTCCATTTCAGTAGCCGTAGTATAGCCAAGGCACAAGTTACATTTATGTAGCTAAACTGTAGGCCAACCCCACACACCTTTCTGTACCATGAGTGCAGGCGAAGAACATAGAAATTACTATGATTACACTGTAGGTGAGGGCCCCAAAAAATTGGTGTACCAACAGTACTAATGTACCTCAGTAAAAATTGGCCATGCCCAACCATGATGGCAGGTGAATCGCTTTGGTTAATGTGGCTTAAGTGGTAACTAGGCCTGGAGGCAGCCCAGTGTAACGAAAAATTGGTTCAAGTTAAAGTTCCAACGCTTTTAAGCGCATTGAAACTTATAAAAATTGTTCAGAAAAATTATTTGAGTGAGCCTTGTGGCCCTAAGAAAAATTGCCCGTTCAGCGTGATTACGTGAGGTTTCAGGAGGAGGAGCAGGAGGAGGAGGAGGAATATTAGACACAGATTGATGAAGCAGAAATGTCCCCGTTTTGGATGGTGAGAGAGAACGTAGCTTCCATCCGCGGGTGCAGCCTACGTATTGCTTACGTATCGCTGCTGTCCGCTGGTGGAGAACAGAAGTCTGGGGAAATCCAGGCTTTGTTCATCTTGATGAGTGTTAGCCTGTCGGCACTGTCGGTTGACAGGCGGCTACGCTTATCTGTGATGATTCCTCCAGCCGCACTAAACACCCTCTCCGACAAGACGCTAGCCGCAGGACAAGCAAGCACCTCCAGGGCATACAGCGCTAGTTCAGGCCACGTGTCCAGCTTCGACACCCAGTAGTTGTAGGGGGCAGAGGCGTCACCAAGGATGGTCGTGCGATCCGCTACGTACTCCCTCACCATCCTTTTACAGTGCTCCCGCCGACTCAGCCGTGACTGGGGAGCGGTGACACAGTCTTGGTGGGGAGCCATAAAGCTGGCCAGGCCCTTAAAGACTGTTGCACTGCCTGGGATGTACATGCTGCTCGATCTACGCACATCCCCTGCTACCTTGCCCTCGGTACTGCGCCTTCTGCCACTAGCGCTGTCGGCTGGGAATTTTACCAACAGCTTGTCCGCAAGGGTCCTGTGGTATAGCAACACTCTCGAACCCCTTTCCTCTTCGGGAATGAGAGTGGGCAGGTTCTCCTTATAGCGTGGGTCGAGCAGTGTGTACACCCAGTAATCCGTCGTGGCCAGAATGCATGCAACGCGAGGGTCACGAGAAAGGCATCCTAACATGAAGTCAGCCATGTGTGCCAGGGTACCAGTACGCAACACATGGCTGTCCTCACTAGGAAGATCACTTTCAGGATCCTCCTCCTCCTCCTCCTCCTCCTCAGGCCATACACGCTGAAAGGATGACAGGCAATCAGCCGGTGTACCGTCAGCAGCGGGCCAAGCTGTCTCTTCCCCCTCCTCCTCATCCTCCTCATGCTCCTCCTCCTGTACGCGCTGAGAAATAGACAGGAGGGTGCCCTGACTATCCAGCGGCATACTGTCTTCCCCCGCCCCCGTTTCCGAGCGCAAAGCAGCTGCCTTTATGGTTTGCAGGGAATTTCTCAAGATGCATAGCAGAGGAATGGTGACGCTAATGATTGTAGCATCGCCGCTCACCACCTGGGTAGACTCCTCAAAATTACCAAGGACATGGCAGATGTCTGCCAACCAGGCCCACTCTTCTGAAAGGAATTGAGGAGGCTGACTCCCACTGCGCCGCCCATGTTGGAGTTGGTATTCGACTATAGCTCTCCGTTGTTCATAGAGCCTGGCCAACATGTGGAGCGTAGAGTTCCACCGTGTGGGCACGTCGCACAGCAGTCGGTGCACTGGCAGCTTAAAGTGATGTTGCAGGGTGCGCAGGGTGGCAGCGTCCGTGTGGGACTTGCGGAAATGTGCGCAGAGCCGGCGCGCCTTTACGAGCAGGTCTGACAAGCGTGGGTAGCTTTTCAGAAAGCGCTGAACCACCAAATTAAAGACGTGGGCCAGGCATGGCACGTGCGTGAGGCTGCCGAGCTGCAGAGCCGCCACCAGGTTACGGCCGTTGTCACACACGACCATGCCCGGTTGGAGGCTCAGCGGCGCAAGCCAGCGGTCGGTCTGCTGTGTCAGACCCTGCAGCAGTTCGTGGGCCGTGTGCCTCTTATCGCCTAAGCTGAGTAGTTTCAGCACGGCCTGCTGACGCTTGCCCACCGCTGTGCTGCCACACCGCGCGACACCGACTGCTGGCGACATGCTGCTGCTAACACATCTTGATTGCGAGACAGAGGAGGAGGAGGAGGAGGAGGAGGGTGCTTTAGTGGAGGAAGCATACACCTCCACAGATACCACCACCGAGCTGGGGCCCGCAATTCTGGGGGTGGGTAGGACGTGAGCGGTCCCAGGCTCTGACTCTGTCCCAGCCTCCACTAAATTCACCCAATGTGCCGTCAGGGAGATGTAGTGGCCCTGCCCGCCTGTGCTTGTCCACGTGTCCGTAGTTAAGTGGACCGTGGCAGTAACCGCGTTGGTGAGGGCGCGTACAATGTTGCGGGAGACGTGGTCGTGCAGGGCTGGGACGGCACATCGGGAAAAGTAGTGGCGACTGGGAACTGAGTAGCGCGGGGCCGCCGCCTCCATGATACTTTTAAAGGACTCCGTTTCCACAACCCTATACGGCAGCATCTCAAGGCTGATGAATTTTGCGATGCGGACGGTTAACGTTTGAGCGTGCGGGTGCGTGGTGGCGTACTTGCGCTTGTGCTCGAACACTTGCGCAAGCGACGGCTGGACGGTGCGCTGAACTACACTGCTGGATGGGGCCGAGGACAGCGGAGATGAGGGTGTGGGTGCAGGCCATGAGGCGGTAGTGCCTGTGTCCTGAGAGGGGGGTTGCATCTCAGTGGCAGGTTGGGGCACAGGGGGAGAGGCAGGGGTGCAAACCGGAGGCGCTGAACGGCCTTCGTCCCACCTTGTGGGGTGCTTGGCCATCATATGCCTGCGCATGGTGGTGGTGGTGAGGCTGTTGGTGTTGGCTCCCCGGCTGAGCTTTGCGCAACAAAGGTTGCACACCACTGTTCGTCGGTCGTCAGGCGTCTCTGTGAAAAACTGCCAGACCTTAGAGCACCTCGGCCTCTGCAGGGTGGCATGGCGCGAGGGGGCGCTTTGGGAAACACTTGGTGGATTATTCGGTCTGGCCCTGCCTCTACCCCTGGCCACCGCACTGCCTCTTGCAACCTGCCCTGCTGATGCCCTTGACTCCCCCTCTGAAGACCTGTCCTCCTGAGTAAGCGTTGCACACCAGGTGGGGTCAGTCACCTCATCGTCCTGCTGCTCTTCCTCCGAATCCTCTGTGCGCTGCTCCCTAGGACTTACTGCCCTTACTACTACCTCACTGCAAGACAACTGTGTCTGATCGTCATCGTCCTCCTCACCCACAGAAAGTTCTTGAGACAGTTGGCGGAAGTCCCCAGCCTCTTCCCCCGGACCCCGGGAACTTTCGAATGGTTGGGCATCAGTGACTATAAACTCCTCTGGTGGGAGAGGAACCGCTGCTGCCCAATCTGAGCAGGGGCCCGAGAACAGTTCCTGGGAGTCTTCCCGCTCCTGAGCAGGTGTCATTGTAGTGGAGTGAGGAGGCTGGGAGGAAGGAGGATCAGCAGACAGAGGATTCGGATTTGCAGCAGTGGACGGCGCAGAACTGCGTGTTGACGATAGGTTGCTCGAAGCACTTTCTGCCATCCAGGACAGGACCTGCTCACACTGCTCATTTTCTAATAACCGTCTCCCGCGTGGACCCATTAATTGGGCGATGAATGTGGGGACGCCAGAAACGTGCCTCTCTCCTAATCGCGCAGCAGTCGGCTGCGACACACCGGGATCAGGAGCTCGGCCTGTGCCCACACCCTGACTTGGCCCTCCGCGTCCTCGGCCGCGTCCACGTCCTCTAGGCCTACCCCTACCCCTCAGCATGCTGTATTACCAGTGATTTGATTTCACAGGCAGGAAATAAATTGGCGCAAGACTGCAGGCCAAATATAATTTTTGCCCTTTTTGGAAAACGAAAGGCCCCACTGCCTCTAGTGAATGAATTATCTAAGTTTAATAACTGTGCTGTGTCCCTGCTTATGTGTCACAGAACGTGAGGGTAGCAGAGTTATTATAACTCTGGCAGAGCAGGTATTTTTTTCCCAATTAAGGAAAGCAAATGGCGAAGCCAGCAGTAAAGCGTAGCTGGGTGCGTCTGATTTAGCAATGTTGTTCACGCAGCTCACACGTGTCCACAGCCCTTAGGACGGACAGAGGCTGGACAAATAGATTTGTTTTCAGTTTTTTTCCACCAAAAGGCAGCACTGCGTATATTCTATGAACATGAGAAGTTTAATAACTGTGCTGTGTCCCTGCTTATGTGTCACAGAATGTGAGGGTAGCAGAGTTATTATAACTCTGGCAGAGCAGGTATTTTTTTCCCAATTAAGGAAAGCAAATGGCGAAGCCAGCAGTAAAGCGTAGCTGGGTGCGTCTGATTTAGCAATGTTGTTCACGCAGCTCACACGTGTCCACAGCCCTTAGGACGGACAGAGGCTGGACAAATAGATTTGTTTTCAGTTTTTTTCCACCAAAAGGCAGCACTGCGTATATTCAATGAACATGAGAAGTTTAATAACTGTGCTGTGTCCCTGCTTCTGTGTCACAGAATGTGAGGGTAGCAGAGTTATTATAACTCTGGCAGAGCAGGTATTTTTTTCCCAATTAAGGAAAGCAAATGGCGAAGCCAGCAGTAAAGCGTAGCTGGGTGCGTCTGATTTAGCAATGTTGTTCACGCAGCTCACACGCGTCCACAGCCCTTAGGACGGACAGAGGCTGGACAAATAGATTTGTTTTCAGTTTTTTTCCACCAAAAGGCAGCACTGCGTATATTCAATGAACATGAGAAGTTTAATAACTGTGCTGTGTCCCTGCTTATGTGTCACAGAACGTGAGGGTAGCAGAGTTATTAACTGTGGCAGAGCAGGTATTTTTTTCCCAATTAAGGAAAGCAAATGGCGAAGCCAGCAGTAAAGCGTAGCTGGGTGCGTCTGATTTTTACAGGTTGCAGACGCAGCTCACACGTGTCCACCGGTGTTAGGCCGGACAGAGGCAGGACAAATTTAATTATTTTCCGTTTTTTGGCACCAAAAGGCAGCACTGCGTATATTCAATGAATAACAACTGTGTTGTCGCCCTGCCTATACAATTCTTTCCCTGCAGTATCAATGGAGGGTGCAATGGTCTGCAGAGGCGATTTTGAGAAGCAAAAAAAAATGCAGCACAGCTAACAGCAGCCTGGACAGTACTGCACACGGTTAAATGTGGCCCTAGAAAGGACCGTTGAGGTTCTTGAAGGCTACACTCACTCCTAACACTCTCCCTGCCTATGCAGCACTTCTGTCCCTAATGCCGGGTGCAATGCTCTGCACTGCCGATTTTGAGAAAAAAAAAATTTGCCACTGCTAACAGCAGCCAACACACAGCTATCAGTGGCCCTAATAAGGACCTTTGGGGGGTCTTGAAGCCTACACTAACTACCAATTCTTTCCCTACAGCAGCTCCGGTACAAACAGCACTGTCCCTCATCTAACTCACACGGCATCTGAGGCGAACCGCGGGAGGGGCCGACTTTTATGTTCGGGTGACACCTGATCTTCCCAGCCACTCACAGCAGGGGGGTGGTATAGGGCTTGAACGTCACAGGGGGAAGTTGTAATGCCTTCCCTGTCTTTCAATTGGCCAGAAAAGCGCGCAAACGTCTCAGGGAAGTAAGTGAAAGTAACCAGAACACCGCATGGTGTTCGTTACGAATAACGAACATCCCGAACACCCTAATATTCGCACGAATATCAAGCTCGGACGAACGCGTTCACTCATCTCTAGTAGTATACCAAGGCTGGTTGAATAATGGACAGACATCTGACAGAAGATCACATAGTAGCAGGCCTTGTGTGGTTGACCCTAGAGGTGAGCGTTGGGTGGCACGCCTTGTACCTCAGCAATGACGTGCCACAGTGGGTCAACTGACCCAGCAGTACAACAGCACAGAAGTTAAAAAAAATTCCACAGTAACCATGTAGTGTACATTACATCGATTGGGGTTCAATAGCTGAAGACCAACAAGGGTGCCCCTGATGACTCCACGTCATTATCAAACAACTTCTTGCATGGGTCATTGGACCTTGAACACATCCCAGAAGATCGCCTGGAGTGACAAATCCCATTTCCTGCTGAACCATATGGATGGCCAGGTCTACATCTGGCGTAAATAGCACAAAACATATTGCATGAGTTACACCATTAGGGTTCAACAGGCCAATGGTAGCGATGTCATGGTTGAGGGAGCATTTTCCTGGCATAGCCTAGGACCATTAGTCATCATACAATAATTTTTGAATGGTGAATGTTGCAAGGACTTCTTAGCTAATCATCTGCACCCATATCCTCAGGAAGTCTTCCCAGACCACACTGCTATCTTTCATCAGGACAACACTCCATGTCATGGAGCTCGGCTCACCAGGAAGTAGTTGGAGGAACAGAGAAACGTGACAATGAATTCTCCATACTGCCATGGCCCCCAAACTAACCAGACTGTTACCCCATACAGCATACTTAGGAAATGCTGGAAAGGGCTGTGAGATCTGTCCCCACTTATCCGTAAAATGTCCACCAACTGATGGAGTTGCGGTAGTGGACATGGGTTGAATTGAGTATGGAGGATGTTCGTCACCTTGTGGAATCTGTTCACCAATGTCTGAAAGCCTTGATTGGCCAAACAGGTGTTATTGAGGAGGTGTTCCTAATGCAGTGATTGTTTGGCGTAGTTGTAGTGATATTGAAGGGTGGACGTTCAATTTCAGAATCCTGTACACTGCATTAAGCATAATCTTTTCAATTACGGCACAGTCAAAAAAAATTTGCTGACCTGCAGTCTGCTGAAAATATCAGGTTTAATTTACCGCAATAGAGAGCTAGAAAGCGATTCCTCTTGGTTAACCAGGTCAGGTCAAAGCACTGTAATTCTGGATTGACTAAATACATCCGTTTAGGTATTCATGTTTATTTTATTTGGGTTATTCTTATTTACTAAGTCGTTCGCTCCGTGAGCTGGCACACTATGAATTTGCTTTTAAATATATGTTTGGAAATATGGTTTGAAGGTTAAACTGTCTCCCGAGCCGTAGAACGCCAACCCTTGTCTTCACAGCAGAAGATCTGTTTAAAGTCAAATTAATTATAATTGGGCAGGAAAGAAACCATCCATTATACAATTCCTGGATAGCAACTCAGCCAAGACGCAATTCTTTACAGCATTTGATTTCCTGTTAACATTAAAATCTAAAAAAAAAATATGGCTGACATAACACGTTTCCCAAGGGGGTCATCCTTTATTATTCTATTAAACATCAGATCATCGTAGGCTTAACATTCTGTAAGGGGTTTTCTGAGGTCACCAAAAGTTTGGCAAAGGGGGTGGTGGGGGTATGCCATAAAATAATAAATAATGGATGCATAAAATAATAATGGAATCATTACTCACCTTATAAATCCTTCATTACTCCAGTGCCGCTGCTCCAGTGTTCTTCAATGGTCTTTGTTTATTGGGTTGCAGTGATCACTTGCCCATCTAAGAACATGCCTGCTGGAGATAATCATTGGCAGTAGCTGGGAGGCAAGAGCTGGTCCCCAAATGTGACATGGATGACGTTCCAACAACAGAGTATTGGCGTAGAGGACTAAATGGAAAATCCACACTTCCTGGAGGAATTGCACCAGCACTACACCGCTTGACCAGGCCCACAGTGGGGTAGAATGTTAAAAGTAAGCCATTTCTAAAGTAGATGGTTGTTGGTTTCGATGCACATGGGAGAGGAGCAAAAACAAATCAGAGAACCATTTTTCTAACCAGATCTATGTTGCTAAAATTCACAACTCCAAATCTGCCTAAACACATAGTTAAAGGTGTTGTCCAGGTTTTAAAAATTGATGGCTTATCTACAGGATAGGCGATAAATGTATTGTGAGGGTATATATATATATTGCCATATGTGTTTTTTATGCTTTTATACCTGTATGCAAGTTTTATTCAATTCCAAATGAGAGAAAAAACGTATATGTCGCCTTACATCAGATATTTCCAAGGCTTTAGAAGGCTGAGAGAGATGTTCTAGAAGTTCAGAGAAGAAGAACCAGACATGAAGGACGCATGTACTTGGCCGTTTTCCCAGAAACAAGATATCAAGATGTTCAAATGTACATAATTTTCACTGTCTTAGGCCAGAAATCCGGACTTCTTAGAATTGAGTGGGTGATTCTTTGCACTGGAGTTAATTGAATACGTGATTTTCTGTACGTAAGCCAGAGGCGCCAGTATCAAGATAATGACTGTTATATGATTTTCACTGTCTCAGTCCGCAAATCCGGACTTCCCATATATGGTTATGAGCCCATCACCCCCTAGTGGGGATGGGACAAAGGGTATAAGATCTCATGTAATCTGTAATAAAGGACGACGTCGACGTTGGCACAGCCGAGAGCCATGTCCCGTGTGAGGAATGATACCAGATCCCTGTGTGGTGTCTCTTCTTTACCGCCGGCAACGGGGCAAGTGGGGTGGGCCCGATTGGTGCTGTACTTAGAAATATTACCCTGATAGTATGACCACTTGGACTCCCAAGGATCACAGAAACAGTGCAATTCCTGTGGGACTAATGGAGATAGAGAAAGACTGTATTCGGCTATCTCCATGGAGAATAAATTGAGCGCTAGTCATGCATGTTCACTAGAGATGAGCGAGTATACTCGCTAAGGCACATTACTCGAGCGAGTAGTGCCTTAGCCGAGTATCTCCCCGCTCATCTGTAAAGATTCGGGGACGGCGCGGGTGACAGGTGAGTTGCTGCGGGGGGAGGGGGGGGGGGGAGAGAGAGATCTCCCCTTCGTTCCTCTCCGCTCTCCCCCGCCGGCCCCCGCCCCCCGAATCTTTAGAGACAAGCGTGGAGATACTCGGCTAAGGCACTACTCGCTCGAGTAATGTGCCTTAGCGAGTATACTCGCTCATCTCTAATGTTCACCAATGGTCTCATGACCCCTAGTGATCATACATTTATCACCTAGTCTGTACATAGGTGATAGGATAAATGTGTTTAGTAGGAAAAATAAACTTTAACTTAAGTGTCCCATTGCAGAAAGAAATATGGTGGCAGGTTTCTTATGCAGAAAGCTGCCTCCATTGCCAGAGATTGGTCGAATCTAAGGTCAGCAAAACTCAGGAGAGCGCAAAATTGATGCCATAGTAGTTTATTTCATATGTTTAAACCTCTATGGAATTCCCATAAACAGTTGTGCCATAATGTCTTGATTATTGTAGCCATCGAGAAGCTCCTGGCTGATTGCTCAAGTTCCTAATAGTGGTATACCTTGATATTAGATTATCATCAGTGGATCCTTCTTACACAAAGGACAACTCATTAACGGTAGATGGAGTTGGAGAATCTCTACAAGGCAGCACCAGCATAAAACCTTGAAAACTAAAAGTTAATGTAAGGTCATAAAACAAGCTAAATGTCACGGAACAAAGAGACATTCATAGAAAGAGAAGTAAGTATCACATAATGTATGATTTCTTCATTCCTGGCATTCTTCGCATCTCAAGCTTCAGTATGTACAGTACTGTACAAAGGTTTTAGGCAGGTGTGGAAGAAATGCTGCAAAGTAAGAACGGTTAACAAATTAAAAGTGTTGCTTATTTTTGTCATTTAACAAGATGTAAAATGACTGAACAAAAGAAAAATGTAAATTAAATTTAGTATTTGGTGTGACCACCTTTAAAGCATCATTAGAGATGAGCGAGCATACTCGGTAAGGTGATATACTCGAGAGAGCATCGCCTTTTTCGAGTACCTGCTGGCTCTTCCCTGAAGATTCAGGAGGCCGCGGGGGTCGGGGGCGGCGTGGGGAAGCGAGGGGGAGCGGAGAGGAGAGTGAGAGAGATCCCTGTCTCTCTCTCTCCCTCCCGATCCCCTCTGCAACCCCCCGCTCACCCCTGCGCCCCCCCCCCCCCCGAATCTTCAGGGAAGAGCCAGCAGGTACTCGAAAAAGGCGATGCTCTCTCGAGTATATCGCCTGACGGAGTATGCTCGCTCATCTCTAAGCATCATCTATTCTTCTTAATACACTTGCACATAGTTTTTCATTATGCCTGAGGAAGAATCCTGAGTAGGTCTGAAAGCTCGCTATTGAAAGGTATCATATCCACAAGATTACTTGGTTTCTCTTGCTGTGAACAATCACATTTTGCTCTACTGGCTAACATGGTACTAAACTTTTTTCTTGGTACACTTGCATGCAGCTTTTGAAATTACTTGGTATGGTGGTTGTTCTAAACATCTTGGAGAACTAAGCACAGATCTTCTGTGGATGTAGCTTGCTCAAATCCTTCTGTCTCTTCATGTAGTCCCAGACAGACTGGATGATGTTGAGATCAGGGATCTGTTGGGCTGAATCACCATTTCCAGGACTCCACGTTCTTCTTTAGGGCTTTTACCCACTAGCGTTATTTAACGCTGTGATACCGCTTCGTTACCGCTGCGGTTTTTTTTTCTGCAAATGTCAATGGACTTTCTAATGTTAAAATCACATCGCACAAAAATCGCAGAAGCGCAAACTTGCAATTTTTGTGCGATGTGATTTTAACATTAGAAAGTCCCATTGACATTTGCAGAAAAAAATGCAGCGATATTGCAGCGTTAGAAAAACGCTAGTGGGTAAAAGCCCTTACTCTGAAGATAGTTCTTAATGACATTGGCTGGATGTTTGGGGTTGTTGTTCTGCTGCAAAAAAAATTTTGAGCCAATCAGATGTCTCCCTAATTGTATCGCATGATGGGTAAGTATCTACCTGTATTTCTCAGCACTGAGGACAACATTAATCCTGACTAAATCCCCAACTCTATTTGTTGAAATGCAGCCCCAAACTTGCAAGGACGCTCCATCATGCTCCACTGTTGGCTGCAGACACTCATTATTGTACCGCTCTCCACCATGCTCCACTGTTGGCTGCAGACACTCATTATTGTACCGCTCTCCATCATGCTCCACTGTTGGCTGCAGACACTCATTATTGTATGCTCTCCATCATACTTCACTGCTGCTTGCAGACACTCATTATTGTACTGCTCTCCACCATGCTTCACTGTTGGCTGCAGACACTCATTATTGTACTGCTCTCCACCATGCTTCACTGTTGGCTGCAGACACACATTATTGTACCGCTCTCCATCATGCTCCACTTTTGGCTGCAGACACTCATTATTGCACCGCTCTCTTCACCATACTTCACTGCTGCTTGCAGACACTCATTATTGTATCACTCTCCACCATGCTTCACTGCTGCCTGCAGACACTCATTATTGTTCCGCTCTCCAGCCCTTCTGTGAACAAACTGCCTTCTGTTGCAGCCAAATATTTCTAATTTGCACATATCAGTCCAGAGCACCGGCTGCCATTTTTCTGCACATCGAAGGTATCACTTTTTGCCTGCAATACTTCCAAGAATATCACTTCTGGCCAGACTTCTCCAACCAGTAGATCAGTGTACTTTGGTTCTTCTGGTTTCTGCTAGTTCTGGGCTGATGGCATGTCTGGACCTCTTCCGATATAGAAGAGAAATAAATATATTGTATCTTCCACCTGCTGCACTGAGTTTCCTTGGTCGACCACTGTTTCTACGATCCTCAGCATCGCCCAATTCTTTGCGCTTCTTCAAAAGACCGTGAACCCCCAGTCTGCTTTTAAATCTTTGCATGGGAGAAACCTTGCTGATGCAGTATAACTACCTTGTGCCTTACTACTGTGCTAAAACTTGCCATGATTTGTGATATGAAAATGTCTTCCACAACCTCACCTTTGTAGCAGTGATTGCCTGTTCTTTGCACAATTTTAAGCCTCCTACACAGCTGTTTCTGTTTCAGTTAATAGCTACTTCAACCTACATTTGAAACTGATGATCATTATCATCTGTTTGGTATAAGTGATTAATCATTCACATGACTATAATCCTACAAAATCCCTGACTGTGTGCATGTGAACCTAGAAGAATTGGTGCTGTTGTGAAGACAAAGGGCGGTCATACCAAATATTGATATGATTCATATTTCTTTTTTGTTCAATCACTCTGTATTTTTGTTTTGACAAAAATAAATTACTAACACTTCTATTTTTTCTTTGTAGAATTTTTTCACACTTGTCTAAAACTTTTATGCTATACTGTATATTGAGCTACCGAGGTTTCCTCTAAAGAATACTAATTAATTCTAATAGCAGCACTATTTTATCTGGCACCACAATAGAAGTAGCATCCGTTATCTAACTGAAGAATTAACACTGTTTTTAATAGTGATGCCCAGCAACAATTTCAAAAAAGTTTCGATGTGCTCCCCCAGCGGCGCTCCTAACCGCTCCCTCTTCCTTGCTTGTCCTGTGTTTACAACAGAATGTGGTGATATCCAAGATGACCAAGATGCAAGGGATATATGGCTGCGGTACATAGATGATATTTTCATCATCTGGGATGATACACCCGCAAGATTGCAGGAATTTCAAACAGAATTGAATACCATTAATCCTAAGTTGCAATTGACTCTTGTCTCTTCCTCTGAAAGTATCCAGTTTTTGGACCTGTTGGTGTATAAACGAGGTGATAGACTGGCCACAGACCTATTTACAAAACCTACGGATAGAAATGGTCTACTCCGTTTTGACAGCTTTCATCCGGATAGAATCACTGCCGTACAGTTAATTATTGAGGGTACGGCGCATAACCGATGTCCATGTGGATACACGGCTGAAACAGATGGCAGATACATTTTTGACTAGAGGCTATCCCCCTACATTACTTACGAACACATTACAGAGGGTCAGGTCTATACAACGTGAATCATTGACTTTGTCTGGACCTCGGGTCAAATCACGTTCCAATAAAAGAATCCCGTTGGTGTCTACCTTCAGTGTTGCTAGCAATAAGATACGAGCTATTGTTAACAGACATTGGCCTCTATTGACGACAGCAGGGGAGGCCATCCCTGAGTTTATTGACAGACCCATTATGGCCTATCGAAGACCTATGAATTTGAAAGATAAACTGTTCAGACCGTTACCAACTCCCTCTACAGGACTCAGACAGACTACTTTGGCCCCCCCCTAGAGTAGGAAATTTCCCATGTTGCAGTTGTGCTTGCTGCGGAAATATGCTGAAAGGCGACAGCTTTTATCACCCGCTTACAGGTCGACGGTATAGGATCAAGAATCGATTTACTTGTACCACTGCTTATGCAGTTTATCGGATTGTGTGCCCATGTGGCAAAGGCTGCGTGGGCAAAACGACCCAAGAGGTGAGAACGCGTATAACAAAACATAAGAGTATAATCCGTAACAACAACATTGTATTACCTGTTCCTAAACATTTTGCGGAAATGAAGCACAAAATAAGTCAACTCCGGTTTTGTATTATAGACCATGTTCCCCAAAACATTCGTGGGGGTGACCGTGAATTACAATTGAAAAGAAAAGAACTCAGGTGGATCCACGAGTTGGATACCCTGACCCCCAAGGGGATGAATTTGGAGTACCATTATATGCCTTTTCTTTGAGACCAAATGATTCACGACTGGTGTTCTCTTTCCCTGATTTCACTCCGATTGACTTCTCATCTATACGTATACTATAACCTTTTGTGTGATCTCTCCTTTTCTGGTTATTCGTGGGTCACTTATAGTGCGTCGTATAGTGATGCAAGTCACGTGACGCTGTGATGCGCTATGCAGTTTAGTGCAGCACCCCATCTAGCAGGTTTCAATGGGCGGTCCACGGATTGGGAATGAGTAACGCCCAGTCACATGCCGTAGTGGGGATCATGTGATGATGCGTTGCATAGCAACGTGGGCCATGTGACCTATGAGGTGAAGTGATGTCAACAGGGGGCAGATACCTATTGTGGGTTCCTGTTCCGGGTCAACATTGACACAGGATAATGAGAAATCCCTGTTCCCCAATCAGGTAACTTGATATTGTATGGCCTGGGGCTTCTTAATTATGATGGACAGCTTTTGGATCCACTCTTTGGCCTACATTGAGGAGTGGGTGGAGTTCAAGATGGGGGCGGTGTCTCCATACCCTATATATATGAACAGAAGTGACTGTTGGCCATTTTCAGCATGGATCTCTTGTCTGGTCAAATGGTATGTACATTACCTGCTGAGGGTATGTGGTTTTATGCGTACATTTTGTTTTCATAGATGTGTTTTTAACAGTTGTATTGTGAGATATGTCATTGTCTGTATACATTTTTATTTACGATGATGTTACCATTGTTTTTAGGCTTGATAAAGGCCAATGTGAAGCCGAAACGTTGCCTGAATTGGCTACATGGATCAATAAAGTTTCTGTTTTAAGTTGAATAATTAGTTGCACCTTTATATGCTGCCATATCTACATATTTTGGATGACGTTGAGGTTGCTAGTTCACAACCTTCTGTGGCTGTTGCATTTTTTTTGGTTGTTTTAAAGAGGTTCCTCCCAATTGGGAGTTTTTTCTGCCAATCAGTGGGTGCTGCGGGCTTCTATTTTTGAGAAGATGCAAGGGATATGACAAATTTTAAAAAGTATTACGGTGTACTCTCAGAAACTCATTTAAAGTAAGGCTCTATTGTATAGGATCCCCAGGAAACATGCTGATTGTTGTGGGTCCCAGTGCCAGGAGCCTCCACCATCATCTGCTAACTCTGGAGGAACCATTGTTCATTTGCAATGGATGCCTGTAGACCTTAAAGGTTGAAAGCTGCATGTTACCAAATTGTTAAAGGGATCCTGTCACCAGGAAAATCTACTTTCGGCAGCAGTGGTGCACAGCGCATGTGCGAGACCTCAGCGCTGAATGCGCTCATGTATGGACACTAGAGTGGTGGCCAGAGGGAGGAGAGGTAGTGTGTGAGCAGTCATGCACAGATTCAGAGAGCTCTCGGCACGCCTTGACTCAAGGCTAATCATTTGCATCAATAAAAGAATTTCCAAAAATTCAGAAAGTTTTTTTTTTTAGTAAAAGCAAGTGTGCCATGGTTGATCTGGACTGCTTAGCGCTAGGGAGGCAGCCTAAAATTGATTTTCCTGGTGACAGGTTCCCCTTAATTCTAGCTAAAAGGAAGAGAATCCAATCAGATCAACATAGGCTAATAGGCCATCTTACAAGGGGTTAGCTATGTCAGGCTAACACTTTTAGGCTACATTCCCACTGTATTTCCTGTACCCTATTTCCATGTGTCAGGTCCTTTATTTACCCAACGGAGGTCAAAATAATGTCTTTTAGTCCTCTATTGCACTGGCATACCTTTTTTTTGTTCTATGGAATATTGCAGGCTGCGCTAATCTGTTGGTCACTGCATATGTGCACCCATGCACTTGCTTGTAGTAAGTACAGAGCTTTTTCTTGTATTTGCATTTGTGGAGGAGTAGCTGCCTCCATATCTCTCCTGCACCCTATTTTATCATCTGTCCTAAGCCTTTAATTTAAAATACATAGCCGGATCCTACTTTCTCTGAATGCATTTGGAAGCTTAGGCCCAAAGAGAGGTGGATCTGTCAGAGTAGATTCAATCTAAGCAAAGGTCGCTTTGACGTAGCAGATGGGTCCGCTTGTTTTGATGTAAACGTGCACTAAATACCTTGCATTTCTATGCAGTTCGTAAAAATTAAAAAAAGTTATGCAATTCTACTTCAGATATAAAATGTTTCTATGAGTGCTGTTGGATGTTTTTGCTTTTAGGATATAGCACTGGCATCCCGCAGAAAAAAAGTATATCACAATGGATATGTTTGTTTTTATTTATTTTTTTTAACATTGGAGTCTATTGAGAGACATACTGTATGTAACTGTTTGGTATTACAGTAGAATGTGTCAGTCATCCATCAGAAAATCCTTCTGACGTATACCTCTAACGTACACTGCAAAAGCAGTGTGAATTGACTGTTATTTCTGAACATGCCCAATCTTGTCTGATATCAAAAGCTAAGCAGGGTCAGGCCTGATTAGTACTTGGATGGGAAACTGCCCGGGAATACCAGGTGCGGTGGGCTATTGCTATTCCTCACTGACACAAGCAGAGGTCACTCTCCTCCTTTATGAGTTTTTTTTTCTCTGTGACCCCCTAACACCAATTTAGAGATCATAAAACTGTCACATTCTTTACCAGTGGACTAATTAAGTATTTACTTCTCTGTTCATCTTGTTTGGTATTGTTTTAAGTGCAAATTACTCTTGCTTAGGGGACCCTGTGAGGTCCGAAAGCTTGCAACAACATCATGTATTTTTGTTAGCCATTAAAAGCTATCATATCTACAAGATTACTTGGTTTCTCTTACTGAGGACAATCTCATTTATAATATGCACTTCTGCTTACTAATAGACACTTGTCTCTACCATTGTATGTTAGTAGTTTTGTTTTGACTTCCTTTTGGTTAATTTGAAAATAATTTACATAAAAGATCTATTTTTTATCTAGCACAATCAGCATTGTGAGAAAAGAGTTCAGTCAGGGGCGTAACTATAGAGGGTGCAGGGGATGCGGTTGCACCCGGGCCCAGGAGCCTTAGGGAGCCCATAAGGCCTCTCTTCACCATATAGGGAGCCCAGTACTATGAATAAAGCATTATAGTTGGGGGCCCTGTTACAGGTTTTGCATTGGGGCCCAGAAGCTTCAAGTTATGTCTCTGTGCAGCGTGGTTTAGGTATGGGTACGGGTACAGATACAGATAGAGGAGGGGCCCCAGCTCACCTTTTGCATCAGGGCCCCTGAGCCTTTAGTAACGCCTCTGAGTTCATGAGATACATTAAAGAAAACTTGACCACTTTCAATGGAAATTTCCGTCACACTTTCATAGATAAAGTGCCCTTGTTTCAGTGTTGAGGTTCCTTGGACAATTCTGAGGTCCATCCACTATCTATACAGAACATGTGATGTCCATTACTAATTACATCATAATACTTGTTGCTATTGTACATAAAGAAGGGATCATCAGTAAGATCAAATAGGTTATTTGTGATCACCTCATACGCAATAGACCCTAGTGGTAAGTGATTGCTCCAGAGTCACCTCCAAATATCTACTGCTGGACTTTTGGGGCCAATTCTTGTGTCAGAGTCTAGGCCCATAGAAGGATCCCCTGAGCGCCGGTTTGACCCTGACCCGATTCTTACCTTTTGACATTTGGAGTTCTCCTCTAGGATAAAGCAGCATAAAACCTAGTAGTAAATGATAAAAGCACAACATCTCGCACAAAGCATTTCCTGTGTGCAGTTCCAGGAACAATCTTCTAGAAATCTTGCATAGAAAAAAGGTTTGCAGTTTTAGGGCTTATTCAGACGTGCGTATATTGGCCGGGTATTCACGCCCGACCGATATAGGGTGTCCCTCCCACTCACCAGCTCTCTGTTTCTGTCCTTGTCTCCAAGCTATTTACAATGGGAGTTCATAGCCAGCATGCAGATCGGCGTATATGTAGTGGGGTACTCCCATAGCTTACCTAAGTAGTGACATTTTAATGTTTATATTTGCAACAGTTTTGTTTTTAAGTAATGAGCCTGGCACCTAGTGGCCAAGTAATGTAATTGAACTCATTTTACCTTGCTCTAGTGTTTATGTGTTTTTTGAATATTGATTGGTACTAGACTATTATGCAGGGAAGAAGTGGAGACGTGCGGCTGTACATGAGATATAAAAACACATGCTCACCTGGAAATGCACACTCAACAAGAGGTCTTCGTGTGTGAGAGGAGCCTATGTGTCAGATCACTCTGCACAGGTGAGCATTAGCGCCCAAACTCTGGCGGTAGCGCCTGACAGTAATTAATATTGGTGTTCCTGAAAACTAGTCCAGTTATCAGCGTTCTAATCATCAACCTGTGAACTGAAGTTTCGGCGTTATCTGTATATACCAAAGCTGCACATAATCCACTTCCTCCTCAACGCCTGCCAGCTCCATCCAACCTGGTCAAGAAGGTTTGAGCATGGAGAAAGTGTGGTTCATAGATAACATCCCCAGCTAAGGGCCTCCTGCATGTGAACCTGCAACAGGGCCCATCATGCCCAATACCCTTTAACCTCTGGGACCTACATGGACTGTCTCCAGACTTGAAAGACCCTCCATCAGAATCCCTGCCTGTGACCCTTACTACACCCCTGGGACCACTGTCATGTCTACAACTGCATATCAGGCAGGTAGGAACTATTAGGGGTTGATCCAGGGAACAGTCTAATTGCCATTAGGGAGTCGGGAAGGAATTTTTTCCCCAAAAAGGGCTAATTGGCTTCTGCTCTTGGGGTTTTTTGCCTTCCTCTGGATCAACATAGGAGGATAGACAGGTTGGACTAGATGGACATTGTCTTCATTCGGCCTAACGAACTATGTTACTATGTTACTATGTTATATCCGCAGAACCCATGCAGAAAAATCCAGTGCAGATTTTGAATAAGCCTCCTTGGTCTCCTATTGCAACACAGCACAGAAAGGAGAACCCCTTCTCTAAATGAGGACTTCCGGAGAAAAATGATGTCACATGCACCAATAAAAATGAGCCATAGTCGCATTAAGTCTCCCAGAACAGGAGCCGCTCTTTGCAGTTCTTCATTCTGCCTTATGTAAGCGGGTTTTAAGGGAGAAAATGCAAAAATGTTTTTCAACTTTTTGCTGTGTTTTTGGTGTCCCTTTAATGTGTGGTTCATGCAGCGTCCTGGCTGTGTGCAGGTGCTCAGTCTGGTGTGACCAGTTATTGTATTGTACATTGTGTAAATGCTGGATCCTTGTCACTGTAAAACAAACACTCTAAGAACCCCCGAGGGTACGCTGACACTTCAGAAGTGGTATAGCCCTGAGCGACATCACTACTGTTTTGCAATAGCTGTGTAAAGTGCATAACGTGCTACAATTAAGTTATTTCCTACTAATGTTATGGAAAATTATAGCCTGTTTTTATCATAAGAATGCCACCAAACATTGCATGAGACCTCAAAAACACTCATTTAGGTCGGATTTATTCGGCGTCTTTCACACAGGCGACAGCAATATCACCGGTACAAAATCGCAGCACTACCGCAGCTTTGTCCCTGCGATTTTGCAGCATCAGCTATGCGTTTTCTTGTGAAAAATCATGAATCCTATCGCTGCTGCCAGTGATAAAATTGTGCACAAGAACGTTAAGCCCTAACCCGAAAATAAGCCCTAGCTGTACTCAAAAAAATAAAAACTACTTATCTAAAAAGGCTCAGGCCGGGTCATCCCACTGCTCTCCGGAGCTCTACCACGCATTCTGCAGTCCTCGTTTGCCCACAGAACGTCACTTCCTGGTTGCGGGATTCATAAATCCAGGAAGCGGTGGCTCTATTGTTCCTGAGCGCTACTGAGCCAATCAATGCAGGGCTGGATGAACCAATTACAGCCAGCGCATTGGTTCCTCCAGTGCTGCATTGGTTGAATGAGCAGCACTTGCGAACCAATGAGAGCCATTGCTTCCTGGAGGCGGGATTTATGAATCCCGCAACCAGGAAGTGATCTTCTGTGGGCGAACAAGGACTGCAGGACGCGGAGCATAGGAGAGCAGTGGGAGGACCCAGCGCAAGCCTTTTAGGTAAGTGTTCCTTTATTTTTTTTGGGGGGTGCAGTGAGGGTTTATTCTCGGAGTAGGGCTTATTTTCTAATGTTAACGTCACATTGCATTTCTTGCATTGCTATGCAACAGAAACGAAGGCTCCATAGTAAAACAGGCTACAAAAAAAAGCAAATCGCAGCAATATAGAGCATGCCAAGATAATAGCATACAAAACATCACTAAAGTAAAGGAACCCATGGGAAAGCATGGGCTTCACATACATGCGGTTTGTAGCGCCGAGAAAATCATGCAATTTTGCACCCGTGTGAAAGCAGCCTTAGGTGCATTTCTTGCCAAGCTTTTTCAGTGCCAAAAACACTGCGAGCAGTTGGTTGATTTTAACCTATAGGATATGTGAATCTATCTACTCACATAGGCACGCACTGGCCATTTGTTTAGTATGTATCACATGACAGTGGGGAAAAGACTGTGGTGCACCCAGCACAAAGTGCACAATTTCTGGCCTCAGATACATGGTTTATGTATATTTTCATGATAACATAAACAGTAACATATGCAAGATGAGTATATAAATGCAGCAACAAAAACAAGCATAATGCATAGATACGGTACCAGAACAAAGCTTCCTACATGGATAGGTAGTATAGATCTAACAATTTCTGCCAGGTTCTTCCCCTCTGGGAATTCAGCCACCCAGAAGATAAAATTTCAAAGGAGCATTTTCCAATGTATAAAGGACCCCGTTATCTGACGAGGGGATTGTTTTGAGCCTTTACATGCTGCAGTAGATAATTGCAAAACATAGCTGGTTTCTTCCAAAAACAGCACCACACCTGTCTGGTATTGCAACTCCACTAGGGCTGAGATATGGCGGGCTTAGTACAGTTTCCCTATACGGAGAACATGAAGGGGCACAGGCCTTTTCATGTATTCAGCGCATCCCCAGTAGGTCCATGTGCTTAGACAGAATCTTCTGGTTTAAATTACGCATATATCTGTCTGTCCATGGAGGCCACACCCCTCATGACAAGCTCCACCCACTTTTAAAAAAGTTCTGTGGCCAGTGCAAAAGGAGAAAAACCTTCCATAAATGTGCCCTATATTTTTCAAAGCTCCTTTTGTTCCAGTCTACTGTTGGAGGTATACATTGGGAGGATATAAACATACGATGTCCATAGTCTACCATGTTAAGGGGCCTTGCCAGGCAAACGTCTTATTGCTCTCCAGGGTGCAATTAGCATACAAAGCTTAATGGGAGATTTAACATACTTTTCAATCCCTTCATTAGTGCAATGTCCCGATGTACTTTGTGACCCGTGGAGTGACTAGCCAGATCCTCCAGCAGAACGGACGTTACTGTCTCTATTAGAGATGAGCGAGCACGCTCGGATAAGGCAGTTACTTGAGCGATCATCGCTCTTCTCGAGTAACTGCATTCTCGTCCGAGCAGGCTCGGGGGAGGGGGGGAAGAGAGAGAGAACTCTAACTCCCCACCCCCCACCCCCGAGCCTGCTCGGACGAGAATGCAGTTACTCGAGAAGAGCGATGCTCGCTCGAGTAACTGCCTTATCCGAGCGTGCTCGCTCATCTCTAATCTCTGTTCATTCTTAGGAGACTTATTTTGCAGCTCTAATAGGAATGACTAGAAATAGTCACTACTAGTCCACACATAACGCACCAGAGGATTCAACTAATCACAATGGAGGTGACGTGGGACTAATGGAGGACCTGACCGGAGTGGATCTCTCAACAATCAAGGAAGGTAAGGATGTTATATCCCCTAATATGCGGTAAATTGCAATTTTGCGCGATCGCGATTTTAACATTAAAAAGTCCCATAGACCCCTGGAGAAAAAAAATGCTGCGAATTTCGTAGTGAAAAATAACTGTAGTGGGTAGTCACCCTTAGGGAGAAGGTGAATGAGTGAGGAGACTTATAAGGCCATCCATGCTCCTCTGGGTAATATGCAAATAAGGGAGATGGAACAATACCTCTGCAGCGCCACCTATTGGAACACATTGACTGGCAGAAATGCTGCCTTCCAATAGGTGGTGCTGCAGAAGTATTGCTCCATCTCCCTTCTTTGTATATATTTTATGCATGATGTTGCTGCATAGAAAAGCGTACTTGACTACACTCTCCTATACAGCCAAAAAATATATATATCAACGTATTGTAGCCGAAGGAGGCCAAAAGGACATGTGCTGAATGGGGGTCCACGGATACATTTGACATACACTGCCGATGAATTTTGCAGCACATACAGTGAATGTGCGCTGTGAACATAGCCTAAGCCAACCATATATAATAAGATGTCTCAGAAACACCTTTGTAGCTCCCCGCTGTGCTTGTGCCTCTGGCAGCACAGTAGGGGGTTCCATTTCTTTCCTTTTTTATAAGAAAATATTTGGAAAATGCTGGAAAATTAATCTTCTTGGTCAAAACTGAACACCTCTAATTGCAAGAAACACCCAAAAGCCAGTCTTATAAGCTCTATCGTCATTATCCTTGCACTGGGCCACAATATCCAATCACGTATGGACGACCCCGCGCTACTACTGCTAATATAATTAAGTTAACGACTATACAGCTGGTATATGCAATATATAAAATGTATTGTAATATAAGTAATTAAAAGCTCCAATACATCTTAAATAAAAAATGTAGCAACTTAGCAAATAATGTATTAAAAAAATCTCCTACTCTTTTATACATACAGTTTCTTTGCAAACATTTCTGTCTCTAGGATTACAGACTATAAGGAGGGTCAACAGGAGTGGAGTTTCTACTTAGGGAGAGCATCCAGAAGGTGTGAAGAGACTTATAAGGCCATGCATGCTCCTCTGGGATATGTATGCAAATGGAAGATGAAACAATGACTCTACAGCGCCACCTATTAGAAGGCAGCATTCCTGCAAGTCAATGTCTGACCTTTTGAGGGAGAGACTTCATCCCTCTTGACTAGAGATGAGCGAGCGTACTCGGCCAGGCCCCTTTTTCGCCCGAGCGCCGCGATTTTCGAGTACTTCCGTACTCGGGCGAAAAGATTCGGGGGGCGCCGTGGGTGAGTGGGGGGTTACAGCGGGAAGTGGGGGGGAGAGGGAGAGAGAGAGGGCTCCCCCCTGTTCCCCGCTGCTACCCCCCGGCGCCCCCCAAATCTTTTCACCCGAGTACGGAAGTACTCGAAAATCGCGGTGCTCGATCGAGTAATTACTTGAAACGAGTAGGTTCGCTCATCTCTACTCTTGACCAAAGTCATAGACCTCTGACCCAGCAAACTTCACTAATGAGGGAGGCAAACCCCCCAAAACAGCTGTCCATAATGGTTAGCTTTCCCTTCTTTAGAAGATTTTGATTTATATTCCCAGTCACTTTGATAAGGTCTGTTCTGTTAATAGGTCATTGACTTGCAGGAATACTACCTTCTAATAGGCAGACCATAAATAAACACTAGGGATATGCGTAAAAAATGCCAGTTTCTGGTATTAAAAAAAAAAATCATAAAATTTGGCACAAAAACTGTGACTTTTGGCACTTGCACTGCTGTCCACTATCTGAAAAAGAAGGTATGGCTTGTCAAGATGGGTGTAGCCATCCCAAACTGACACATTTATGTATAATTAAGCCAGAAACTGCCGTAAATTATACCAGAAATATATGCCAGGTGAGACATGGCGTACATTTTTCTGTAGGCACACGGAGGTGCCAAGAAGCGCCTAATGTATGAAGAGGAGTGCACCTCTATATATGAAGCATATTGAGTGCTGGGGAAATAATACTTGAAGTGCTGCTCTTAATACATATTCCCCACTGTGTAAACACATCACTCTCTTCTATTACAATGTTTGATTTCTGTATCCCTGGAGACGGGGGCGTAACTAAAGGCTCAGGAGCCCTGATGCAAAAGGTGAGCTGGGGCCCCCCCTCTATCTGTATCTGTACCCGTACCCATACCTAAACCATGCTGCGCAGAGACATAACTTGAAGCTCCTGGGCCCCAATGCAAAACCTGTAACAGGGACCCCAACTATAATGCTTTATTCATAGTACTGGGCTCCCTATATGGAGAACAGAGGCCTTATGGGCCCCCTAAGGCTCCTGGGCCCGGGTGCAACCGCATCCCCTGCACCCTCTATAGTTACGCCCCTGCCCGGAGACACATAGCTCTCGAATGGGAGCTGTATACACAAAATGGTAGGAGATCTTCAATCAAGACTATTTACAAAGTTCTTGCATTTTGTATTGGAGGTAAATTGAAGCAAAAAAAAATAACATTGATTGCAAAATCTAAAAACATACCGAAAGCGTTTAATCTTAAAGGGAAAGTATCACCTAAATTATTTTACCAATTACAACCAAATACTGGTATATTTTTCATGTTCTGATGTTTTTGTTTTCCGACTGTAGTTTTTTATTCTATTTTCTGTACATGACTATGGGGAGTTGCCACCTTGCCTGACCTACAGTTAACAGCCCTTAAGAGATATGATTTACAGCAGCCTTGTGGGCCACGAACACAATGGACGGGACCTGACCCATTAACTATCATGAAAGAGTGTTCTAGACGTGTTATGTGACCTATGCAGAGGTTATTGTGCACGGAAGGGGAGGAGGTGAGCTGTGACTATCACCTACTTTGAATGGTGGATCATGCGTTATTTACATAGAGATGTTACCTTTCGTTGCAATTCTGAATGTGATTATAATGAAATGACTGCTGAGAAGTGATCTCTACAGAACAGGAAGTGTCAGTCTAAATAGACTAAAGTTACCCTTACACAGGACGGCTGTCAGGTACATAAGCGACTGACAGCTGTCCCATGCCCTATAGCCCAACTATAGCTCCTGTGCTTTACACAGGAGTGATAATCATTCTGTGAATGGAGGCAAAGTGGGCTAGAGATCGTTCCAGCCCACCAGCCTCCATATACAGTAAACAAACGGCCTTTTTACACGGGCCAATAGGCGTTTGGTTTTTAGTAGTAAGCGATTTCTTGCACAGTGCCCTGTCGGTGGCGGCGTGTACATGGGACTATTATCACCCCAATTCATTGCTTACAGCAATAATTTGGGCAATAATAGCCCCTGTCTAAAGGTGCTTTTAGTAGCAGTATTTTTAGGAATTTTTAAAAAAAGATTGCAGATTTTTTTTAAATCCCCCAAAATCTGAATGAGTATTTAAAAAATATGCTCACTTACACAATACGTACTTTTCGGATGACACATTCTCTTTCATTTAAAACTATAAATATAGTGCTCAAAGATATAATAATTAGATTTTCCTATAATTAATTCATTAAAGCATTTGTTAAGAAACAAAGATTTAGAGCTGCAAATCAACCCTCAATGGGACTGTATCACCTATATTTTCTTTTTTACTGATTAAAACCAAATATTGATACATATTCAATTTTTCTAATCCGCTTTTATTTGCTGTAGATTTTTTTATTCTGCTGTCTGTATGTGACTATGGGGGTGGGCATCTGCCCTGAGCTTAATTTCACAGCATTTAGATATATGCATTACAGCAGCTTCATGGGCCATACCCACAATGGACAAGACTTGTATGGGAGATTATTCTAGGCATGTTCTGTGACCTGTGCATAGGTCATTTTGTGGAGAAGAGGTAGATAGTCTCAGCTTATCATCTATTATGAATGGTGGATCCTGTGTTGTCTACATATAGGTGTTACCTTTCAGTGTAATCCTGCCTGTGACGTTAGTGAGATGAGTGTTGCAAAAATATTTAACACAAAAATGTAATTTATATAATAGGTCATTTTTTGAGGACAGCTTTAACGGCACAGTCTAGTATTGATATAGTCTAGATCCCAGAAAATCTAAATGAGAAGGATTTGCAACTTTATGAAAACTAGTGCACATAAAAACAGGATTTCACAATTCTGTTGTATGTTACACAATAAAAATTATAGAAAGAAAATAATTAACTCTTAATTTTGCAACATATATATATATACACACACACACACACACATATATATATAAATATATATATATATATATATATAAATATATATATATATGGTTATTATACACTCTATTAGGGAATTGTGGGTTCTTAAAGGGGAGGTCCTCTGTTCAGTATCCTCTTCTCTTTGCTATAGTGAAGAGTAGTTACAAACAGCGTCTCTCTCAAGGACCAGACCTATATTAAACAGACAAGTCATTGATATGAATAGACCCTGTGTAATACTTAAATTTCCTCTGTGGTGGCGCTGCAGGGAAACTGAACACTAACTGCCAGGTTTCTCCACAGATCACAGCTGATCACTGGGGGTCTTTGCAGGGAGACACTTTCTGATCATCTTATTGTCAAGGGACTGTTATAACAAGTAGAATTTATCAAAAGCAGAAAGCATCTTTAAGGTGGATGCTGTGAAACAGCCTTGCAAATTATGGATTAATAGTCAAACAGGTCATATATAGGGCAATTAATTTGGGTCCGACTTAAGTGGATTTTCCTACATATTGTGAAATAGTCTATAATTTTTTTCAATCATCAGCACAAAACAAGGTCATAATATCCGCTGAAAAACATAATCGTAATAATATCAAATTCCCAACTCCACGCAATAAACTTACTAGACTACTTACTGCTCTTAAAATATAGAATAAAAGAAATGCAATCATTGCTCGCACACAACACAAAACATTGCTGATTTCCCGAAACGTGCATAAAATGCACTAAAATCTAAAAAGCTACGTAATAATAACTTGCAGATATACAACTTCAGTATATAACCTTAAACCATCATCATCACCATTGTTTGTTTGTTGCTGTATCAAATTTAAAAATATATACAATAAACTATTTTTAACTTCAAGATACTGTATATTGAAAAATACTGAATGCATTTTGTTTTGTTTTGCAACTAGAAAACAAAATTCTCACAAGTAATCATAGACTATGGTGCCTTTGTGATCCCTGAGACCACCTAGTTATAAATGGAAAAACGTTTGAAAAAAAAAAAACATATCCAAAAAAGGCTAAAACTTTTTGGATATTTGCATGTTTATATATGAATGTTGCACTGTAATTTCTTACAGCAGTTTGCACAGAATGTAAAGTTTCTACAGAACTACAACACATAATAATATATAGAGGACAAGCTGTCAACTACAGAGATTTTTAAAGCCTTGGGCACAGGATGGGAAACTCAGTGAGAAACTGACAGCTACACTTCCAACATGATCACTAGCATAGTTTATTATACTGACTGATATGATGGACAGCTAACCTTTCTGTCAAGACTTGGGCCTCCTGAAAATCCCATTAGCCTGAGGCGCAGTAGTCCCTCCTGGTCGCTGTGGTGAAGAATATTCTGGACACATACCCCAGACAGATTTGGTGACTAAAAGATGTTACGTATGCACAAAGTGATAGACATACGCATCAGAAAGGTCAGATTCCTGCCATTGCAAGATTCCCGAATGATTCTACATTGATAAAACAGTCCAGAGTCAGTAAAATAAGTTATGCTGGGAGTCACATTTACATATACATGTGTGTGTGTATATATATATATATATATATATATATATATATATATATATATATATATATATACACACAGGCCATTATGTTATATTTTACACGCATTTTTATATATGCACACATGAAATTAATTTAAAGCATCTCTTACATTCAATATATATTCTTTTCCTATTTTTCAGAAGGCGGGGCAGAGTGACTGTCTTATTGACAGCAGTACAATGAGAGGTGACTATATATATATATATATATATATATATATATATATATATATATATATATATATATAGGTTTTTTAAGTCCAATTATACAAACTATAGCAAAACATACAATTTCTAAAAAGTTTTTGCTATTTGCTGCTTTTTTTTAAAATTACCAAATCTGTCACATTTCTCAGAAATAACTTATGCTTACGTGAAAGCTTCTGATAAAATAATGCAAAAGAACCAGTCCTTGATTCTGTTTTTATTGCAAAGAAATTAAAAATGATATATGTATATATAAACTATTTCTCTATAAATATAAATGATCTTTTGAAAGCAAACAAAAAAAAAATACTATACTTTCAAAGAAAAAAAAACACATTGCATTTTTTCTTCAGGGCATGAAAATATACAAATAGAGAGAGGATAGTAAAGAATTAAATCAGAAATACTTGTTGAAATTTGGAGACCAATACAGCATGACATCAGCTCTGTGTGATAAATTAAAAAAAGAACATATCGGGAAATGAAGTGAGAAAGTTGAACAATATCATCCTAAAGCATTTTTTTTAATTCAAGAAAGCAAATATAAAACTGATGAATCACCCCAGTTCTATGTCAGAAAATAGCAAAAAATTATAATCATTTAGCTTACTTTAAAGATGGAGCAAAAAAAAACTATGGAATTAAAAAAAAATTCTGTTGACTTATTGGCTGCTCTGTATAGTCTTAGCAGATTTAAAGCACAAGCTTTTAACCACTAACAAAGCAAAATTGCATTCACTCCATGGCAAATTTGCTCCACACCCTGTTACCATTAGCACACTGCTAAAGAGAAAGGGAGAAGAAGTCTAAATAATACATTGTTTTAGACTAATGTTATCTGGCTCCACATACTCTTAATTTACCCCCTGCACAATTAATTAGGCCCGCAATGGCAATTATCTAGTTAAATCAATCCGTTGATATTCCAAGCAGATTTGTAGCAGGGGTTGACAAGGTTAACAAAGGCGGGTCTAAGAGTGCATTCAACAAAAGACTCAACTTCCAGGCTGCAGTGAATGAATCAATAGGGAGAAGCCCTAGTTGGATGGTCTGATCCAGAACACAAGTGCTTATATGGAAATTTACCCCCACAAGAAAATCTGGTTCGCAACCCTCTTTTCTATGTTGAATACAACAATCAAGCAAGTTATTTAATGCATACCCAATGCATCCTATTCAGGCTTGTATTTTTCCATTAGTCTTATATCACTGCTTCTTTTAAAAAAATAGGCCAAATTTTTTGTGGAATTTTTTTTTCTTAAAAGCCTTGTTGTAAGGTCTTGAAAAAAAAATATTGTCATTACAAAGAAATACATTCAATAAGCTGTTCATTGTCATTTCGAGCTTTAATGACTAAAGTTGGGATTGTTACTGTGGTGAAACCAACTTGTTACCAAAGTAAAAGTAAATAAAAAAACATATTCTTGTGTCTGGAGAAGGCCAAAGGTCTCTCAACTGGTGGGGTAGTGAGCTGAGGCAGAGAGGTATCTTATTAAGCTAGATAAGAAGCTGCTTACAAGTGCTATCAAAGTCCTTATTCTTAAAGACCCACCCCCACTCCCACCCCCACAAAAATAAAGCATTTTTTCCTTATTTTCTCCAAGTAGATGGCTTTGCAAAAGACAAAGAAATGGTTTCCCATTAAGAACCCAGCAGCCTTAGAACCCACCAATAGTTAGAACATCCTACATTAAAAAAGGTATGATCTGTTGTCATTTAAATACAAAATATACTTACAAAATGTTACAGGTTTGTTATTTACAACAAAACATATACAGTGTACAAGTCAGGAGGGTTGGAATTGGGCATCACACTGTTGTTTCTCCTTGTTTGCTGTTGGTGAGTCTTGTATAAAACTTTCTCCAGGAATTAAGAGTTTTGCCAGACCAGATCCAAAAACCAGAGGTTATTCCTACAATTAAGGTCATGAGATATTTGATCATGAAGACAGTAAAATCCGGTGTCATGGGCGGGTGATTGGTACTGGGGCATTGGACAGCATATGTCTTGCAACTTTGGCTGACCCAACTTTTCTCCCACTGTTCCCTAAAAGCCTGTTCATAAAAATAACAAGCAATGACAATAGTGGCCGGAACGGTGTACAGGACACTGAAGATGCCTATCCTCACCATTAGCTTCTCCAACTTTTCAGTTTTGGTGCCATCATGTTTCATAATGGTTCTGATCCTAAAAAGGGACACAAAACCGGCCAGAAGGAATGAAGTGCCAATGAACAAGTAAACAAAAAGTGGGGCCAAGACAAATCCTCGCAGGGCATCCACATTGTTTATTCCAACAAAGCAAACCCCACTGAGAATATCTCCATCCACTTGCCCCACAGCCAAGATCGTGATGGTTTTGATAGCTGGCACTGCCCAAGCTGCCAAGTGGAAGTATTGAGAATTGGCTTCTATGGCTTCATGTCCCCATTTCATGCCAGCTGCTAAAAACCAAGTGAGTGAGAGTATGACCCACCAGATAGAACTGGCCATGCTGAAGAAGTAAAGCATCATGAAGAGGAAGGTGCAGCCCTCTTTCTTGGTGCCCTGGACCACTGTCTTGTAGCCATCCTCCGAGAACCTCTCATTGCACACTACTTTGTCTTCTAGAAGGAAACCAGCAATGTAGGCTATAGCCACCATGGTGTAGCACCCAGAGAGGAAGATGATGGGCCTTTCAGGATAGCTGAAGCGTTTCATGTCCACCAGGTAAGTCAGAACAGTGAAGAGGGTGGATGCACAACAAAGTACTGACCATATTCCTATCCATATGCGGGAGAAGCGCAATTCCTCTGGTGCAAAATACATTAGCCCATGCACTTTGCCAGCCTCACAAGGAGCACCACAGTCCTTTTCCCCCAAGAAGTGATAGTTGACATAAGCTGGCACCTTTAGTGCCCGGGGGCAGGTGAATTTGTCCCTGTGGGGTGATCTGATGTTAGGGTTGCTGGTCCACAACACTGGCACAGCTGGTGTAGGGGTGCCCTTGTCTGAGGTATTTTGCCCCACACACAGCTCCCCTGCCCCATTCACTGGGAACTTCTCACAGCGCAGACTCTCAGGCCACTGGAAGCCGAACTTATTCATTAGAGCCTCGCAGCCTTGCCTTGCCCTCTCACATAGGGACCTGCATGGGGGCAGCGCCTGCTCCAGCACCGTGCACACTGGCGCATACATGGAGCAAAGGAAGAACCTCAGCTCTGGGGAGCACTGAACCTTTACCAGCGGGTAGAATTGGTGCACCTCCAGCCCAGCATCCTCCTGGTTAGTGTGCCCTAGCAGATTGGGCATAATAGTCTGGTTGTAAGCGATATCCGTGCAGAGGGGGATGGAGATAGGTTGGCAGTAACCATGGTCCGGGATAGAGATGCCTTTCTCTCCATTATACTGCGCCTCCACCGCCAGGCTGGCACAGAGCAGCGCCAGCAGGCTGCAAAGTTTATTGGAGCCCCGCTGTGCCATGCTGCTGCCAGGATCCCTTGCCATGAGAGTTGAGTGGGTGCAGCATGAAGCCTCGGAGTAGCTGTGTGCTCGGATCCTGGGGTAGAACCTCCTCCCGGTCCCGGTCTCCTCGCTGTCTGCAGTCAGGAGAAGAGCGCAACTCACTCTGATACATTTGTATCAATCCTTCAACTCATCTGGGCCGTTTCCAGGCTCCCCGCTGCCCGCCTCTCCAGCGAGAGGGAGGAGCCTTGAAACCGATGCGAACTCGTCTGCTAAGTAAGTAAGGGATCCTCACACAACTGTGTCCTGACAGCTCGTCTGAAAGTTGGAGTCCTATAGGCTACCCCATTCTTATCAGGCATATAGGCAGCTATAAAAGGAGCAGGCAGCCAGAGTGATGACAGCCACCGACAATAGCTGTCCCTTTAAATAAATATAGGGTTAATTTCATGTATATTGACTGATGTCTCAGTAGGTTGGATACTATGTACAGGGACCCCATGTGAAACTATACCATGCTCTGTCAGTAGTTGCCTATAGCTAATCTTTAGAAGCAATGTACTATGGGAGAATGATGCCTTATATACATCATCCAATGCAGTGTGTCACATTTTTTTTTCTGCCAGATTTGTACAAGAAGTTATCTAGAAGTATTTAAAGGGGTATTCCAGGGACTTTAACTAGTGATGAACCATCAGGATAGGATATCAGTAGTTAATCAACAGGCCCCAGCTAATCAGTACAGCAGCTGGACATTGTGATAGATGGTCAGGGGAGCAATTGTAATACCCCACGTCACGACTATTGAGATTAATGTCAGCGCTGCCTCCTATTACACTTCCAGCTCCTCCTTATGAAAGGTTTGCATGCAGATTTTAATGTGGATTTGGATGCAGTTTTGTCACAGAATTAGGAGTGAAATTGACAGCAAAATCCATATCTAATACCTTGTTTCCCCGAAAATAAGACAGGGTCTTATATTAATTTTTGCTCCAAAAGATTTTACTTATTTACATGTATAGCTGCCTGGACACTATTTAAATTGCCTTTTTTATCAATTGTAACTAGGGATTATTTTTGTAGTAGGGTTTATATTTCAAGCATCCTCAAAAATCCTGAAAAATCATGCTGGAGACTTAAAAATCCTAAAAAAAAATAATGCTAGGGCTTATTTTCAGGGAAACAGGATATATATGGATTTTGTGGTGGATTTGTTTATGGTGTAAAATCACATCCAGTGTGGATCGTTCCTTAGGCTATGGCCACACAAGTCACAATTCCATGCCAATTTGTGGACATTGCTGTGGACTCTCCACAGAATTCACCCCACTCACTGAAAGAGGTAAATTCCATGCTGGAAATCAACAGCAAACAATTGATGTTGCGGATTTATTCGTCGCACATGTTAATTCTGCTGTGGATACTGCACCAATTTTTTCTGCACCATGTAGATGATGAGGTTTGTGGAAATCTCATTGACATAGCTTGTAAGGCGTATAATGGGGATTTTTCGCAGGTAAGTCCACTATGCAAAATCCACAGCATTTACTCTTTGTGTGGACATACTCTTGATGTTTCTCAGTGGATCTTGTTGATTTCACTTGTATGCAGACAACCCAATGTCTATGGAGACAGGATGGCTTTTAGTCTGCCTGGGCATATTGATGTGAGAAAATGTCATCAGATGCATCTGGCGGGCAGTTGCTTATCTTTACTGCATCAATAACTAATCCAAGCGTTCCCATTTGTTTAGTAGTTAGGGCTCTTTTATATTGGACAACCTGTTGGGCACAGATGCCCAACAGGTCATCCCAGCAATATTTGATCCTGTGCTTTTACACAGGAATGATCAGCACTCCGTGAATGGAGGCAAAGCGAGCTCGGGATCATTCTGGTCTTTTCACCTCCATTCATGGTAAACAGGCAGTTGTTTATTGATGAATGACTGCCTGTTTACACGGGCTAATAAGTCTTTCAGTTTTCTGCATGCACAAACTGACCGTTGAACGATTCATCATTTAGTCGGGGCATGCATTTACACTGAATGCTGGTTGTGGAATCTGAATGATTTATCGCCCCCTGTAAAAGGGCCCTTAAAAGGGTTGTGACTAGAGATGAGCGAGCATTGCCCTTAGCGAGTACCTGCCCGCTCATGAGAAAAGGTTCGGCTGCCGGCGAGGGTGACAGGTGAGTTGCGGCAGTGAGCAGGGGGAGCGGGGGGGGGGGGGGGGTGGGGGAAAGAGAAGGAGAGAGAGATCTCCCCTCCGTTCCTCCGCGCTCTCCCCCACCAGCAGCTGAACCTTTTCTCTTGAGCGGGCAGGTACTCGCTAAGGGCAATGCTTGCTCAAGCAATTGCCCTTAGAGAGTATGCTCGCTCATCACTAGTTGTGACAAGAGGCACAGCCTCCACCAGAACGAACAGTTGATCACCCTAGGTCTTGATCTCGGCACCCTTGGCAATCAGCTGATTTTTCCAGGGAAAGCTATGACTGCTACAGAAGAAATGTAGGATTTCAGAAAAACCATACACATGAATGTGAATTCCATAATACCAGGACAGCACAAGGTCTGCCATAACACTTTTTAAAGGGGTTTGTCATAGAAATACTATTGATGACCAATCATCAGAATAGGTCATCAATAGTTGATCGTCCGGGGTCCGCCGCTCAGGGCCTCGACCAATCAGCTGTGTGGGCGCATGCTGTCAGTGCTGCAGTGACACAAAGGTCAGAGCGGGAGCCTCCACGCCGACCTCCGTGTAGTGGCCGGCACTTGTAACTGCAATCACGGCTCTCATTAAAATCAATGGGAGCCGCACCTGCAGTTATAAGCACCGGCCACTACATTGGAGGTCGGCATGGAGACATCCGCTCCGGCCTCTGTGTATTTTGAGTGAAAGTCTCCGCGTCGACATTCCAAGTAGTAGCCAACGCTTGTAACTGCAGGCACAGCTCTTATTGATTTCAATGAGAGCCGTGCTTGCAGTTACAAGCGCCGACCACTACACGGAGGTCGGCGAGGAGGCTTCCGCTCTGACCTCTGTGTTATTGCGTTGCTAACAGCATGCACCCACACAGATGATTGGTCAGTTCCTGAGTGTAGGAACCCGGCCGATCAACTATTGATGACCTATCCTGATGATAGGTCATCAATAGTATTTCCGTGGAAAACTCATTTAAGCTAATAAATAGGCCTTGAATAGGCAACACGGTGGCTTAGTGATCAACATTGTTGCCCTGGGTTCAAATCCAACCAGTGGCAGCATCTGCATGGAGTTCCTATGTTCTTTGTGTTTTCTATGGATTTCCTCTGGTTTCCTCTTGCACTCAATAAATAGGTTAATTTGGGACTTAGGTTGTGATCCCCAATGGGGACAGGTACCAATCTGAGTGATGACAATCTCTGTACAGTGCTGTGGAATGTGTGTGAGCTATACACTATTCTACCAAAAGTAAATAGATGGGTGAGCAAGAATCACAAATAATATTTCCTTCCATTCATCCTGCAAATGTCTGGCAAGTTCTCTTAAAGAAGATGGACGTTGATCCTATTTCCTGACCTGATGTTCCAGTTTGTCCCAAAGATGCTCAGTAGGGTTCAGGTCGTACTCTGTGCAAGCCAGTACAATCGTGGAACATCCATATCCTCAAACAAACATTAACAGCATTGGATTTGTGACAAGGCGCGTTTACTTGCTGGAAGTATTGCTGACCATTCCCAGAGTATTACCACATTGTTGGCAGCCCCTTATTGTCTAGAAGCTCAGGGTAAACCTCCGTACTGAGACCATGCCACATAAAGCATACCCAGACTACAATAGAACTTCCGCTATCCTCCATGCGCAGGTACAGCCATCTGATTTGAAGATGGAGTAGAGGGATTTTTCACTCCATAAAACATTCTTCCACTGCTCTACTGTCCAATGACGATGCTCCTTGCACCATTGTAGACAGGCCGATGCATTGCGTTTCATGATGGACGGCTTGTGTGTAGCAGAATAAACTGCTTATCTAATAGCATGGAGTTCCCTTCACAAACTATGGCTGACATGTCCAAAAGTGAGCATCTTATGTAGCATGGTTTAGGACAGTGTTCCCCAACTCCAGTCCTCAGGGACCACCAACAGGCCATATTTTCAGGATTTCCTCAGTGCTGCACAGGTGATGTAATTATCGTCAGTGCCTCAGACATTGCTACAGCTGTTCTTACCATAGGATATCCTGAAAACATGACCTGTTGGTGGTCCCCGAGGACAGGAGTTGGGGACCCCTGGTTTAGGACATGTGACATGCTAGTAAGACACGATCCATCCTACTGATAGGGATGTCCAAATATTTTTGATAGGACAGTGTGCTAATAAAATAATTAAAGGGATATTCCGGGACTTTAACTACTGATGGCCTTTCTGTGTAAATCCACATTAAGAGTCTGTTCAAACAGATCCATTTCACAGACAGAACATAGGCTCATTATAGCCAATTCGGCTATACACACAGGTGTTTTTTGACATGGACTGTGAAATACACAGAAAATAGAACCCATTGATTTCCATGGGTTTGCTCACGTGTTTATGTGGTGTGTTCAATTCATTTGGGCAAAAAAAACCCGACATGCTCTATTTTCCTGCACATTATATTAATTGACCATTGAAATGGCTAAGAATATTGGTGCGTTTTTGGCACACACAATTGCGCAAAACCAGTGCGTGAAAAAAAGTACAGTAAAATACGCCAATGCTAATGCAAATATGCTATGCTCATTCTATAGAAACACACACAAATATGCTCACCCTCATGTGAATCCGGCCTTAAGGAGATCTGTCAGTGGAGTTCCTACTATATTAGTTTTCTCCTAGCAGAGAGCAGTAAGTGTGGAGCATACAGTATTACTCACTCCCTGGCAGGTAGAGACATGCAGCAAACCAGCTGCCCAGGACTGAGCATAATTTATGCTTGCTCGATGTAGCACTGGAACACAAGTCTGTTCAGGGGTGATTTAATAGGAAAACGACTATTACAATTAGGCTTCACTCACCTGTGCCAATTGTTTTGCTGCTTTAGGGCCCTCATACACAATGCAACTCTTCAGCAACCACAGGTGGATCTCTGCTGATCGCTGGCACCTGAACTAGGCATTATTTCATCCAGGTGCCATCCAGCTATCAGTGGATCTCCATCTGTATTTTTGGTGGAGATCCCCGCTATGTCCAGGTGCCCTTATAGATGATTTGCTGTATGTAAAATTGAGTCAAAAATCAGCAACAAAACTGCAAATTACTTGCAGGTGTAAATTAGGAAACCAATTAAATGCATTTTTTAAGGAATATCGAAAAAAAAAAATTACTTAAGTGGAAGCTGTCGCTGGGTTCATGTTGCCCAGATCATGAGCAGCATGAAGTCTGGACAGGCACCCACATTATAGGGATGTATGCTGTGTTCTGAAATGCTGAGACATTTAACAGAAGACATGTTTTAATAAGGAGTCGGGAACAGGGAGAAGAGTCATGGGGCCGGGCCTTTCCAGCTTCTCCCAACTTGGATTGGTTAGATTGACAGGTCTCTCCCTATGCACGAGCCAGAGGCCTGGCAATCTAGCTGATCTGAGTGGGGAGAAGCCTGCAAGGCCCGCCCCCATAACTGTTCTGCCCATTTCCAGCAGCATCATAAAGGTATTTTCTCAGAAACGCTACATCGTTTCAGAATACAACAAACAATGTGGGCACCTATCTGGACATCATACTGGTTCCCTTTAAAGACTCTGTATAGACTATACTGCGTTTTCCCCAAAAATCGGAGCATGCCTCGGAGCGGTTGTAGAAGCCCTCCTCGGATTGAAGCCATATTATAGCATGTGGATAGGACTTTGTTAAATTCAATTCAATTCAATAACTTTTTTACTGCAGTATATCTGAGTGCAGACAACGGGACTTGGATGCATTGTGGAAATATGGACTGACTAGTACATAACCTGTTCCAGGGGAATGTAAAAAAAAATATCCACTTAATAGATCAGTTCTGCGCATCACATGGCCTATTTGAAAGGAGTCTTGGACCTAATGCAATAATATAGTTGATCCGTTGTATGCAAAAAAAAAAAAAAGCCTGCCAGCCCTGCCTCCACATTGTAATAGAGGGATTGTACCCAGAACTGCTGCCTGCTGGTATCGTACCGCCTACATCACGCTGTACAGCACTTCCATGTGGACGCCGACTGCAGCAGGAACAGCTCAGTTAAAGTGCAGTGCAGTGTAGCTGGAGCCGCTCTTTGTTATACTGCTGAATGCAGTCCGATTGGAGGATACGGCCTTCTTCTCAGTCCTTACTCTCCGCTTTGATGTATGAGCTAAATGCAGCAGGAGCCACTGGGCACAGAAGCTACTTATGCAAGTGCCCTCCAACCCCCCCAGGCACATTTCTATACAGCGCTACGATGTGGGCGCTGACTTACTCTACATCGGTAAGTGGCTGGCATGGCATTGTTCTCCCATAATTTGGTGAGTACGGGCCACAGTGTCCTCTACAGTACAAACAATTAGGTGTCAAGTCCCCCTCTAATGACTCACATGCAGTATATAAATGCCTTAGCATGTGATATGGCCATCCAACCACAAGGTGACGGTATTTCAGTTACAAACCAACACAATACCAACATTTTCTACAGTATATACAGAGCTTTTTGTAGAACACTCATATATTAGCTAGGGCAGACCGCGGCTCTCGCCCTGGAAAATCTGCCCTGTCTTACACGATGTGGTCAGCCAATTGATTTCAATGAGAGCTGTGTAATGCTTTATTTCTCCTAAAGTGACGCTGCAAGGGAAATTAAATTTTGTTGTCGAGTTCCAATATTCCAGTTTGCAGCGGGACAACCTATGCTTTGCTTATATTTCGGCACCTGTCTGACAATTATCAAGTTGTAAGCTGCAGTCTTCAGGCTTATTCACATGAGCGTATAGCATATGTGCCACCATCCGATGCATTGGATTCCAATGCATCAGATCACACAGGCGTATTCCTGCAGCATAAAAGTGCCCGGCCAGGCCAATATAGCACCGGGCGCTTTTATGTCGTGCTCAAAAGATAGTTCTGGAACTATCTTCCTAGCCGGAATATGTCGGGCGCTGCATGGGCTCCTATGGGAGCTAATGACAGTGGCTGGAGAAGGGACGTGGGAGGGAGTTTAGCAGCGTGACTGCTAAACTCCCTCCCTCTTCTCTCCTCCTCTCCTCCCTGCTTGCAATGGGAGGGGGCACAGCTAAGCTCCACCCCATCCCGCGCCCTCCCATTGCTGGCTGCTGACAAGGGGAGGGGTGGAAAGAGGCAGAGAGTCAGTGAGGGGGAGGGAAGGCATTGCGACCTCAGGATATATAAGCGCCTGGCTTGGGCCATCTGAATGGGCACACAATCATTAGATTTGTGCGCCTGTTCACACGTTTTTACGGCGTCGGCGGGCGCACGTAAAAATGTCTGTGGCCATGTGAATCCAGGCTTTAGCTGGTAAAAATGACCTAGAGAGACTGGGTGCATTTACACGGTCCAACTAATGGTAAAAAAAATGCTCAAATGCTCCAGTATAAATAAGGGACATGACAGGGCGCTGAGCGAGTAAGCACTCTGTAGTCTCTAGTCACTTTGTTTTAGCTCATTGACACAAAACAACCAGTAGGGGAGTTCTCGCTCAGTTTAAACAGGAAGTTGTTCATCTGTGAATGACTACCTGTTCACTGTGAATGAAGGTATATGGCTGGAAAAGATCTTCGGCGCGCTCCACCTCCATTCACTGACCGACTATCATGTGAAAGCACACAGGCGATAATCATCCCATGTAAATCCACCCTTAGGCCAGAATGGGGGAACTTTTTGCAGTAGTGTGAAAGGGTGAATTCATTTACAAATCGGTGAAAATGGTGCAAGTTTCGCCCAATTTATCAAAGTGTCGCACATAGAATGATACATTTAGCATAAGTCACAAAGCTGGTTAATCACTTCTTCTGATACCGCCTCTTAGTTGCCATACATTTACACCAGTACTTTGCACCACAACCGGTGCACATTTTTAATAAATTTGGTGCATTTCATGACTCCTTGTAGTCGTGCTCCTTCTTATAAAACCATGGAAATAAGTCTAAAAAATGTCTAAAACACATCATAACTTTGGCGCACTCCACATTATTACAACGCTTAGTTAATCTCTCACCCCTCGATCATTTGCCATGAGAGCGCTGCTGATATTTTGTTTTAGGAATCTGAGAAATACTAGAATTAATCAAGAATGAAAGCAGCCGGGTTAATAGAACCTTATACGGCGTTGTTACTGCAGGTCCTCAGCCAAACCTATATGAGCGCTAATTTATCACTCTGCTGTGTATTTAGTATTACTGCAAACAGGGATAAAAGCAAAGTATGAAAAATGACTGCATTTATACAAAGAAAATGCAAAGTCCTCAGTGGACACATGCATGGAGATCAGACATCAAAAGATTCTGTTCTGAATTTATTAAAGTGACCCTCCGGTCCTGGACAAACAAAGATGGCTGCACCACTTCTCTGACTACCTGATGCACACTCTGCATTAGTATGCATCATTAATAGAAGACACTACACTAACCTTGATTGTCCAGCGCTGCCCACATAAGCAGTGCTGACCAGTCAGAGCAGCATGTAGTGTCTTGGACTACTGATACATACTAATACCCCGTGTGCAGCAGGTAGTCAGAGAAGCGGTGCAGCCATCTTTGTTTGTCCAGGACCGGAGGGTCACTTTAAGAAAGTACAGGATTTTTTAAAAATCATAATCAATTAACATACAGATACATCGGTATTAGAGATGAGCGAGCATACTCGTTAAGGCGATTTACTTGAGAGAGCATCGCCTTTTTCAAGTACCTGCTGGCTCGTCCCTGAAGATTCGGGGGGGGGGCTGCAGAGGCCGGCGCGGGGTGGCAAAGGGGAGCGGGGTGGAGAATGGGACAGATCTCTCTCTCACTCCCGATCCCCTCTGCAACCCCCCGCTTAACCCCGCAGCCCCCCCAAATCTTCAGGGACGAGCCAGCAGGTACTCGAAAAAGGCAATGCTCTCTCGAGCGAATCGCCTTAACGAGTATGCTCGCTCATCTCTAATTGGTATCCAATCCTAACAAGAGCCAAGACCCTCTAGAAGGCTTGACTTAGCCAATCATAATTGAACAATACAACTTTAAGAGCCATAAGGTTATTGCTTAAAGGGTTTTTTCGAGACTACACTTTTGATGACCTATCTTCAGGATAGGTCATGACTAGGTGATCGGCGAGGATTCCTGCCAATTTTCGGCTGTAAGAAACCATTGAGGGACGAGAGGAGAAGACAGCAGCGTTTTGTAATGGCTTTGCCTTTTCTTTTACAGGCTACTTAGCACTCAATGTGTGCTGTATAGAGAATACAGGAAGCAGCAGTGCCGTTTCCTCTATGGAACCCAGTGATCAGGTGATCGCCGCAACCCCCCGGCATGGCAGAGCTGCTGGGTCTAAGCAGACTGCAGTCGAGTGCTCATAGTGACTACTTTCACATTAGGGTAATGTTTTTTACTGTAACTAGAGCTCCCATGGATGCCCCACAGTGGAAAACTATGACATGAAAAAAATGACAGCGAGAATGTGGCCAAGAGGTCTTATATGATATCACGGGGGACATAGATGGTAAAAAAAAAGGTTACAAAAAAATTAACTGAATAAAATACAAATATAAAAAAGACTAACCCACTGTCCATGCCAACCTGAACCATTACCCTATCTACCCAGTACTCCAAGGCTATACAGATTATATAGCAAAACAACCGAAACAAAATGATGAAGCCATGCCTGTCATTTATTTTACAGTAAATATAATTAAAAAATAAAGAACTATAAATTAAAAAAAAAAATCTTTTTTTTTTTAACTTTTTGTACATATTATTTATAATAAAATAACTAAAAAATGAAAACAAAAATTTAGGAAAAAATTGATTAAAAAAATAGCCCAATATGTCACAAAAAATGAAGCAAAAATAATTTTTGCACCCCAGGAAAAAACATATAGGCCCATAAAACCAATATAAAATGCTCAAAATTGCTAAAAAGTGCCTGGCCCTTTAGGATCAAAATACTCTAATTTTTAAGGGGTTAAAAAAAGATAAATCATGCAAAAACATCATTTGCAGTGAACTGTGTACATGTGTACAGAAAATGCTAGACATACATTTTTATGGATGTATGTGATATTGTTGACTACAGTTTACCAAAATGCACTTTTCTCCCACATGTAGAAAGTTACGGGCATAAGTGACCTTTCTTATGACCTCCCAAAGAGCTATTGACGGGTTTTTCTGTGTATGTAGAAGAAAAGTAGTTGACCACAAACTAAATGTCTGCAGAAAAGAAGAACCAAACTTACATAAGGACATCATAAAGGCATGTCTCATGTTTTTGTCCCCTCTCTACGAGCCACGCTGCTGTCGACCTGATCAGGGGAAATAAATAGTCAGACGTGGCTCCCCCTACCAATGAACCAGATTACCAAAAGTTTAAAAAGTGTGGACCAACTGTTACGTGTGCTGCTGGGATCTGTAGTTCTAGGCTTCCTAGCAGCACAGCTACAGGTGTTTGAGGGTTAATTGATTGAGCTGGTTGGGTGTGGTACTTCCTGCTAGCCAATCTCCTGGGTCTGGGCTCACATAGCTGAGGATATACCTGAGCCCAGAACCAGGAGATTGGCTAGCAGGAAGCACCACACCCAGCCAGCTCAATCAATTAACCCTCCACCACCTGTAGCTATGCTGCTAGGAAGCCTAGAACTACAGATCCCAGCAGCACACGTAACACCAACAGTGACACATGGGCTAGTGTTGGGCAACTGAACACTGCTTCAGGTCAAAATTTATTAAAATTTCAACTCTCAGTGAATCCCGGGTGGGTGGTCCACTCTGAATCAAGGAAGAAGAAGAAGAAAGAGGAGGAGAAGAATAAAAAGAAGAAAGAAAAAGGGGTGGTGGTTTCCCTCTGGCTTAGTAATCAGCACTGTTGCCCTGGGGCCTTTGGTTCCAATCTGACCAAGGACAACATCTGCATGGACTGGTATGCTCTCCCCATGCCTATATGGGCTGATTCCACATAATAATGATATAGCATATACAGTTATTGAGGAGAAAAAGGAAGAAAAATCATGGTGGCTCAGTGGTTAGAACTGCTGTCTCGCAGTGCTGTGGTCCTCAAATCTGACCAAGGACAAAAACTGCAGGGCAGAATATATCAGTTGATGTAAAGCACTGTGTAATATGTACATGCTTTATAAATAAAGCTGGCAATTAGGCCGCCTGTCCACGGCCGTGACAGAATATCGCTAGCGATATTCCACCACGGTGGAGGAGCACTAGAAGGTCTCCACGATGAGCCTATCTAATTGATAGGCTCACCGCGGAGAATCGCGGCATGCCACGATTTTAATCACGCGAGCAGAGAATCGCTATGACTCTCCGCTCATGGACATTGGGCTGCGCTTTCCATAGTTATCCTATGGAAAGCGTGTCAAGCGAGCTCCGCGGGCAATTTATCGCCGTGGATCTCGCTATTATATTTCGCTCGTGGTCAGGCAGCGTTAAATACAAGAAGAACATATTAACTCTATGCAGATACTGTCCTTGGTCAGATTTGAACCTAGCACCCGATTGTTGCAAGGCAACAGTGCTAGCTGCAGGTTCACCACCATCGATGTTATTCGCTTATTTTAGGGGTTTTAATGTAGTTCTGATTCAGTGCGAACCAGCCAAACCGAACTTTTCAAAGGTTCACTCCACACTATTAGAGGCATTGCAGTAGAAAGGATGGTAGCGAAAGAATCAACCTTATTCCTTTCATGCTATGTAGATCACATGTGCTCTTGGCGCCACATGTTTTAAGGGTGGATTCACACGTAATTTTATGCCTTTTATGCCATAGTCAAATGTGCTGCAAAATTTGCAAATCCATGTGTGTTTGAATGGGGATTTACCATGGAATTACTGCAGATTGCCATTCTATTACCCCCACCCCCACCCAAATAAACACATGTACGTACAGAAACATTTGAAAAACTGCGCCATTTAGTAGTAAACTCATGTTAGCCTGTTTTTTTAATAATATGGATACACTTTGATTAACGGTGCTTGCTGTGTAACCCTCCCCTTAAATCCTTACATTTCCCCATAGTTTATGATTTGTTTTTTAATTGCACTGAAAGGAAAAGCAAAGTAAAAAGTTCAAACACTTTCCTTTAACCCATTCATTACCGGTCTTATTACTATTCCTATGAATTCATTGGTGTGAGCAGTAATATTGAGAACATTTCCTTCCTTTCTCCTTTAAGTATAAGGTGCATTTCTCTTCTACATCCAGATCATTGCAGCCAAACGTTTCCATCTTTCCTTATAGACTGTGTTACTTTGTGTCTTCTGTGTGTGACAGTAAAATGCAGACGCTCCCTTACAAGTTTAATCCCGTTTCTGTTGTTCTTGTCTCTCATTGGCTGAGGGAGAGGCCAGGGAGGACCATAAATCTGGGGGCTGACTGAACACACTTTTTTTTTTTCTTTTTGGGAAAACAGAGAAGAGAAGACTATATTAACCCTTTCAAGGAAGCGCTGTATCGGAAATATTAGTATCCCACCCCCCCCCGAGTAATAAGGATGTAATGTCTGATAGGGGTAGGAAGTGTGATAATATATCAATTAATATGTTATTTCACAGAAACACGAGTAGAGAATAGAAAAAAAATTGGTTTTGTTTTGGATCGGGGTTGGATGTACAAGTTAAATAATCAGCATCAACTGAAGTCTAGGTCACGTTACATTATAATGAAGTAGTTCTTTCATCAATTGCTAAATGAATTCTTCCGATCTGAGGAAATACAGCTTAATCACTCCACGATGAGAAGTTCTGCAACTTTCTGATATACTTTGTTTGATTTTTTTTGTTGTTGCCATTTTCAAGATCTTTGTTTACAAACAAAGAATTGGAACTTTCTTGTTTACAGCCAGAGAATGAAAAGCTGTACAGAGCTAGTATTTCTCACAGCTGAGGGTTTGCTACAAGGTATCCAGTCTACACAATTTCCTGTGAGCAGGGCTGATCACAAGCTGCTACATTTTTACCTGCACTGTTACATGGTAGCAAACAATCTGGGCAAAAGAGAGATTTGTAATGTTGATGTCTATCAATTACAAAGGACTTTATGCAATCCGTATAATCTTAGCAAGATCTTAGTCTGAAAGGATAAATGTGTTGTCCAACTTATTTTATTTCAAGCTAAACAGGCTGCCATATGGAACAGTAATAAAGGCGCTTATACTCCCCACTCCCTGCAAGTACCCTTCTGGTGGCTCTGGGTCTCCTCGCTGACATATAGTTTACAGGCTGCAGCAGCCCTTGGCGTCCCATAAACAGGCTGCTGCAGTCAATGACAAGAGTGCATTGATCGATCTCTTCTGTCATTGGCTGGAGCAGCCAGCAGAGTGCTGTAGTCTGTAAACACTATGTCAGAGAGGAGACCTAGAGCCGCCAGCGAGGGACTTGCAGGGAGAACTGAGTATAAGCAACTTTATTATTTTTTTCACAAGGGCAGCCTGTTTAGCTAAGAATAAAATTTGGACAACCCCTTTAAGGGCATGCGTACCATAAAAACAGATCATGCTGCAGCTATGGGTCCCTTGGAAGGGGTCCAAGGTAGGTTCTATTCCCTTTGCTGCTGCTTGGTGAAAGCTTGTGCAGGACTTCACTCTCCTGAGTGACTACATTATTAGCAAACAAGCAGATGGGGATTTGATCAAAGGGTTATGGAAAGGGCTTGAAGGAGAAAATATAGGCACCGGAATTGGGGTCTCACTGTGTACCTTGCTGAGGTCCCTCCTCTCTTCCATATGCATGCTGAGAGTTGTAGTTTTATAACAGCTGGAGAGTTACAAGTTGGAGGTCACTGTCATAGAGTATATTGCAAAGTTTAACCCCTGCAGGAAGTAAGTTTACGTCCTAGGCACATTGTACTTAATGCAACAGGATGTAGACGTATCGTATTGTGGATGGCACAGGCTCAGAACTGAGCACGCAGCATCATGCATAGGGAGCCATCTGTGACAGCCAGCTTCTCAGTGCAACAATTGGGATCGGTGAGTGTGCTGCCCCTGTGACATCATCGGCCGTCTTGTGTGTAATCGCCATGGCCTGTGATTGCTATTGTAAGCAATAAAGCATTGCAGTACAGAAGTAGTGAAATGCATTATCTTAACAATCATAGTTTTTCTGGTTCAACTCCCCTGCGCGGACATAAAAAATGTAAAAAAATAAATTATAAAAACACGCAAAAAACAACAACCTTTTTTGTGCACTTTCCCCTCTTTACTTATATATTTTTCTAAGCCCCACATGTTTAGTGTCATTGTATCTATAATGACTTGTACAATGAATTGAACACAATATTTATCCTGCACAGCAAAAACTGTTTAAAAAAAGGAAGCAAAAATACTTACTTTGTTCATTTTGCCTACTAAAAAATGCAATATAATTATCAGAAAAGTATGTATTCCAATACAGTACTAAAAAAATTACAGCTCATAACACAAAAAACAAGTCCTCGTAGAGCTGATAAATAAAAAATGTATCAGACTGAATGCAGTGATGCAAAAAAAAAAAAAGAATTCCCAAAAAGTGGTTTTATTGTGTAAGCAGGGGCGTAACTATAGAGGATGCAGGGGATGCGGTTACAACCAGGCCCAGGAGCCTTGGGGGGCCCATAAGGCCGCTCTTCTCCATATAGGAAGCCCAGTACTATGAATAAACCATTATAGTTCCAGGTTTTGCATTGGGGCCCAGGATCTTCTAGTTATGCCTCTGTGTGTAAGGGCCCATGTACACGGCCGTAGGCATTTTACATGCACCCACCAGCGCTGTAAAATCTGAACGGCAAAGGGCCCGGTGCATATACGCCAAGGCCACAATGCCGTGCGGCCTGGGGAGATAGTACCTCTTCCCATCGCCTTGCTGTCTCACCTCCTCTCTCCTCCGGCTGTTTGCAATGGAAGTGGGTCAGGTGTGGGCAGAGGTTAGCTCCCTCCCCTTGTCAGCAGCCAACAATGGAAGCGGGCGGAGCTTAGCTACACCCCCGTCCCTCCCACCTCCCTTCTCCGGCAGCTAACATAGGCTCCCATAGGAATCTATGCAGCTGCTGCTGCCAGAGATACACCCCTGCGCACTGATACATTGTAAGCCAATGTACAAGAGGAACAGGGCGTGAAAACCAATATATACCCATGTGAATAAGCCCTAAAAGTGGAAAAACCTGCAATATATATATATTTGGTATCGTCGTAATCATACAAGCCCACAGAAAAAATGTATCATGTCATTCATGCTGTGTGATTAACGCTATGAAAAAGAATACAAGGGCACAATTGACACGTTTGTCTCTCCCTGCCCTCGAAAAAAAGTATAAAAGTTTTACAATACATTTTGTGCACCCAAAAGTAGTACCAATAAGTTTGACATGCAAAATACAAACTTTCATACAACCATGTCTACGGAAAAAAAAAAAATTAAGGCTTATGAAAAGTGGAGATGGAAATCCCCCCAAAAACTATTGTGTACTTATGGTCAAAATAGGCCACTAAGGGGTTAAACGGAACTATGTAGTCACTATAAGTATTAGGCCCCCTTCACACACGCATATGAGTATTTGCAGAATGAACTATGCTTTTTGCGCACACATTAGGGTATTTCACTGTACTATTTGTGCCCACAAGACATATTCATTTGGGCAATTTTGCAGTGTTTCACGCATCTCCTAGCATATTGTGTGCGCATTTGTACATCTCCATTGATTTCTATGGGGACTTTGGGTGCGCAAATGCACAGGAAAATAGAACATGCTGCATTTTTTTTTTTTACGTGACCGAAATGCGCAGGAGGAGTAAGCGCCTGTGTACGAACCCACTGCAATCAATGTGTTCTATTCACTGCGTATTGCGCACTTAAACTTTACACGCACAAATACTGTCCACCCCTGTGAAGGGGGCCTATACAACCTTCCTTCCTGCTACCCTGCTGTCTGAACACAAAGTTGCCACTCGGTGCATGCGCGCACACACTGCTCTCCCAATGCTGCATGCGCCAAACGGCGGCTTTGTGGGCAGACAGCGGGGAAATGGGAAGACACTACTTATACTCAGTGACCACTCTCCATAACTTTAGTTCATAGGACTCGTAGGTGCTGACAGGTTCAGTTTTTGTTCACTTCCATATATTAAATACAAACAATTAATAAAGTTTGTTAATTTGTTTTATCGTCATAGAAGTTTTGATCGACTTTTTTGCAGCATTTTTGCCTTGTAGTAAATGGCTGAAGCCAAGAAAGGAAACAAGTCTGCATGAAATGGATGGTTAATCCTTCATTAATGCAGAAGATAGACAGAGAATAATTGATGAGGTGCAATTTTTGGATCAATGTTCCTACATGTATCGGGGTGGGGACATGTCTCAAATGCTTAAATTAGAAAGGTTTATTGAGTCTGGATGAGAAGGACACTTTCTGTAAACTCCTTTGTATCAGATGGTGATCATATTCAGCATTTTCTTTCTTTGGTTTTGTTTATAAATTATAGTCTTAACCGGTTTACATAGAATGTGCGCACTCTGATCAGTAGGAGGCTGTCATTTCAGTGCGGTGCAACACTGTGGGTCCTTTCAGACACGCCGATTCTCGTATGAACGAGCGAGTGACATCACCACTAACGTCGTTCGCACTCGTGCAGCTCGTTTAGACAGGCAAATCCATCATTGGCTCGTTAAAACGAGAATTGTCCACAATTGTTCAGTAAAAGTGAATGAGAGGGACTGAGCAAGCGCTGTTTGAAGGTTAAGCTAACGAGCCAACCAGGGGCGTAACTATAGGGGGTGCAGGGGATGCGGTTGCACCCGGGCCCAGGAGCCTTAGGGGGCCCATAAGGCCTCTCTTCTCCATACAGGGAGCCCCGTACTATGAATAAAGCATTATAGTTGGGGGCCCTGTTACAGGGTTTACATTGGGGCCCAGAAGCTTCAAGTTACGTCTCTGGAGCCAACATAAAATGAATGACAACTGAAAAGCGAACGATTCTCACTAGTCATTGGCTCACGTTTAGACTGAGTGATTGTCTTCACTTTCTCTCGTTTTAACGATTTTTTTGAAAGATAATTGTTTTACCTAAAAGCACCCTAAGGTGGAGTCCACCTCCAATACAACATATGACAATATAGTCCATAGTGAATGAACCCTATAAATTACCCAGAAGAAACATGAGAAGGGTAACTCTATAGCCCCTCGGGTATTTCCTCCACTTCCATTGAAATGGGAATGGATCACTGCCTTTGCATGCTCGGCCAGCACTCTATTCAGAGTCATGTCATTGCTGGGAAAAAAACAACCCCCACAGTGACAGAAGGGGACATGTGAGTCCCGTTGTCGAGATCGACTGGGGTCTGAACGGTGAGACCCTCACTGAGCAGCAAGTTATGTGGATAGGGAATAACTTGTTATTCTGGTAAAACCCCTTTAAGGAAACTTGTATAGTCCATGGCCTTACCTTATATATAACACGTTAAAGGTATTTCTATAGTATAGCTTTATGTTGGTTTTTGTTACACTTTTTTTTCTTTTATTTACCAAAAACGTGACTAAGAAATTCGGCAGCTCTAATGCGGTACGGTTTCTACAATCAGCCAAAATATTTTGCTCTTAAAATAATAGGTTTTAATGAAAGTCTGTGTGGAGAGTGACTTTCGTCTAGATTAATTATTATTTTTAAAGGGGTTCTCTGGTTTAGTAAAAAATTTTTTATACACTGCTAGTGAACTCTGAGTTCAGGGGGGGCTGTCTTTTCAGGATTCTCATCTCTTGACCAATGTGGAGACTGGTTACAAAGAGCATCTCCCACTCGGGAGGATCTGTCTTGTCTTCTATTACAAAGACAGTTCATTGATGTGAATAGGCATTGTGTAATACTTAATTCTCCCTGTGGGGGTGCTGCAGCGAAATGGAACACTTACTGCCAGGTTTCCCATAGATTACAGCTCATCACTGGGGGTTCCAAAAGGGATACATTGTGATCTGCTTATTGTAAAGAGATTCTTCTAACAAGCAGGGATTGGCCAAAGCCCAAAGCCCCTTTAGCTAAAGCAGGGGCGTAACTATAGAGGGTGCAGGGGATGCGGTTGCACCCAGGCCCAGGAGCCTTAGGGGGCCTCTTTTCTCCATATAGAGAGCCCAGTGCTATGAATAAAGCATTATAGTTGGGGGCCTTTTTACAGGTTTTGCATTGGGGCCCAGAAGCTTCAAGTTATGTCTCTGTGCAGCATGGTTTAGGTATGGGTACGGGTACAGATACAGATACAATTTGCATCAAGGCCCCTGAGCCTTTACTTACGCCCCTGAGCTAAAGGGATCTAATCTATTCTTTTAAAGAGTTGAATTGGTCACTCGAATATTAGAGGGTCCTCCAGAAGGCCCAGGGTCTGACACAAAAATAAGCCCCAAAGGTCTACCAGAAGACAGCGCCATTTGGAGTTGACTTTGGAACAATCACCACTAGGGTCTATTTCTTGTGGGATCATCACAGATAACCTATTAGATCTTTTCGGTATGTCTATTTGTAGAACGATGACAAGGATTACAGTCTAATTATAAGTGGACTTCACCTATTTTTAAAGATGACGGATGAGTCTAAAGAATCATTTTCCTCTGGTGGGCCCAGGAAAACTCAGTCCAAATCTCATCCTTCTTACTATTTCTAAACAGCTCTCAGCTACAAAATAAGCTCAGTAGTTGGTCGGAGTCCTTCTGGGTGTTGTCTCTTCCTCCTTCGCCTTCACTTGTCTCAATCTTTCCATAGAGCTCCAGCAAAATATTATTTTATTGTTAGGAAAGAAAAAGTGTCAACTCTCCTGGAAATTCCTGGTAAAGACCTAATTAAAGGTTAAGAAATCCCACAATAAACAAACGGTAATCGGGAGAGCTGACAAGTTAAGTGCGGCCTTGTGAAGAGTTAATAGTTGTGCCAGATGGGTATCTCCCACAGACAGAGAATTATTTTAGATTTTGAAATCATGCTTGTCTTGGCAAACAAGGCATGGCGGCTTTCTTATGCCGCTTAATGAAGATTTGTGACGCTTCAATAACTGTCTTTTATTTCAAAGTTCTTGTCTCTCTGCTTCGTAAAAGGAAAGTCTGAGTAAAGTGATATTCTCAGTAGCATCACGATTGGCTGGCATGCCCTGTGCTCATGACATCAGAAAGAATGAAAGAAGGGTTAGGGTATGGGCACACGGCGAAATCCAACATGGATTTTTCTGCAGACCCACATGTAGATTTAGGCCTCATGTCCACTGGATAATTGTATTTGCAAAATCCGCGCGGGTGTCCAGCACGCGTGATCCGCACCCATAGGGATGCATTGGACAGGCTTCTATTGGAGCCTATGGAAGCCGTCCGGATCCGCGGCACACACGCAGCTGAATTTCTGCTCTGCTGCAGGAGCGTGGGAGAACAGTTGTTCAAAAAAAAAAAAGAGTGCACGGCGCATGCACGCAGCATGCTGCCGGTGTGCCAAGCACATCCGCCGGGCAGAAAAAAAGAAGATCCGGCCGTGACGGATGGGAACCCGCAGCATCCGGAGAGGTGAGTAAAATCTATTTTCAGGCCTCATGTCTGCGGGAAAGGAGGGACCCGCTGCGGGATTCTGCATTGAGAATCCGCATGGGCCGGAATTTCGCAGTGGACATGAGGCCTTAGGCTTGTGAATGTGACATGTCGCTTCTTAATGGCTTAGCCACAGATTTCTACTCCAGTTTTAGAAGTGGAATTTGCACTGAAAATCCATGTTGGATTCAACCGCAAGCACATACCCTTAGAAGGGTGTCTGGTTACTGGAAAACATTCCCCTTATAGCGCCCATTGTGCTACAATAACAAAATGACATCCTCTGCAGCTGTAACCCAGGACGGCAGTCCCACCATTGTCCTGGTGTTTGCTGTGGAAGATGAAGTCACTTGACCATTGCAGCCAATGTCACCGTTGCAAATTCCTAGCATCATGGTGTCCAAGATATGAGCACTGATGCCAGGAGAACGGGCGGTGACAATCAAAGGCTGCAGTGGTCAGGTGACTCTTGGTGACATCATCTTCCACAACAAACACTAGGACTATGGCGGTGCTGCAGCACTGGATAGTGGTGGCAGAGGACCGCTATGATGAAAGGTGAACTTAACAAAAAAAAGAGCCTCTTGTGGCGCAGAGGGTTAAGGCAGCCGAAATGCAGTCCTAAGCTCTCACTCATGACCTAAAGGCTGTAGGTTCAATGCCCACATGGTTTGCCAGCTCAAGGTTGACTCAGCCTTCCATCCTTCCGAGATCGGTAAAATGAGAACCCAGCTTGCTGGGGGGGTAAAGATGACAGGAGAAGGCAATGGCAAACCACCCACAAAAACAGTCTGCCAAGAAAATGTCACAATGTGACATCACCGAGGAGTTAGTCATGACTCGCTGCTTGCACCAGGGGACTTTGCCTTCACCTTAACAAAAAACTTGGCTATTAGCGTTATCCACTTTTAACAATCCCTTTTTGATAGGAGGATTACCTGACAATGAAATTATCACAAAGCATCCCAATTGTAGGACCTCCAGCAGTTAGCTGTAATCTGTGGGGAAATCTGGCAGAAACTGTTCAATTTCCCTGCTGCACCTCTATAGGGGAAATTAATAGAGATGAGCGAGCATGCTCGGTTAGGGAAATTACTTGAGCGAGCATCAACATTTTCGAGTAACTTCCTGCTCCTCCGAAAAGATTTGGGGGGCGGCAGGGGTGAGTGGTGGGTTGCAGGGTGGAGCTGGGGGGGGGGGGGGGAAGAGATATCCCGCCCGCCGCCCCCCGAAATCTTTACGGATGAGCAGGCAGTTACTCGAAAATGCAGATGCTCGCTCGAGTAATTTCCCTAACCGAGCATGCTCGCTCATCTCTAGAAATTAAGCATTACACAGTGTCCATTCAAATCCATAGGTTGTCTGTGTAATGTCCTCCAGGATAGGTCCTCCAGACCGAAGGATCCAAAACAGAGGAACCCCTCCTCCTCCTCTTCTTGAAAATGGCTTTTCTATACTGAACAACCCCTGTAGATAAATTTTATTAGGATATCAATGGAAATTCCCAGAAAAACCCTGTTAGGCAGAGCAGTAGATTTACCTGGATTCCTATGTAAAAGCACAGTCGGCATTAGTCTTTGTTCTTTATATCAGAGGGATAAAGTATGACAGGTTTAAAGGACATATTGATGAATTATGTAGAATGTATATATCTGGGGGTGACCTCTGTACTACAGAGAATATGACAAGTGCTTTCTAGTACACTACTTGTTGGGTTGTGATTGGCGTCTAAGTGCAGTTCTTTTAACCTCAGTTCATCAGAATTCATTGAACATGTTACATTAATCAGGCTTTTCAATCATTACATTTTGTGTCAATTTGTCTTCTTTCTTTCTATATGAAATGATAAAATAGCACAGAGCAGTGAGCCCTTTGAGCACATGAAGCGCCTGCAGTGAGCTAATAGGAGGTAATTCTGCAAAGTCTTCCCATTGGCTTAGTGATATTACACAGAACTTTACAACATACAGAGTTATCCATCCTGGGATTCAGAGGACTAACAGATCACCAACTACACCAGTCCTAGCAGCAATGCACATAGAAGAGGGGGGCTCTATAGCAAATATCAGAATGAGCCCCCATTATGGTCTTGAACAAAATGGTCTGGTGTTTGTTTCCCCCTCCCCAAACCAGAGTTCTGCATAAGCTCAATAGAAAAGGGAATTGAACCAATCAGAACTGGATACCCCCCCCCCCCTCCATCTTCCCCATCACTGAAACAACAGTCATGTGAGAAACCTTTTGGGTCTATGGAAGCTTCAGCTACTAAAGAAATACACTCATTGACAAAAAAGTAAGACACCTAGATAGAAGTGTTAGATTGTTGGAAAACTCGGCATGCAGTTATATCTCAGGCAGATATGTAAATAATTACAATTATAGTCTGATTAGACACTGGGTCTTGCCACCAGAGGCCATAAAAGTGTTTCCCCCGTTGTCCTATAAAAGGCTCTCAGAGTCTTGTAGACCACTAGACATGTCTCTATGATGCACTCGAAGACATTTTGCCTAATTAACAGACTTTAAGAGGGGGCACATCATTAAAATGAGAGAAGCAGGATGGTTGCTCTGATGAATTGCCCATCATCTTGACTGTTCTCACCAAGCTGTTGGGAGCAGTGGTTATGTGAGGGCTCGCACATGGTGAACAGGCTCCAGACGGCCCAGACAGACCACCAGTGGAGAGGATCATCTGATCCGCTGACAAGCATGAGCAGATTCAACAGTTTCATTGTTCACCATGCAGAGACAGGTGGCACCTTCATTACAGACCCTTGTCAGTGCCTGGACCATATCCAGGCGCTTAGTAGAAGGAAACTTGGTGTCCAATCGCCCATTACATGTCCTGCCATTAATACTGCTGCCACACCGTAGCCTTCGTTTGCAGTGGTGTCGTCAATGAGAAACCAAAACTGCTATGGACTGGGACTCTATTGTCTTGAGCAACAAATACAGGTTCTGTTTTGGAGCTGACGACAGTTGCGTTAAGGGATAGAGGCCTTATGGTCAATGCTTCAATCCTGCCTTTGCTGTTGAACAACTCACTGCCCCAAGTGCTGGTGTGATGACCTAGGGAGCCATCACATATTCGGTCACACTAAGCAGTGATAGTGGAACACTAACGGCTCCACAGCGTTTGCCAAAAATTGTGCGACCACATGTGTTGCCTCTCATGGCAGGGCTTCCAACAGGCATTTTTTCAACAGGGTGATGATAATCCACTCGGCAAGGGTTTCTCAGGAATGTCTACACCAGGTTGTCACACTACCAGCCCGGTCGGCAGATTTATCGCTGATTAAGCATTTATGGGACTAACTGGGATGCCAACTTTTCCAGCCTACGAATATACAGAATCTAAAGGCCCAGTTGCAAAATCTGTGGGCAAATATGCCACAGGATAACATATGGAGCATATATCCCTTCATGCTCGACTGTATCTAGGCTAGATGAGGCCCGACAGGGTACTAGAGCCTTCATGCCCAACCATATCTCATCATGTATCCAGGCTAGAGGCGGCCCAACAGGGTACTAGAGCCTCCTTTGAATTTTAGCATTTCCCAGAATAAACATATTGTTAGGTTGTGAGGCTGGGACCTGTCATTCTACAGGTTTCCTGCACACCTTCACAGGTGAGGGTTAATTGAGCTGGCTGGGTGTGGTATTCTCCACCAGCCAGTCCCCCTGGTCTGCTGTACATAAATACCAGCTTCTATTGCCAGAGAATGCTGGTCATTTTATCTTGCTTATGCGTTCTGTGTTAATTCCACTCTGAGTTTGGTCTAAGCATGTCTAGTCTGTAGTGTCTCTCTCACCTTCCCTGGGGATGGTCTGGACACCTGTAGTCCCTGTCTGCATCTTATGCAGACCCCCTCTCTTCTTCCCTTTTACAGGTGCAGCCTCCAGACATCTGATGTCTTATATTTGTTAAGTGGGTGATTCCTGACACTATTCCCTGTATGTCAGTATGGCATCTGACTCTTTCCCTTTGCTGTGAGGACACTTAGGCTGGCAATCGTTTATCTGTATGCATGTGAGCTCTGAGTGGGGTTTCTGTGTTGGGTCTCTCTGCCACCCTAGGGTTTTGCTTTTATGCATGAGGTGTGGTGCGTGTCTGTGCAGATGGCCGGACAAGTGTGTGAATATTGTTGTGTTCATTGGATCTGTGCAGGTGCCAGACAAGGTGTATGAACATTCCTGTTCTGTATTGCATGCAAGTCCCTGGGATGTTGGTGTGAACAGTGACGTGTTCAGTGTCCGTTAAGATTTCCAGACACTAGGTGTGAACAGTCCTGTTCTGTGAGGAAATTATAGTGTTTCTGGTGGCACAATGCGCCACACAGCTGTGCTACATGCACATCACACAACACAGCACTGCTACATACATTGCTCATCCCATATAACAGGGTTCAGATTATGTCCCTGTCATGTGAACAGGGGCGGAACATGTAATTCCCTCACTGGGGATGAAGAACCTTTGATGACTTTACCATCATGTGATCAGGGCGGAGCATGTACGTCACTCACAAACCCATTCACTCACACACAGACAGATAGGTCATCATTACTAGTTTGATTCAATTCCAGCAACTTCTTCTTGGAGCATTATTTTTTTTGTTAATTACATCTCATACATGTGTTGAAAGCCCGACATGGATTCTGCGTGGAATCCACATGAAGTTACATTTCACATCCACAGATGGATTCCCTTCTGCCAAGCCCAACCCACTTTAAACAAAAGTAGCGAGGGCAGCTTGAAATGATAAAAGTTGCACATTTTTGGCTAAGTAGAACTTGTGCAAAAATTTTTTTTTAATAAAACAGAATTCTGGCATAAACACTTCCATGAATTTCCTTCTATGTTGAAAAATGAAAACAAAAATAAAACTGTACTGTGAAAACAAATTCTCTAGGGGGTGAACCACTATCAGCCAAAATGTAGCGTCAACAATGGTTGGAGGAGGAGGGTCTTTTATGGAAAGTATTAAAAAGGTTATCCTGTGAAAAATATTTCACACCTACCATGTTTCCCTGAGAATAAGACATCCCAAAAATAAGCCCTAGCATGATTTTTCAGGATTTTTGAGGATGCTTAAAATATAAGCCCTACTCCAAAACTAAGCCTTAGTAGTTACATTTAATTTAAAAAAAAGTCAATTTAAATAGGGTCCAGGCAGCTATGCATGTAAAAAAGTACAATCTTTTGGGGCACAAATGAATATAAGACCCTGTCTTATTTTCAGAGAAACAAGGAATTTACAGGACTGGTGATAAATGTATAATGACTGTTAGCCCATTGCTCACCAGAAATTCTGAACCCTCCACAATCATTCTTACTGAATGACAACAGTAATGAGTGGTTTGGAGTTGTGGTCATGCGTTAGCACTGCTGCTCCATTCAATGTTGATGTAGCCAAAGAAAAGTGCTATCATCCGCTTTCTCCGTCAGCCGTGACAACGCTCTCTTCCCAAACGGAGTTCCATAAAACGTGAATTACCAATTTTGGTGTGGAAAAACTTGACCGGCCTTCTCTTGTCCTCACACACTTCTTGGGGTGAATTACAATGCGGACTGACTGCCAGACCTTGACTCCAACTCCCAGCAGAGGCAAGTCAAAAGCCTTCCCACAGGAATTGACACCCATGGAATGAGATGTACAACAAGTGCATATAGAGTGATATTCATAGTCTTGGCCGTGTTGTATGTCTACCGCAGCCATAAAATACCCGATTTGATAACTGCACTGTGTATTGAGCTATCATAACATATCAAATTATTAAAATAGACGTGACTCCATCCTTATCCATCTTCAGTTCTCGGAGGATCTCCATATAGCTAAAGTTTCCAAAAAATATGAATTTGCTGATGTTAAAAGAAGTCTGTCAGCTTATTTTAGTGATATGAGCAGATTACAGTTACATGTGCGCTGTTAGGATGAACCCATAAATACCTTTATCAGTTTCCACGTTTGACTTGGACGCAATGCATAACTCGCCCAGGACAGGCGTAAGACTAGGTCAACACCAGACAAATGGGAAACGCAATGCTGCAGTAAAACCCCTGTTCAACAAAGAAAAACACAGAAAAAGAGGGAAAACGGACCTAGCTCCCAACTGGGAAAGGTCTCTACCCAAAAGCAGATTGACCGCTCTGATAAGTGCGAACCTGCTGAATGTCTCTCAGCCTGCTACCTGACCGTAACAGGGAGCAAGGGAGACCACCAAACCACAGTACGAATAACCAAGAGTGAGTGAAATAAACTGCAACTTAACTAAAAGATGCATAGCTAACTCCATGAGGCCTTGGACATCGCTCCAACCACCACCACTAACTGAACTGCAATGAGCTAAGGGAGGGGTAGGAATGTAAAGTCTTCCCTACCTGCTGATAGGTAGACCAGAGAAGAAACCACTCCTAATAAAACCTTTCTCGGAGGTGAGGGAACATGCAACTCTACGGATACAGATAGTAGCAGGACACACCCACATAAAATGTGTGAACCAACAGCCTGTATAGGAACAGAGCAACTAGTTTGCTTCCGCATCATGGTTAACATACCATGACACCGTTGCGACCGACAAGCTGCGACAGTTACCATTCCTGAGAAATCCCTGCTCAATAGTAAGATAGTATGTTAGGCTGAAGGGAGACAATGTACATCTAGTTCAGCCTGTTTCCACCCCCCCCTGTTGATCCAGAAGAAGGCAGAAAAAAACAATGAGGCAGAAGCCAGTTAGCCCTTGCGAGGTGAAAAAACTTCCTTCCCGACTCCATAATGGCAGAATAATCCCTGGATCAACGTTTGAAAGTTCCTACCTGACTCCAAGACCTGGATTAACAACCCCGCTGTTTATTTAGTGTCTAAATCCTGTAATATTGTAGCGCTCGAGAAAGGCATCTAGTCCCCTCTTAAACTCCTCGATCGATTTTGCCATCACCACGTCCTCAGGCAGATATGGTCCTCAGGCAGATATGTTGCACGCCATATGCAAATTAATCCCGGACCATGCAATGGGAGCTCCACCTCTGTCTGCAGTCCGGGCTCGCTCCCTTCCCATTGCCTGAAAAACTGCCCTTTTCTGTCCTTACTGGCGATTCCAGCTCTGCATGCATTCCCCCGCAATGTGTGTGCGCCGGTCTGAGCAATCAGGCGTATGCACGGTGACTGTTTCTCAGCATCACGCATGCGTCTGATTGCTCAGAGTGAACCCGGACCGCAGACTGAGGTAGACCGCCCATAGGGCAGTCCGGGGTTAATTTGTATATGGAGCGTGACATTATTGAGGAGGCATATCTCAGGAATGGTAACCCACTGGAAACTGATAAAGGTATCTATGGATTCATCATAACGGCGCACATGTAAGTGCGTAATCTGCTCGTATCGCTAAAATTAGGGGACAGACTTCCCTCAGTAATGGACGCACATATGGCTGCCCCAGAGCTCCAACACCACAGGAAAAGTCCAAAGCCTCAAATCTCAAACATAGCGAAGTAAATGGCAATAGAAGAGCGATACACGTTTCCTAGCAACAACCGATATAGTGTGATTTGCGCACACTGATGGAGGACATTCATAAGATAGCCTGGGGCTGTACTTGCCAGCCGGTGGTGCACACACCCCCAGGGGGATATCAGAGTTTAAAACTGTCCAGAAACTCTAAATACTCCACTAAAATATAATTTGTGAAGTATGAGTTACATAACAGAAACAGTCATAGAATATGTACAATCAACTGTATAGAATATTGGTTACTAGTGGGGGGGGGGGGGGGGGGTTATTTTGTACACTTTTTGGTAGTGAGGCCCTTTCTGAGTTTTGCTGAGGGGTCCTGTAGTTCTGTGTACTCCTCCGGTTGTATTTACTTCCCATTCTCCTTTATCATTTCTGCAACCTAGCTTCAAAGTGGAGCGACTCTTTAAAAGGATATCTATGACAATTCACCCAAAAATGTTGTGTAGCTTTGTTTATTTGTTGCCTCCTATAATATAGTCCATTGTCATTCAGAGCTGCATTCATACTTCTGCAGGTTCTTGAGCCTACATGTGGTAGCAACATCTCCTTTGCGTTTAGTAGCTGTACCAACCACAAGGCATCACCTCTCCCGGAATGTTGACATACAGAGTATTTCATAAGAGTTCAATTATTTTCACGTGTAGCAAAGCGGATTTTTCTGTAACAAATCCAATCTATATGAACATATCATTAAAGGAGTTGTCCGACTTATGTTTTATCGTATATTTAATGAATAGTGAATTCAGCACTGGAGTAGATTAAAAAAAAAGCAACCCGGGATCAGTATAGGTTAAGTCATATATGTACACAGTGAATTCACTAGCAAAATAGTGAGTGCAGCTCTGGAGTATAATGCAGGATGTAACTCATGATTAGTACAGGGTAAGTAATGTACGTACACAGTGATTCCACCAGTAGAACAGTGAGTGCAGCTCTGGAGTATAATACAGGATGTAACTCAGGATCAGTACAGGATAAGTAAGGTAATGTATGTACACAGTGACTCCACCAGCAGAATAGTGCATGCAGCTCTGGAGTATAATACAGGATGTAACTCACGATTAGTACGGGGTAAGTAATGTAATGTATGTACGCAATGACCCACCAGCAGAATAGTGAGTGCAGCTCTGAAGTATAGTATAGGATATAACTCAGGATCAGTACAGGATAAGTATTGTATGTACACAGTGACTCCAGCAGAATAGTGAGTGCAGCTCTGGAGTATAATATAGGATGTAACTCGGGATCAGTACAGGATAAATAATGTAATGTATGTACACAGTGACTCCACCAGCAGAATAGTGAGTGCAGCTCTGGAGTATAATGCAGGATGTAACTCATGATTAGTACAGGGTAAGTAATGTACGTACACAGTGATTCCACCAGTAGAACAGTGAGTGCAGCTCTGGAGTATAATACAGGATGTAACTCAGGATCAGTACAGGATAAGTAAGGTAATGTATGTACACAGTGACTCCACCAGCAGAATAGTGCATGCAGCTCTGGAGTATAATACAGGATGTAACTCACGATTAGTACTGGGTAAGTAATGTAATGTATGTACGCAATGACCCACCAGCAGAATAGTGAGTGCAGCTCTGAAGTATAGTACAGGATATAACTCAGGATCAGTACAGGATAAGTATTGTATGTACACAGTGACTCCAGCAGAATAGTGAGTGCAGCTCTGGAGTATAATATAGGATGTAACTCGGGATCAGTACAGGATAAATAATGTAATGTATGTACACAGTGACTCCACCAGCAGAATAGTGAGTGCAGCTCTGGAGTATAATACAGGATATAACTCAGGATCAGAACAGGATAAGTAATGTAATGTATGTATATAGTGACTCCACCAGCAGAATAGTGAGTGCAGCTCTGCAGTATAATATAGGATGTAACTCAGGATCAGTACAGGATAAGTAATGTATGTACACAGTGACACCACCAGCAGAACAGTGACTGCAGCTCTGGAGGATAATACACGATGTAACTCAGGATCAGTATAGGATAAGTAATGTATGTACACAGTGACTCCACCAGCAGAATAGTGAGTGCAGCTCTGCAGTATAATACAGGATGTAACTCAGGATCAGTACAGGATAAGTAATGTATGTACACAGTGACTCGACCAGCAGAATAGTGAGTGCAGCTCTGGAGTATAATACACGATGTAACTCAGGATCAGTACAGGATAAGTAATGTAATGTATGTGCACAGTGACTCCACCAGCAGAATAGTGAGTGCAGCTCTGTAGTATAATACAGGATGTAACCCAGGATCTGTACAGAATAAGTAATGTAATGTATGTACACAGTGACTCCATCAGCAGAATAGTGAGTGCAGCTCTGGAGTATAATACAGGATGGAACTAAGGATCAGTACACGATAAGTAATGTATGTACACAGTGACTCTACCTGTAGAATAGTGAGTGCAGCTCTGGAGTATAATACAGGATGTAACTCAGGATCAGTACAGGATAAGTATTGTATGTACACAGTGACTGCACCAGCAGAATAGTGAGTGCAGCTCTGGGGTATAATATAGGATGTAACTCGGGACCAGTACAGGATAAGTAATGTAATGTATGTACAGTGACTCCTCCAGCAGAATAGTGAGTACAGCTCTGGAGTATAATACAGGATGTAACTCAGGATCAGTACAGGATAAGTAATGTAATGTATGTACACAGTGACTCCACCAGCAGAATAGTGAGTGCAGCTCTGGAGTATAATATAGGATGTAACTCGGGACCAGTACAGGATAAGTAATGTAATGTATGTACAGTGACTCCTCCAGCAGAATAGTGAGTGCAGCTTCTGGAGTTGGGTGTGTGCTGGTTAAGCTCTGCAACTTCCAGGGTGTGGTCAGAGAAGGTGGTTTTGCTGAGTTTGGATCCCAGAGAAGGTGCACTTTTCTGGGCTTTGTTGGAGATGGAGTCCCGTGCCTCCTCCCCCCGGGGCCACTTGGGGGGAGGGAGGGAAGTGATGGCAATGGCGGCATCAGAGTCTTCCGAAAAAACTTTGCCACGGGTGCCAGAAAAGCCAGCAGCCCGCAAGAAGACAGGAGCTGCTGGAGGTAAGAAGAGACTGGGTCCAGGCCGTGGCTGCAGCAGCGTGGCTCCGTTTGTCAGCACGGCAGCTTCTGACAGCACCGGGAGTGAGATGGTTACGCGCAGCCAGACCCGCAGGAGAGCAGGTGAGCCGCAGATACCGGTAAGCACGGGAATGTGGAGTGACAAAAAGAAGGAGGAATCTGTGATTGAGCTGGCCTCCAGGCTGGCTAAAAACATCACCGACTACAACTTTGCAGGGAAAATGTTGGTGGTACAAAAAGGGAAACTGCGAGATGCCCAGATGTTACTGGAGCAAAAAGCTTCTAAAGACAAACAGGCAGAAGCCAGGTCAGCGATAAAAAAGTGCAAAGACTGCATAAAGATGTGGGAAGCAGTGAGGGCAAAGATCCTGGAGGAGAGCGGGCCCTTTAAGGAAAAAATACTGAACGACGACCGGTTTGCTAAAATGGCGGCAAGGTGCAGTGACCATGAGTCAAGTGATGGTGAAGCCTCAGATGAAGAGTTTGAGGATGTGCAGGAGACCCTGGAGCAGCCTGTGTGCTCTCAAGACTTAGCACCAACGCCCAGAGGCACTACAAGTCCCAGAGACAAGCTACCTGAAGAGATTGCGCTGCCTTCCACCTCAGGGGAATCTGAGGTGGAGGAAAGAACAGGGAGATTGCAGCTACAGAAGACCCCGCAGCCGGAAGCCTCTGTACATATGGAGGGCTTCATGTTTGGCGACGAGTTGCCAGAGCAGGACACAAAGATAAAGAGAAAGAAAAAGAAACCGGAGAAGCTGCAGGAAAAGCTTGTGTTCGTTCCTGGGAGCTCTGGTCTGGCTGCAAAGTCGGATCAGAGTTCTGACCCCAAAAACCCCCCTGGCTCGGGCTCTGTGGTGGGCCTGGAGCGGGAAGTTGGGGAGAAAAGGGCCCAGCTGGTCAGACCCCCTGTCCCTGTGTTAGTTGGTAACAAGGGCAAGGAGATCAGTAAGAAAGGTGCAGTAAAGGCCAGTACAGATGCAGGTCGCGGTACCGGCAAGGAGGGTGGCAGCGGTGCCACTAATGCAGCAAGTGCTGCCTGTGATGCGGAGGGGGCTGTGGACCTAAAATCTGGGGTCTCCCATAATTTGGGAGCAAGTCAGGCCGGATCCCGCGCCTCCAGTGATGCGGAGGCAAAAAAGAAAAAAAGAAAAAGTAAAAACACAAGCAAAAATCCGGAGGCTTTACCATCTACCTCTGGAGAGGCCAGGACCCATGGACCACATGATCCAAGGAAAAAAGTGGTAGATCCGGGGATGAATGTGCGAGAGCGTGCGGCAGATGTAAGGGACAAGGCCGAGGGTACACGTTCCTCTGCAGTTGCTGGGCCTCCGGGCACCTCGGGTACCCCTGGCGGCCAGGAATCTGGAGGCCCAGGGGATAAGGTAGTTAGGCCAGAGGGGTCATGGGGTCCAGTCGCCCCTCCGGCGGCGACAACACCTGGTAGGAGTTATGCCAGTGTCGCCGCTGGAGGGGAGGGGTCCTCCTTGTCTCCAGGCTCTAGGGAGGGCGTTTTGCAACAGCGTCTCCTGGAGGCTTTACGGAAGGGGGAGAGTACAATCACAGTTGGAGGAAGAGAGGTGGATCTATCTCTCTGGAAAGAGAGACATGGCTTGGGTGCCTTCCGAGAGCAAAGGGGGGAGACCGTATGGTCCCTACCGACACCCGGGCAGGACGCAGGTCGTAGGAATGTGGTCCGTCTTCGTTGGAGAGGCAATGATGCATGCCCCCCGAGGGCAAGGGTAGTGGAGCTTCTGCTGAAGATGGGCTTCAGGGCGGTTGACATCTTTGCCCTGATCCATCCCTACGGCACGTCTGAGTTTGACATCAGTTTCGTTCGCCCAGAGGGCCTAGAAATCTTCTGGGGGAATTACGAGCTGGTGAAAAACGAGCCCGGTTGGCGAGACTTTGCCATCCAGGTGGTGTCTCGCCAGAACGGTATCAAGAAGGTGACCGTTTTGACTCGTAATGAGTCACTTTCTTGCTTTGACATCATGACGTGGCTCAGTAGGTACGGAGAGGTGACGGAGATGCCCCAAAAGAACAGGGATGAGCACGGCATATGGTCTGGGGCCTGGACGTTCATGGTCAAGCTGAAGCGTTCAGGTAACTCAGTGGCACACATACCATCTGCAGCCTTCCTCGGCAGGGATCGTATCTTGGCCTTTTACCAGGGGCAGCCGAAGCTCTGCCACAGGTGCGGCGACCCCTCACACTTGAGCGCCGCTTGTAAGACCTTGAAGTGCGCTCTGTGTGGGGGTCTGGGTCATCTAGCCGCCTCCTGTGCAGAGATTAGGTGTAACCTGTGTGGTGACCTCGGTCACCCATTTAGTCGCTGTCCGCGCTCCTTTGCCAATGCGGTCTCAGCACCTACGGATGGGGGTCATGATGTGGCCTCCGGGGGTGAGGGGACCAGCAGAGGTGGAGGAGCTCAGGAGCCAGGGAAGAACCGGCAAAAGACGCCTGCGGAGCAGAGGCGTCAGGAGAAACGCAGACGGAGCAGGGAGCTGACAGGAGCGCCCACAGCAGGTGGGTCGATGGTGGCCCCTGTTCCAGAAGCAAATCTCGCGGCTGAGGCTTTGAGGGACAGCGATTTAGATGAGGAGGACAGGAGGATCCAGAGGGAGGAGACCAACTCTGCAGATTCCTCCCACTGTGAAAGTGTGGATGGGGAAGGCAAGAGATGGCTAGAGAAACGGCGTAAGCTAGGTGCCACGAGGAGGAAACGAAGGGGAGATTCAAGATCTTCTCCCACCCCGGGCCAAGTACTGGAAGGAAAAGCCTGCTCACCTCCAGTTGGACTCTCCAATAGGTTCCGAGCCCTCCGAGACATCTCTTCCTCCTCTTCTGAGGGGGAGGCAGAGGGCAAGGTTCCTAGGGCAAAGAAAGGGTCAACAGGGGGCGCTGAGTCTCCACCTCGTGAAGGCATAGTTCCTTCCGGGGTGGAGGCTACTCTGGAGCCTGGAAACAAGGACGACGGGGTCGGGGGATCCCTTGCTATGGACACATCTGTGTCCAAAAAAAGAGGCAAGGGGATTTCCTCTGACCCCGAGGAAGCGGGTGTGAGGAAGAAAGCCGTCTAATTTAATCACTCATGATGGCGGCACCCACTCCGCTGACTCTGGCATCAATTAACGTTGCCAGCATTAAGTCTGATGCGGCTAGATTTGCGGCCTTTGATTTTCTCGGCCGCGTTGAAGCCGACATTTTATTTTTGCAGGAGACCAGGCTGTCTGATTTGGCAGCCATACATAAGGCAAAAAGGGAGTGGAGGTCAGGCCCTTCCTACTGGTCTCTTGCGGCCGAGCCGTATAGTGGAGTGGCGGTCCTTTTTACCGCAGCGGTTGAATGCCGACGAGTTATTGAATTAGAAATGGGAAGGTGCCTGATCTTAGATGTCCTCATGAAGGGACAAGAATTAAGACTTGTCAACATCTACGGTCCCCAGTCAAAAAAGGACAGGAAGAGTCTCTTTATGAGGATCAAGCCCTACCTTTTTACCAGCCGCCAAGTTGTCTTTGGAGGTGACTTTAATGCAGTCACGAGAGCCCGCGATAGGGGAGGCTCTGGAGACAGGCGGTTGACTTTTGACAGCGTCGCACTTAATAGCATAGCTAGCGAAGCTCGCCTGGTGGATGTCCACATCCGGCACACCCCAGGCCACGAGGGGTTCACCTATTATAGAGGTCAGAGCAGGTCTAGAATAGACAGGTTTTATTTGAAGGAGGAAGCCATCTCTTCGCCAGTGTCCGTTGTTGAGGTGGAATTCTCCGACCACTGTCTAATTTTGTTTTCTCTGAATGTTGCAGAGACCCCCCGGATGGGCAGAGGTTTTTGGAGACTGAATTCATCACTCCTGGAGGAAGCGGAGATAAGACAGTCCTTTGAGGACTTTCTGCAGAGTCAGGTACCATTACTGGATCTTTGTAGCAGTAAGTCAGAGTGGTGGGAGATGTTCAAGAGGAGGGCGGCGAGGTTCTTCCGAGAGCTCTCCAACCTCAGATGCCTGGACAGGTACCGCCTGTACAACGGCCTGAGGAGGAAACTCGAACATCTCGTTTCGACTGGAGGTAGCCGCGAGGAGATCTCCAGAGTGAAATCTTTGCTCAAGAAGTGCCAGTACGATAGACACGCATCCTTGGTTTTTGAGAGGGATTTCGGGAAGTACCGCTCGCCCGACCCTTACAGAAACTGTAGGATGTCAGTGAATAGTAAAGTGGTCACTGGACTGATTGACAGTACAGGATCCCTGAATCGATCCAGATCAGGGATTCTGGAGGTCGTCAGATCCTACTACTCGCAACTCTTGGGAAAGAGGGATCTAGATTCGGAAGTGATGTCGGCTTTTCTGGCTGAAACTGTCCCTGAGCCGGGGGTAGACACCTCTCTTGATGTTTTGACAAAAGAGATCAAAATAGAGGAAGTTAAACTGGCGATTGATGGGCTCCGGCTCAAAAAGTCGCCAGGACCGGATGGACTAACATCCGAGTATTATAAGACCTTCAAGGACCTCTTGAGTCCCCTCTTGACGGAGGTATTAAATGAGTGTCTTTCCTCGGGCACTCTGCCAAAGTCAATGAGGAGGTCAGCTTTGATCCTTCTGTCAAAGGGTAAAGACTCGAGCCGTATTGAGAACTGGCGTCCCATAGCGCTTCTCAATACGGACAGGAAGGTTCTGGCAAAAGTGCTGTTTAATCGGTTGGTCAAGTTTGCACCCCGGCTCCTCTCGGGGGCCCAGCATTGCTCTGTTCCAGGCCGTAGCATCTTTAGTGCTGTTCTCGGTGTCCGGGAGGCAGTGGAGCAGGGTAGAGCTGGTCACTGGGAGGGGTACTTGCTGTCCTTGGATCAGGCCAAAGCGTTTGATCGGGTTAATCATGAGTACCTCTGGTCGGTCCTTCTGAGATACGGCCTGCCAGTGGGGTTTGTTGATTGGCTGCGAACATTGTATGCAGGGGCTGAGACTTTCCCGCTGGTGAACGGCTGGCTTGGCAGCCCTTTTGAGGTGGGGTCTGGCGTCCGTCAGGGCTGTCCTCTAAGTCCCCTGTTGTATGTGTTTGCGATAGATCCCTTCCTTAGGAGGGTTGATCGTGGACCAATAGCAGGGGTCGGGATGGACCGGGCGGTGCCGGAGGCTACCCTGAGGGCAGTGGCATACGCTGATGATGTCACGCTCTTCGTATCCTCAAGGGAGGAGGCAGAGTTTGTGGTATCAGAGGTGGATGGCTACTCGGAGGCATCCGGGTCCAGAGTCAACTGGGATAAGTGCGAAAGTCTCTGGTTAGGAAGGGGGGATCCTGTGTTTGATCTCCCGGACACTCTTCCGGTGCCCCAGACTTCAGCAAAAGTTCTTGGCATCAAATTTGGCCAGGGGGATTACCCCATGCAAAATTGGGTAGACAGGCTGGATGGTGCCACTCAGAAGGTAAATCAGTGGAAGGGTTGGTCTTTGACCCTTCGGGAAAGAGTTAGCCTGATCAAAACATACCTGCTCCCTTTATTCATCTACCTGGGCAGCGTATGCATTTTGCCAGAGCCTCTCTGGACCCGGGTCTACAACCTGTTCTTCCTAATGTTGTGGGGGAACAGGTTGAACCTGATCAGGAGAGATGTTACATACCGCACGAGGAGACTAGGGGGGTTATCTATGGTCAACCCCGTGGTGTTTCTTGTAGACACCTTTTTTAAGATCAACATAGGCAACCTCTGGCAGGAGAGGGCTCCTCCGTGGGTCTACTCCTGCAGGGGATGGTTTCGGCCCTTCTTCCAGGAATGGGAGACAGGAGGGCGAGTGAAGGACCTTCGCACGCAGCACGGACATCTCCCGGCTTATGCTACCTTGGTTCTGAAGGTGATACGCCGGTGGGGTCTGGGGATGTGGGAGATCAGGACTCTGACGAGGAGGCTCCTCGACGAAAGAGTCCTGTTGACCCATTTCCAGAAGCCCCTGGCGCTCAAGGACTGCCCAAGTCGGGACCTGGAGGGAGGGTTACGTTTACTGAATTCAACCCGGGTCCCCTTGAAGTTTTGGGACTTGGCTTGGCGCTGCTTTCACGGGAGACTGTATGTAAGGGGTAACTTGAAGAGCAGGCCTCTGATTGACAGGGGTTGCCCCCGTCAGGAGTGCAGCGACGTGCTGGAAAGCATGGAGCATTTCCTGCTTCAGTGCCCCTTTAATACAGAGGTATACCAACGGGTAGGGGTCTCCATAGGCTGGCGTCAGCTGGCACACCTCTCCTACGCCGGAGTGGGCTTATGGAGCCTTCAGAGGCCTTGGTGGCAGGGACCGCTGCACTTTATTTCTAGTTAGCCTAGTGGTCAGGTTCCACATCTGGAGTGCACGGTGCCTGATCTCGACGGAACTGAAAGTCCTCCCCGTGGATACAGTCTGTAGGAACATCCTGGGTGACCTGGTGAAGGTGCGTTCTTTGGAGTATGAGAGGCTGGGCACATCTAAGGCTTCTCTCCTATGGAGAGGGCTTGTTTTTCGTTAGGGACCGTCTTTTCTTAATCTTCTAGGGGCAGAGTAGGGAGAGAGGAGGGACAGGATAGGGAGAGAGGAGGGATAGGGCAGGGACAGTTTTCCATGAAGGGTCAGACTGAGGGGCAGACTAAGGACAATCTAGGGCAAATTAGGGAGAGAATAGGGAAACCTTTTTTAAATTCAAGGGATAGTACATTATGATATCTGTGCCCGGCTTATCACCTCCAATCCCGGTGGTGGGCTGTGAGTGCACCATGAAGCTTTTTGTTTTGATTTGGGCAAAATGGAATGAAGTAGGGCTGCAGGAGAGCCGACCTTAGGCTTTCGGGTTATGTGTATAGTATATATTATGTATGTTGGTTGGAGTGTATTATGGTTTGTATATATTGTATATATTCACGTTTTGGGTGGTAGGTAGGTTGGGTGGGGAGTTGGGGGGAGTGGGATTCACGCCTTCAGCCGTAGCCTGGCACGTCCCGAACATTGAACTCTGGGCACGGACTGGTGGAGCGGGCATGGCCCCCAGGCTGCGGCGGGCACAGTGTGGTACTATTTATTAAAAAAAAAAACAAAAAAAACCCTGGTGTGGCTTGGCACGTCCTGAACTGAACTCTGGGCACGGACTGGTGGAGCAGGCTTGGCCCCCAAGCTGCACTGGGGACCCAAAAAAAAAAAAAAAAATTACATATATTTTTAGTTAGTTCTTTTATGCCAGTTTGGCTCGGTCTTTCTGTTTATATTTGGTTATTTATCTTGCTATTTGTGTTATTGCTTACATTTGTGTTGTGTGGGTACAGTGCGGTACGGCTGGACCTGGAGGTGTAGATTCCTTAGTTTTATACTTTAGGTATATGGTTGTATATAGTGTTACATGTAGAGTGTGTATGTGTGTGGGTGTGTACGGCGGGGGGAAGCCCGGATATGGACATTTACTTTGTTTATGGATCACGGACTGTGGGGGAAGGGCCTTATATTGCTTTATATGGTTATTTTTATTGTTACAGTTTGTCTTTGCTGTGTTTTTTACTTTTATAATAAAAGATCTACAGGATGTAACTCAGGATCAGTACAGGATAAGTAATGTAATGTATGTACACAGTGATTCCACCAGCAGAATAGTGAGTGCAGCTCTGGAGTATAATACAAGGTGTAAAAGGACCGATTATCCTAAAGTCTATCTATCTCTCTCAGTTGTACCCACAGGTCAATATTTCTGGTTTCTTGTCAAAGGCAGTTTGATGTAAGAAACACAACATAAAACCTAAAGAGACAACAGGAAAGCAGCTCTCTTCTTTGGAGTGACACTGTGACCAGTTAAAAGTAAAACTCCCTGGTAATGGAAAAGAAATGATGGGAAGACTGGAAACACTTGTACAAGGAGTAGAGAGATTGACACAAATGTTCTAAGTGAGCGAGCAGCAGGGAGTTGTCTTCTCCTCCTCCCATCTTGTCTGTACAGCCATTTTGCACCCTGGGGGACATTGGCCAAAAGAGGTAAAACAAGAGAGATAAAATGCTAAATGAAGAGTATCAGAGAGAACATTCTATATGTGGGTACCAGATGGAGCGATGAGGGTCAGGGGATAGTAAAGAAATAGATGTGGAAATACAGCAATCTCTAGAGACTCTATACTGATTGATTTTTTTGAAACAAATCAACTACAACGCACAAACAATAAAATATATATTATATACAGAAAAACTATACGCAGCAAAGGAAACAAAGAAAGAGAAATAAATGCTGCAATATCAGATTGTCCAAATGTTCAGATATGTGTGTCATATATAGGGGACAATTTAACCCATAACTCCTGTTGCTTCACCCAAGTGGCTTCTAGGGCTTTCTTGAGACCAACTCCATCTTGATGAGACAACTCCTTTAATCCCTGAGTTCATAATAAACCACATCCCTCAAGAGCTCAGTTTGGTTTAAAGGGGTTTTGTCATTAAAAAAAAAAATTATCTAAACTTGCCTATTCCTTCCCTGTCTGTCCCCTTATCAGATCTTCTCCTGGTTTAGCTTCTCCAGTGCCCCAGGTCAGCTCACTGCAGGCTGGGTCCAGCTTGTTATGAAGGCTGCTTTATCACAAACTCCTTCCTGCTGGGTCAGTGAAGGTCACATCCTTGTGCTGTAGCTTCACTGCCTAGGAAGGAATTGTAATCTATTTCAGAGACAGCTGGCATGAGCAATCTCTGAAGAAGATAGGCAGTCCTCCTGCTGGCCTGTGAGCTGTGATGTAACATATGTAACCTCACAGGAAGGAGAAGAATCAGGCAGCTGGAGATGAAGTGACCCCCTTGACTGCAGGAGACAGAAGATAAGGGAGGTGAAGATCTGGTAAGTAGACTGATGGGGGAGGAATAGATAAGTAGAGCATTTTTCTTTTTTAGTGACAGAACCCTTTTAAGCAACCCTTCGGTCCTGGGACAAATTTGTTTTCCGGGACCAGAGGGGGTGTTATTTTACCTGGCATTGGTCTTCTGTGCCACTGTCTCCCCAATACGCTGGTTCTGGGACCTGCTTCTGGTCATCCAAGCTGGTCGCCACAATCTTCTATCTAATCCGCCCAGTTAGAGTACTGTTGCACTACATATGCTCTCTGATTGGCCAGCACTGCTCACGTGATTAGTGCTGTCCAATCAGTGAGCAGTGCACAATATGCATTAGATAGTTAGAAAATGGCATTGACCCTCTTAAACAATTACCTGAAACTGGCGAATTGAAGGAACAATGGCACAGAAACCCAGCAGCGGGTAATATACCCCACCCCAACCAGTTTCTGGGCAAAGTTTTAAGCCAGGACCAGAGGGTCGCTTTAAGATTAGGCAATTGTGTCGCAGGTCTAACAAAGACAATCCTTCTGCGCCTTGTTTCTTCTCCATATTTTATTCTCATAGTCAAAATGTGTTTCCTTCTGCATGAATGAATCGTGGATGAGCACAATACCCCTTTAAGGCAAGGACAAGCCCCTTTCTTGCGGCAGCTACTCAGACGGTAAGGTGATCACTAGGGCCCCTATTGTTGCCCCTCTCTACCCTGTTTCCCTGAAAATAAGACATACTCTGAAAATAAGACATAGCATGACTTTCCAGAATTTTTGACGATGCAAAATGATTTTTCAGGCTTTTTGAGGATGCTTGAAATATAAGCCCTACTCCAAAATTAAGCCCTGCTAACAGTTCATTTAAAAAGTCAATTTAAATAGTGTCCAGGCAGCTATACATGTAAAAAGGTTAAACCTTTTTGAACAAAAATTAATATAAGACACTGTCTTATTTTCGGGAAAACACGGTATGATGCCTATCAGGTATATGAACAGAGGCTCACCTGAGAGGACCACCTCTATAAATGACATGCAGCATCAATACCTGCATCAATTACCCAATCATCAATTGTGATTAGAGGATGGACACAGAATCTCAGCATGGGTGCATTAGTTCTGCATTATAAGAAGGCTTCCTTTGTTATGCTTTGCTTTTTATCTGGTTGCAGTCTGCTGTTAAAGTGTTTGTATGAGATAAGAAAAACATGGCTGACTTTTTTTAAAAACAGCGCCACACTTGTTCATGGGCTCTGTCTGGTATTACAGCCAAGTCCCATTCCAATACCAGACACAACCCGTGGACAAGAGTTGAATAAAGCTTGTTAAAAAGGACAGTGCTGCCACCAGTCTAGGACATCCACATGGAAGTGCACAGATCCCGTACAACCGAGGCCCGGTAGGCAAGAGAGCAAAAAAACCACAAATATATCTCTCAAGGAAGCATTACTCACAAGTTCAAATATGGAGTCATTTAGCAAGTAGTAATGGAAATGCCTTACTTCTCAAGGGAGACAGGGTGGAAACCCACCAGGATCTCCCTTTACTCCAAGTTCGCTCAACAGTATGACAGGTCAGGAAAGGAAGCCCCACATCCACTCATAGGGTATCTAAAGAGTTTATTAGGCTCATATGCACCATGAAATAGCAGACATGAACAGTGCACCCCCTTTTTTAAAGGGGACAATGATGGGCACGCGTTTCATACCCAGCTAGGCTAATTTGTATATGGGAGCCCTTAAAGAAAGATATATGGCGGATCCGTGTATTACATTTTACCATAAATCTATTGATTGTCTCGGAGGGTTCTAAAATTCATCTTCAACTTTTATCTTCCTTGAGAAGTTGTTTCCAGTACTCCTCCATATTCCTCCATATTTGAACTTGCAAGGATGGCTTCCCTGAGCGACCATCACTGTCATTTTTTTCTTTTATTTTCTTCTCCCGTGGACAAGAATGGCAGCGTTTCTGGAGGAGATAAATGGAGACCCTTCTTTCTGATCCCAGAGGACCCCTTTAAGAAATGTATATTCAAGAACGATCTGTAATGTAACTCTTCACTGTATACTGAAGTTACCTGAGAGGTTCTGTCTCCTTCCCACCAGCATTATACCCTTATTGTATCCCTCTACATTCTGCAGGTGCGTTCACATGTGTCATGATAAAGAATCGAATTGTCACATTTTTTTGTCATATTAATCATCTTCACTGTTCCGATGACGGTGGAAACGTAAGTCTGTCCTTACATGTCCCCCGTCATCAGAGCAGTAAGGATGATTAATATTATGAAATATGATCCTCAGTGGTAAACTTTAGCCTGTCCTATGGGGATTTTGTGAATTGCAGCTTCAGGGGACAATGACATTTGATTCTGGCACATGTGAAAATGACAAGAGAGACTGAAAATCTACATCTAACTGCAGTTGACCCCATCTCCTGCTGTCACAGGTGGTAATGTGACGTAGATTGATGCAGCAGAAGAAGTTACAAAATGATACAATATTTATTTACAAACAAAGAAATGAAATTGAGTAATGTTCTAATAACAAGCACTCTCCTAGGGGTCTAGGAAGCCGAGGTATGGATGTTTCTTTGAATCACGGCTTTGTACTTTTGTTTTTTGACCCTAAAAAGCCACCACTGGTTGGGAACAATAGCTACTGGTGGCCATTAGCTCTGTTTAAAGGGGCTTTTCCACAGCCTGATTATGGCCACATGCTCACAACCGTGATGGACTCCGCCAGCGGAATACCGCAGCAGAGTCCGTCACGGGGCCCTCCTAAAGACCCCATACTCACCTCCGGATCCGCTGTGCGAGTCCCGCATGACGCCCAGTGCGCATGCGCATGACATATCGGGAGTGCTATATGATGCACCAGCAGTGTCATGTGACACGGCCGGCTGTGCCGCGGGTTATTTCATGCTGCGGAATTCTGCGGTAGAATTCCACAGCGTGAACATCGCACTATTAGGTTCAATAGAACCTAATAGCTGCGGTGTAACGCTGCAGATTTCTGCCACGTTTCACGCGGCAGAAATACGACCGTGGGCATTAGCCCTATCAGGCACAAATGGTCACTGAAATGTTTGATTGCCCGATCAGCCCATCTGAATGTACCACCGTGCTTCTGACGAACCAACAAACACTCGTTCGTCTGGGGATCACGTCTTCTATGTGGCACAAAAAAAATCATTCTTGCTGGCAGAACATTCGCCCTGTGTAAATAGGGAATATGATACGATAATACGCCCTGGAGACAAACGGGGAAACGAACAATCATTCTGCATCAGATTGTGTAAAGACCATATAAGTGTCGATCACATTGATCGGCACTCATCTCCTGGAGCAAAGGGACTTTGAGGATCTAGGCAACCCAGACCCCATACTTAAAGGGGTTGTCCCGCGCCGAAACGGGTTTTTTTTTTTCAATAGCCCCCCTGTTCGGCGCGAGACAAACCCGATGCAGGGGTTTAAAAAAAAAAAACCGGATAGTACTTACCCGAATTCCCGCGCTCCGGTGACTTCTTACTTACCTTGCGAAGATGGCCGCCGGGATCTTCACCCACGGTGGACCGCAGGTCTTCTCCCATGGTGCACCGTGGGCTCTGTGCGTTCCATTGCCGATTCCAGCCTCCTGATTGGCTGGAATCGGCACACGTGACGGGGTGGAGCTACGAGGAGCAGCTCTCCGGCACGAGCGGCCCCATTCAGAAGGGAGAAGACCGGACTGCGCAAGCGCGTCTAATCGGGCGATTAGACGCTGAAATTAGACGGCACCATGGAGACGGGGACGCCAGCAACGGAGCAGGTAAGTGAATAACTTCTGTATGGCTCATATTTAATGCACGATGTACATTACAAAGTGCATTAATATGGCCATACAGAAGTGCTGAACCCCACTTGCTTTCGCGGGACAACCCCTTTAAGTTTTTTGGAGCCATATAAAATAGTGATCTATTTAGGTTAACTCCTAATAATCCCATCAGAATCTTTTGGGGTTTGAGTAGAGCTGAAGGTTATGTCAGCAGATATAGTGATAAGCAGGTACCAGATACTTCTGAAGCCCCTGATCTCCAGGTAAGATACAAGGATTAAATATGAAAGTGTTATCCTGACAGGTCCTGAATTCTTTATAGTGGCAGCACTCAGCCAAGGGTCTGTCTGGTTCTTTAGTAATTGCAGGTGACTCTGTTGAATGCAATGGGATCCAACATAAAACAGAGGTCTGCGGAGCCAATCAATGTAGTGCTCAATGAACCAATGCGATAGCTGGGATTGGTTCATTAAACGCTGCATTGATTGGCTGATCAACGCTCAGGAACCAATCAGAGCCATCGCTTCCTGGAGACAGGATTTATGAATCCCGTATCTAGGAAGTTATCTTCTATGGGCGGCTGAGGACTACAAGAAGTGCGTTGGAGCTCCGGAGAGCAGCGGGAGGGACCTGGCCCGAGTATGCTAGGTAAGTATAATAAGATATCCCCTGAAAATAAGACCTAGTGCCTCTTTTGGGGCAAAAATGAATATAAGACAGTTTTATTTTCAAAGAAACACTGTAAATTCATGTCCTTTCCGTTCTTGCTCTAATGGATTAAATAGTAGATAGCTGATACTGTTCTGTGCCCTTGACACGTTTCAGTCTAAGGTTAGCGCACAGATTCTTTCTTTGTATCTGGCATTATTAAAAAGCTCACAGGAAACATTAGTCAGCCGTATTTCGGTGGTATGCAATATGTCACAGAACACCTTAAATTAAAAGCACGGCATTCCTCCTCCCAGGATAAACACACGGTATACGGTTACTCTATCATCCCAATGTCTGCAGTCATCTGACTCGCAGTCTGTCTATCCGTTCTATCATGTTCTTTCTTTCAATGACTTCATTCTCTTCCCGCACAGATGATGACTGAATCTGGCTCAGATGACATTCCATCAATGCAACTGCTCTGTAGAGCGGGAGGATCCAGTTACCTTCCAATAGAGGCACAAATGTTTGTATTCTGTCCCGACAACTGCTCCACTCCATTTCTTTGGTATTTGCCTTTCCATCTGAACCTTTGTCCCGCAATTAAATATGACATTTCTCCGTTAGATCAGGCAAAAACAGAACCGCTTTTTAACTGGAATTGTTTTTTAAAAAAATTGCTCCTGTGTATAGAGATTGCTGCTGCGCACTTGTTTTGGTGCCCCCTGGTGTTTTTTTTGATCCCCTCTCAGCAGGAAAGCTACTGGTCCTCACTGAAGAAGCTGAAACGGTGTATGTAAACTTATTTTCAGTCAATGATTTCATGGTAAGAAGTTCGCAAATTAGTGCATGTCATCCAAATCAGAAACTCCTCCAAAAGGAAGAATGATTTATCTGTCGACAAGCCGTTTCGGGGTTCTTGCTCCTCAGGGTACTGGTTGACCAGATGACACACCTTAGACTCAGGTCAGAATGTCCATATAGTGGAGGTGATTTATGGTGTTTCATACACTAGTCTTAGCAAGAATCACTCTGCCACCCATGAACAAGACCATCAGCACTCAATGCATAGTGTGGACAATCTGAGAGGGAATCAAAAGAACAGCAGGGGGCACCATAACCAGTGATATATTGAGCATGGTGGCTCAGTGGGTAGCACTGTTGCTTTGCAGCGCTGGGGTCCTGGGTTCAAATTCTACTAAAGACAACATCTTCATGGAGTTTGTATGTTCTCCCTGCGGTTGCGTGGGTTTTCTCTTACATCATACAGATAGATGAATATAGACTGTGAACCCAATGAGGACAATACCAATTTTCAACTGATGCTGTGTAATATGCATGAGCTATACAGGGTGTAGTGAAAAAGACTGATCCAGTGCTATATGTCAATAGCGTACTTGGATAGGAAGAATTGGATATGATGGGATGGCGCACAAGCCCCTGAGGCCACCTCAAATATGAATTTCACTGTGGTGTCACTTCGGCTTCTTTCACACGAGCGCATAGAAGGCGTTTTTACGTTTTCACGCCTGCTCCATATAAGCACCTGAAAGGCCGTTTTTCTGCAATCACGGCCAGCGTTTTCTCGTCCATTCACATGACCGTGAGCGTCGTTTTTAGCGAAAAAATATGCCACACCCTGGAATTCCCTCACTCTGCCAAAATCCTCGGGATGCCTTCCAGTGCCTATATAGAGGCACCTGTAAGCTTTTCGCAGCATTGGACGCTGCAAAAATGCCTCCCCCTCTCTTCTCTTTCCCATAGGAGTCTATAGGACTCGCCAGAGTATATTGGCCAAAAGATAGTTCCAGAACCATCTTTTGGCTGAGCGTATATCCGCCGGCCACGTATATGTTCTATTTTTCATGCTGCTGGCGTATTTATGCGCCATATATTCCCCCCTTGTGAACGAGTGCATTAAAAATCAATACCTCTCATGGGCGCGTATATACGCCCGGGCGTAAAAACGCACCGTTTATGCGCTCGTGTGAAAGAAGCCTTAGAGAGAGGCAGGAAGCTGATTTCTGCCTTTCATAGGCTACTCTTTAAATTGCTACATATGCTACTCTTTCATTTTTTCTCTCTAAATTGAAATCCATGTTGCGGGGCCCCCAGGAGGAGCCCATGTGGTCCATCCATTGTTTGGGTGATCTAACAAAGAAAAGTTAATTGTGGAAACTCCTTCAATGTATCTACCCCAAAACCCTATGAAATGATGAATTATATACTTATATCAATGGTGTGTTACATAAAGGGGTTTTCTGAGACCCCCAAACATTAGTGGCAGCAGGGGGGTGGGGGGGTGGGGACACATAAGTTATTTAAAAAACCCTCTACACTCACCTCGCCGCGTTGCTGTCATCCTCTGGTCTCTGTTTACATTGGTGACGTGGGTTCTTTACCTACAGCCAATAGGAGGCCAGAAGAGATGTCATCAGGGATGTCCCATAAACCCATAGCCTTGAGGCAGGGGCGTAACTATAGAGGGTGCAGGGGATGTGGTTGCACCCGGGCCCAGGAGCCTTAGGGGGCCCATAAGGCCTCTCTTCTCCATATAGGTCCAGTAGTATGAATAAAGCATTATAGTTGGGGGCCCTGTTACAGGTTTTGCATTGGGGCCCAGAAGCTGCAAGTTATGCCTCTGTGCAGCATGGTTTAGGTATGGGTACGGGTACAGATACAGATAGAGGGGGGGGGGGCAGCTAACCTTTTGCATCAGGGCCCCTGAGCCTTTAGTTACGCCCTTGCCTTGAGGTGTCTACATTCGAAATCGAAGTGACAGGTTCATGGGACATCAGCAGACCTGCTGGCCGGGTGACATCAGCTGTCAGATGTTGAAGCACTGGACAACTGAAACCGCAGTCCGGTGCTGTGGTGAGTCTTTTATATAGTTTTGGGTGTAGGGAGTCCAAAACTATATAAAATAAATAACTCAAAAACCACATTCATTTTTAGAAGGAGTTTTAGTTCTTAGACATTTTTGACATATTGAAAATCCTTCTGAAATTCTCTCACATACTGAGAATGGAGTCTCCTAACTCAGCTCATGTCCTGTTATAGATTTTGCATTGGGGCCCAAGAGCTTCAGGCATGTCTCTGCACATGTACCTGTCCAAAAATAGACTCTATACAAAAAAAAACATGGCTACTCTTGGCCTGTAGGGGGCGCAAGACTGAAAAACAAGGCATGCTAGAACATGTATCATCACGGACAAAGGAAGCAAATAAATTCTCATTAGGTTTTCATAGGTTTCAGTTTTTTTGTATTAGGCTTGTGAAATCCACGCTGCTAATACAAAAATAAGAACTATTTGAAAGACAGGGAATTAAAAAAAAAAATTTAAAAAAATGCCAAAACAGCCCCCCTCTATTATGATGTGTTGTCCATTAGGAGGCATTTTCTTTGTGCTGATTATTTGCCTCAGCGTGAAGAAGATAAATTAAGTGGTAATTTAATCAAATTTCAGAAGTAAAGTTCATTTGGTTATTAACAGATTAAACTTCCCGCTGATTGCAGGTCCATCTCCAACTGCTTTGTTAATAGCTATGTGGGCAGAGAAATTGCCGTGTATTAAGTGTCTGGACTTATTGATGATGATCCTGATGGCAAAAAATAATACAATATTCGTCTCACACCAGGGGGGTGGGGGGGGGGGGGGGGTTGGGGGGGGGGCTTTAGGATGGATTTTTCTTCTTAAATGGAACATCGAAGAGTTTTACAAAATTTCACCATTAAATCACCAAAATTATTTCTTTTGATTGAAAAATTTTTCAAACATAACAAGAGTAACAAAAAAGAAAGATAAAATAAAATATACATATGTATACGTTAGATCAGTGTTCCCCAACTCCAGTCCTCAGGGACCGCCAACAGGTCTTGTTTTCAGGATTTCCTCAGTCTTGCACAGGTAATGTAATTATGGTCGGTGCCTCAGACATTGCCACAGGGGTTCTTACCATAGGATATCCTGAAAACATGACCTGTTCGTGGTCCCTGAGGACTGGAGTTGGGGACCCCTGCGTTAGATGACCAGCAAAATTCAGGCTTCTGTCCGTTCCTACTAGCAGAGAGCAGTGCCTTGGTGGGATCCATAGGACATCACAAGAGAATCTCTCTGCAGAGCTAGTTATGGGGGGGAAGTAAATCTGGGCAATTGCCAATGCCAAATATTACCTAGGGGTTGCAAAGGAATGGGCCCCCAACAGCAACATGGAAGGGGAGCACACAGGCCTCTAGAGACTGTCCTAGACCATCTTGGGAGAGGAGAGAACACGGGAATATTGTTGTGCTGGACAGGAGACCAAAGAAGTATAGACAACGCGTTTCAGTTCTGGTAGGGTGCTGAAATGCGTTGCCTCTGCTCCTGCAATGCATTGATAATCCCATTCTCTCTCCTCTCCTGATTGTCTGTTATGGAAGCTTTGTCCGTTCAGTGGGAGGGTTGCATCTTAAAAAGGTCAGTTTTACCTGCTTGTTGTACCACCACTTCGGATATCAATATTGCTTTCCTATCTCATGTTACATCATGCAGTTTTACACTATGGAGCTCTGATTTTTATTGACCACCTTGGGATTTACTATTAAAGGGAACCTGTCAACATCTATGAGCACCATAAACTAAGTTGTGGTGACAGGTTCCCTTTAGCTCCTTCACTATTGGGACATTGTATGGTGGTATTATGTGGATACTGAATATCAATATATTGTGGAAAATATATTATATAGCAGTGCTATGCGGCACTTTATGAAGATTTAATTTAAGTGTTGTGTGGCAGCACTGTTTGGGTACCGAATGGCATTATTTTGTAGCCACTGTATGGTGATATTCAGGTATAATGTGCATAAGTATCTCTGCTAAAAGGAAACGTATCACCTCGGAACAGCACTATAAATTATGGTGCTGTTGCAGAAGTGACGGGGAGTTGGGGATGTAGTTTTTATATTCACCCACCCCTTGGTTCGCGCCTGTGAAGATCACGCTTAGCATGAAGACATGACTCTTCCCTGAGTGACATGCATGCGCTCTCCCATAAACTTGCACATCACTCAGAGAAGAGTCAAATCTTCATGCTCAGTGACATCTTCACCTTCAGACGCTGCGGGAATCGGGGAGCAGGCAAGAATAAAAATTACATCCCTGACTCCCCGTCACCTCCAGAACAGCACTATAACAGGTTCCCTTTAAGGCTTGACAAAGATCCGTTGGGATCGAAACGTTGCTACTAAAGATGAGAGAGTATACTCGCTAAAGGCAATTGCTCGAGCGAGCATTGCCTTTAGCGAGTACCTGCCCGCTCAAGACCAAAGGTTCAGGTGCCGGCGCGGGGGAGCGGTGAGTAGCGGCAGTCAGCAGGAGGGAGCGGGGGGGAGAGAGGGAGAGAGAGATCTCCCCTCCATTCCGCCCCGCTCTCCCCCGCAGCTCCCTGCCCGCTGCCGGCACCCGAACCTTTTGCCTCGAGCGGGGGAGTTACTCGCTAAAGGCAATGCTCGCTCGAGCAATTGCATTTAGCGAGTATACTCGCTCATCTCTAGTCGCTACATTACTTGCTGTTTGCTGCATCTGTATATCGCTGCACGTGGGACCAGAATGGAATAAAGTTCCTTTTATCTGAAATGGATTGCCATGGATGCTGCCTTTGAATCTATTATTTCACTGGTTCCCTTTAAGCACTTGCACCTGGTATAACATCACCTTGCCTAAGGTTTTCCTTTGAAGAGCACCTATCAACAAACGATGCCGGTGTCAGATCTGCCTTCTTTCATAAAAGGGAATGGAAACAACCAGATGTTAATGTGTTCCTAAATATTCAGGTGGAATAACTGAGGAATGGCGCAATGCAAAGTTATGAGAAAAGATGCGCTAAAATTGTTATTTCATGGGGAATTCAGGTGATTACTAAAATATACATATAAAGAAGGCTGACAGGTCCTGTTTTGTAGTAAAATGTGTTACTTTTTTTTCCAGGGCTACCACCACTATGGCATATCCTTATGGCTCATTCACATAGGCATATGCACATTCAGTCCATGAAAAACTGAGCAATTTCACTGAGTACTCATACCTGTATTGATTACTTTTTTCAGGAATATACCAACCCTACTTCCCTTACTCTTGGCATTTATGGGTCCTATGACCTGATCAGATCATGCCCCATTTTCAATTTCCCATGCTATCTTTCTGGCACTCGTTCATGCCACTGGTGGCTTAATAAGTATATGCTTAAGAGTCCAGAGTTTTGTAGTGAACTCCGCGAACATCTTACATTTTACTGTGAGACTAACTCCAGCATGGTTTATTCGGAAGCTACTCTTTGCGAAGCCTATACAGCTGTCTTCAGGAGAAACTGTATTGCTCGGGGTTCCAGACTGAAGAAAGATACTGTGCTTAAGAAATCCAAGTTCAATACTAAACTGGGGCAACTCGTGTTGGCTTTGCCAACCCATTCTTCGTGTTCCACTTTAAAATGACCAATAGACATTCGCTCCCAACTAAAGGACTTTGCTCTTTGGCAGTTACTATTATACACTAGACAACTCTATTATGAGTGAGGCAATAAAGCTCATACTCTTTTAGCTAAACACCTACGCCCCATGCTCTCCTTAGACCTGACGGGACTGTAACATATGACCCGAACACTATTTCTCGTATGTACTTTCGCTATTTCTCGCACTTATATTCCTTGCTGGATAATCTACCTTCTAATGTAACAGAATGGAAGGAAGCTACTACCTTGCTGCCTGTCACTTACCCAGGATGCTGACTGAAGCCTATATTTACTTAACAACCTATTTCTGCTCAAGAGATGGGAGAAGTTATTAAAGACCGGTACATTGGTAAAACCCCAAGCCACCATAGTTTGCCTTACCTATATTACAACACTTGTGCTCCTGAACTGCCCCCTAGACTTTTATCCCACTTTTTCAATTCTTGTTTGGATGGCTCCCCAATTCCAGTATCTATGCTCCACTCTTACATGTCATTGATAGCAAGACCCAGGAAAGATCGCTTAGAATGTAAAAGCTACAGACCGATTGCTGTCCTCAACTCAGACTAAGAGATCTTTACGAAAATCCTGTCCTTGTTTGAATTACTGGCTACCCCACCTTGTTCACAAGGATCAAGAGGACCCTGTCCCTCTCCGACAAGGTGGTGACAATACGAGAGAGGCGATAGATCTCATAGATCTTGCCAATCACTCTAAACTGCCTGCTCTTATATTAAGCCTTGATGCTGAAAAGCAGAGGCGTAACTTGAAGCTCCTAGGCCCAAATGCGAAACCTGTAACAGGGCCCACAGCTATAATGCTTTATTCATAGTACTGGGCTCACTATATGGAGAAGAGAGGCCTTATGGGCCCCCTAAGGCTCCTGGGCCCGGGTGCAACCGCATCCCCTGCATCCCCTCTAGTTACGCCCCTGCTGAAAAGGCTTTTAACCATCTGGGTGGCTATTTCTGTTGCGTGCCCTGGAGATGTATGGAATCGAGAGCTCATTCCTACAAGTTATTAAAGAACTTAACTCTTTTCCTACAACTACAATCAGACTTCTGCCTGCCGCTTCTGTCCCAATTATCATTAACAATGGCATGCATCAGGGTTGCCCCTTGTTCCCTCTTCTATTCACACTATGTATTGAGCCCCTAGCAGCTTCGATCAACTCTAAACCTGTTATTAATGGGATATTGGTACTGGGAAAAGAAATTAAGTTATCCTTATTCACTGATGACATATTGCTCTCTCTCACGAATTTAGATACTTCCCTTCCTAACCTACATGCTTCTTTTGGGAATTTGGGTGACTTTCTTAATACAAGGTAAACACAACAAAAACCAAAGCTCCCCCCCTTAACCTCCCAGGTTACCTATCAACTAAGTTGAAGTCTAATACCAATGGCAAGATACTTCCGTGGTTTACTTGAGAATTAAACTGACTCCCTCATACTCTTCTTTGTATCATCGTAATTTCCCACCATTGTATAAGGATTTTCACTGCCTCCTTGACAAATGAAAACACCTTCCCCTTTTCTTGTTTGGATGGATCTCAGCTCTTAAAACGACCAATGTACCTTAATTTCTCTATTTATTTGAGACTGCCTATTCCAGTTCCTCTCTATGACATCCAGGCCCTATAGTCCACCTTTATGACATTTATTTGGATAGAGAAACATTATGGAGTAACTAAATCAGTTATAATATCCAGCAAGGAGAATGGAGGCTTAATGGATCCCAATCTATATTATTATTGAGCCTCTCAACTTCTGAGGATCCTGGCTTGGTTGTCTCTCCCTGTGTACACCAGGTGGATGGAAATAAAAAAATTGATGCTTGCTCCGGGACACCCCAGCTTGCTTTTGCGGAACAATCCCTATGATCCTCTGACTGGTGGACTGTTGGGACCAATGGCCTTGCTACTGGATGTTTATAAAACCTGTCTGTGTAGGTTTTCCTTGATGTCTTTGAATTCTCCCATGATGTCATTTTTGTTTCATTCAGGCCTCTCAGTTAGCCTTACCTGTGCCATGGTCAGGCCCTGGCATCACAACTCTTTGTTCTTGTTTGCCGATATTATGAATTCCGCAACTAAGTCTCTAATTCCCTTTATGGATTTGCAAACTAAGTACCAATTGCCTGTATATAGTCAATATCATGATTTCCAAATCCGGCACTTTATAACATCTTTTTTGGGGGGAACCCAGGTCTCCCGCTATACGCCCTTTGAGAGTCTGTGTACCTTTTGCTGTCTCTACTAGAGGTCTTATTTCTGCTCTATATAAAATCTTAATTAGCCCTTCCCCAGACACCCTAGTTCAGCATTCATATATGGTTAAATAGGAGGAATATCTGCAGGAGACTTTCTCTTATGACGCGTGGTAGCTTACTTGGAAACGAGCGGCTAAAACTTCCTTATGTATAATTAATAAGGAGAATCAATATAAACTGCTTCTCCTCTGGTATCACTCTCCTAATCACCTCCATGGACTCAATCCAACAATACCATCACATGTTTGGAGATGTGGGAGATCAGGAGGGTTTGTATTTCAGATTTTCTGGGATTGTTCCCTACTGCAGCCTTTTTGTCAGAGGTTCTTCAGGTCATCCACCAAATCTTTACATTTGATATTCCATTAACATTCAAAGTATACCTCATTAATGTTTTCCCTATACCTTTGCGTAAGATTACAATGAAACAGATGTTGCATATATTGACATCTGCACAATGTTTGATTGTGAGATGCTGCAAGCAGCCGTCTCCCAGATCCCTTCTTGATGTATTTACGAGGATAAAGGATGGGAGAAATCTAGAGTATGACTAGCCCTCAACCAGAAGAAGCTTCATCATTTCTTCGATGTTTGGGATACTTTTTGGATACTCCGTGAGTTCTGTGGTACTCCAGTTTCTTACCTTTTGTGTCTTGTCTTATGTCTACTCCTAAATTCTTTCAATTGGTATTCTTTCAATGTGTTTATTATTTGTCTATTTCAGGTTTGCCATTTTTTGACTGGCTGTGAACACTTATTATACCTTTCTACTGATGTACTAATTTTCTTGTTTTATTTCGACTGCGATTTTTGTTATTGTTGTAAATGGTAAAAGTTTCATATAAAAATACAGTTAAACAAAAATATAAAGATGATTATTATGAAACACAGGGAGGACGACATACAAACTCTATGCATATGTCATATTTGAACCTAGGTGCCAGGGTTCAAACCCACACTCCAATGGGAAGCTCTCTCCACTAGGCCATCCAGGACTCTCTATAAAGCCTGGCCCTGCCTTCCCTCCTTGTGTGATTATTCTGCTTCACAGCACTGTTTAGTCAGTCTCCATATTACCTGCACCTCCAATATTTCTGCAAGACTACCCGATAACAACTCCTGGGTTCCTCCTGACTACGCTTTCCACCTCATTCATTGCATTGCAAGAGTGACTACCTGATAACGACTCCTGGCTTCCTCCTGACTACTCTCCGGTCCTGCACTGCTACTACACCCATGGCTCCTATCCTGTGCCAGTAAGACGTTACACTAGGACCTCAGCAGTGCAAAACAACAGTACTAAGCCCTGAGTCACAGGAGAAGAAGCACTACCCCCACCCTTTTGGCTGGGATCATAATAATTGGTGAAGGTTCCATTTGAACTAAATCAGACTGAAACAAACCTTTTTCCGAAATTCGGCAGACCAGCCGAGCTGAAATTTTCAAAAGTTTGCTTATCTTTACTTGGCACCCCCATCAGAAAGGAGAGATGCCATGTTATATTACATTTAACCTGCAGCTCCCTATCTGCCTGGTTGTGGCTTCGCTCAGTCTTATAAGACAACTTCTTTAAGTTCTGAGCCCAGCAATGTATTGTGCCAAGACCAAAACCAAAGTTGTTGGAAAGTGAGTCCTATCGATGAAATGTCTCCTAAACGGTATGTTTTATCAGAATATTATGGATTGGAACACTATGCAACAACAATGTGTATGCGGTTTAATCTAAAAAGCTGCATCCGAGATTTTTAGGATTGACTGAGTATATTTTTGCTATTTTTTTTTAACCATCCAACTGCACCTCCAGCATGTTTTGGTTGGACATAACTTTTAATGATTGACTGGGAGGCTTGACAGAAGAGTCTGAAGAGGACACTACATGTAAGGGAGTGAACTTCAAGCAAGAAGCTGAAATCCAGCAATGTGACATCTGTTTCAGCCAGGTTTTCCCGCTGCTGTCTCTCAGTCAATCACATTAAATAACACGATTTGGCCAGGATATCTATTCCCTTTAAATCATGCTCTGTTTGCAGCCAGTCAGCAGCAGGTCAAGGCCAGTGAAGACGGTGTGACACCAGACGGTAGCAGAAACTTTCCCTATTCATTCAGCTTCACCACCAACTGTTCTGTCAAAGTTAACTTTCTGTAATTGTATCCGCACACTTCAATCCATCACACCACATGTTAAAACTCACTTGAGACAATTTCACATCATTATAAAGAACCAAAGAGAGCCATCGGAACAGACCTGGGGAGCTCTTTCTGGGTCACCACTCTCAAGCTAATGGCCTTTTCCATATTCTTGAGCTCTTAACATATAGTTTGCACCTTAATATAGCTTACCTTAAGATGCCACATTCAGATAGGTGAATAATTTCAGAATTTTTGTTCCAGTATTCACACTGACAAGTCAAGCAGGAGGAATAAATGGAGGGGAATCATCCCAATTTTGCTTGTCTTTATGAATAAGACTGATTGCAGTTTTCTATCTATGAACAGTTCATAAATATGTATCAGTCTAAATATGAAATCATACAAACACAATCATTGGGAAAAGGTTTGAATAGGCTTCTCAATGCCTAATATCAGAATTGCATGAATATCAGCCAACCAAGAAACAGGATTGCTACATTGTAAAATACTCCTGTCAACTACAATGATTAACCTAATACCCCGAAAAAAACACCTATATAATTATATTCCTAACTGCTATAATATTATCACTATGTACAAGAATATAACTACAATAATACTGCCCCTCTGTACAAGAATATAACTACTATAATACTATCCCCTATGTACAAGAATATAACTACAATAATACTGCCCCTCTGTACAAGAATATAACTACTATAATACTGCCCCCTATGTACAAGAATATAACTACTATAATACTATCCCCTCTGTACAAGAATATAACTACAATAATACTGCCCCTCTGTACAAGAATATAACTACAATAATACTGCCCCTCTGTACAAGAATATAACTACTATAATACTGCCCCCTATGTACAAGAATATAACTACTATAATACTATCCCCTCTGTACAAGAATATAACTACAATAATACTGCCCCTCTGTACAAGAATATAACTACTATAATACTGCCCCCTATGTACAAGACTATAACTACTATAACACTGCTCCCTATGTACAAGAATATAACTACTATAATACTGCTCCTATGTACAAGAATATAACTACTATAATACTGCCCCCTATGTACAAGAATATAACTACTATAATACTGCTCCCTAAGTACAAGAATATAACTACTATAATACTGCCCCTATATACAAGAATATACCTACTATAATACTGCCCCCTATGTACAAGAATATAACTACTATAATACTGTCCCCTATGTACAAGAATATAACTACTATAATACTGCCCCCTATGTACAAGAATATAACTACTATAATACTGCCCCCTATGTACAAGAATATAACTACTATAATACTGCCCCCTATGTACAAGAATATAACTACTATAATACTGCCTCCTATGTACAAGAATATAACTACTATAATACTGTCCCTATGTACTATATTATACCTACTGTAATACTGCCCCCTATGTACAAGAATATAACTACAAAAACACTGCCCCTATGTACAAGAATATAACTAATATAATACTGCCCCTGCTGTGACGTCGCGTCGTACATGATGACGTCACACGCCGATATGGAACGCACCCCTGTGCGGAGAACGCTGTGATGCGTACACACCATGCCCGCCGTGCTGACGTCATATCTAGATGACGCGGCAGACGTATGAAGCGGACACACCTCCTCCGGCCTATCACTATCCAGTGTGAATGATCACAGGTTCTTTTTATACGTTTTAAGATACGTACTTGCTCGCCACACTATGGACTCATTCAGTATCTGTTTAGTTCTCAGATCGGGAGCGCAACGGGTATTTTTCAAACACACATGGGTGCCATGTTTAGAAACATACAAACACCGGATTGGACCGCACAGCTAGGCCACCCCCCAGAGGCGGAGCCTTTGACTATAAAGAGAGGCTAGATTTGGGCAGCCCTTCATTCCCTGGCCTACCATCAAGGCTACAGGAGCTACTTTTTATTATTTTTCTTAAAGCTGCTTATCATGCAATAGGGAAACCTCTTTAACTAATCTTCTAGGAGACTTGATCTTTGGCTGGGCTCTCTCTAAACTATCTACGCCACTATTCTAAAACGGCTGTAGAGACTGAGTGGGAGGATTGACTCCCTCTCAAGAAACAACAGCCATATCAGCTAGGACTCCTAAGTCTGGATATGAAATTACCATATACCAGAACATAGAGGGATTTAGACGTCATATCAAGACAAGCTCCTATATTTGAGCTTTTATCAACACCTATATCCAACTCCCTATACTTAAAGAAAAATTGGGAGCGCATTCTTTAGACAGGACGAATATCACCTTCTTTTGAATTAAATCTGATCAAGCTCAGATATCAGAAGTTAGAGGACACTAGACAACGGGTCAAAACACGCTCCTCAACTGGAGCTTCTGATCGATGTCTAAGTCTATCTCCCTAAGCTTTAAGAGAACTGGAAGCGTATACTCTCTATAGGACCAATATTATCTGACTAAGCGCAATTTATGCACAATACATCTGCTCATAACATTAAAGTACTAATTCTCCTAAAGATCCACTCACATGTAGTGGTGAAACGCGTAGAGCTGTGTACTGCATAATAGGTAGATTATCACCGAATTTGAGTGAACTACCGTAAAGAGCTAACTTAGGAGCATATTGTGTAAACTACCATATAAGCATTTTTTTTGACTATCGAAATGGGGAATAAATCCTGAATCATACTACCTGGATGACCAAGTTCTTATAGTGCAAAAAAAAATTTTTTTTTTCTTTGACCAAGGTCCCACCTGTGATGATGACACTTACAGTGCAAGATAGAATCAATTACTATATTTACTACAAGACTCATTTATAAGACGGCTACAATAAAAACATCAAGGGTCCAGGACTTACAGTCCATAAACAAACCCCTTCGTGGGAGACTCTTATAAAAACAGAGTCACCCATTGTTTGGGATTTGGGGTAATTATACCCATCCAAGTAACACCTCATTGGTCATATCACAGTCTTTCAGAGAGTTCACATAGGATAGTTGACCACTGTTAGTGGATTAAGAGATGGATGGTGTCCCCCTGAGACAACCCCTCAATTAAAAACCATGTGACACCTCCATAATTTAAATGATACACCACCAATACCTTTAACGGGTGGGGACTGGATTTATGTGTGATTTGTTTTAGTCTGTCCTCAATTAGTTGGATGTGCCGTCATGCTGCTAATGCGACACTCATAGTTTGTTACTAGAGATGAGCGAGCGTACTCGGAAAAGCACTACTCGCTCGAGTAATTTGCTTTATCCGAGTATCGCTGTGCTCGTCCCTGAAGATTCGGGTGCCGCTGCGGCTGACAGGTGAGTCGCAGCGGGGAGCAGGGGAGAGCGGGCGGGAGAGAGGGAGAGAAAGATCTCCCCTCCGTTCCTCCCCGGTCTCCCCTGCAGCTCCCCGCTCCGTGCCGGCACCCGAATCTTCAGGGACGAGCACAGCGATACTCGGATAAAGCAAATTACTCGAGCGAGTAGTGCTTTTCCGAGTACGCTCGCTCATCTCTATTTGTTACATGTTGTGCCCTTAGTGTGGTTTTTAAAGAAATACCAATATAACATTTAATATTTTTATTCTAAGTCTTTACTGTGATAGGGCTTTATTATTTTTCTGTTAGACTTTGCTGCCCCCTCTGTGAATTGGGGTGAACTTGTATATTATTCTCATTATGTATATTCTGTTCCATTATACACATTATTACAACTTGCAAATCACCATGATAATTTTATGTGATTCAGTTTTTCTAATTCTTAGACTCGCTTTTACATTGGACAACCCGTCGGGTGGAAGATGCTGGACCGCTCGTCCAAGCAATCGCTCGTCTGCTTGTACACAGCAATAATTATCACTAGTGAACGGAGAGGGCCGGGAATCGTTCCGCCGGTCCGCCTGCACTCCCAGTAAGAAGGCGGCCATTTATAAGTAGTTTTACAAAAGCCACAGGGCATCTTAAGTCTCAAGAAGGTTGGTCAGAGGTCTACTCCCCACACTGTGGTGGACCTCAGGGGAGCCTTATACCATTAATAGGTATTTAAAATGCTTAGCATTATCTGGGACATGCCCTTTACTCTCTCCTCCTGGATGGGGATTATACTGGAGATGCATCAATGGGTATTGCCCTGGACATCTCTAGTGATGTACATCTCTTTGGATTTGTATTATGCTCTCAGGGACTCATATCATTCTGTGGGGATACTTATATGTGTGTAGTTCTGCGTTCTTCTCTGTATGACTTTTCTATAGTTAACATATACTTTATATTTCTATAAGTCGTGCACTCCAGTTTGCTTTTCTTCTGTTTGATAGTCATTCAGAAGTGACCGACTGCCTGTGTACACAGCCGATTTAACGTTGGGTTTTCTGTATGCTGAAACTGAACATCGGATGAGAAGCGAACGACTTCTTGTTCTTCATTCGGTCGGTGCATGCATTTACACTGAACGAGAACATATTCTGGCGGGATCGCGGGAATCCGGATGATTATCGGCTAGTATAGGAGCATTTAACATACATGGTAACATAGTTCGTAGGGCCGAATGAAGACAATGTCCATCTAGTCCAGCCTGTCTATCCTCCTGTGTTGTTGATCCAGAGGAAGGCAAAAAAAAAAAAAAAACAGAGCAGAAGCCAAATAGCCCTTTTGGGGAAAAAAATTCCTTCCCGACTCCCTAATGGCAATCAGACTGTTCCCTGGATCAACCCCTAATAGTTCCTACCTTCCTATATACCCGGATTAACAATTAACCTAAGATTTACAACCTATAATATCTTTCCTTTCCAGAAAGACATCAAGTCCCCTTTTAAACTTCTCTATGGATTTTGCCATCACTATGTCCTCAGGCAGAGAGTTCCACAGTCTCACTGCTTTTACAGTAAAGAACCCTTTCTATGTTGGTGATGAAACCTGCTTTCCTCTAAACGTAGCAGATGCCCTCTTGTTACCGGCGCAGTCCTGGGTATAAACAGATCATGGGAGAGATCCTTGTATTGTCCCCTCCTGTATTTATACATGGTTATTTGATCGCCCCTTAGCCGTCTTTTTTCTAGAGTAAATAATCCCAATTTGGATAGCCTCTCGGGGTATTCCAGTCCCGTCATTCCGTTTATTAGTTTAGGGAATCTATTCTAGGTGTGATGTAATGCAAAAGAATGGAATGAAGAGAACAACCTTGTACTTCAATTTATTCAAGACAGTTAAAGAAGACAACAGTTACACGTGAGGCACAAATACATCTTTATTTATATGCACAAAATACACAGAGTAACGAGTAAAGCATCAATATACGCTGCTACCTACAAGACCATGAAGATAAAGTCAGTCTATTATTATGCACTAAGCCAGCAATTCTCAAACTTTCCGGGGCCTTGTATGCACCCATCGGAGGTAGCCATTTAATTATCTGAATCAATCCATTTGTTAAATCGGTATTCGCATTTTAGACAATTGTAGCATATTATGTGGATATGTCACAAACGTTTGATAGGTGCAAGTTACAGAAAGAGCCAGGTAAGCACCACTTGGCTCTTTTCATATTTCCCATAGGCTCCTTGAATTCCATGGAGCTAGATCAGACATATCGTGGGCTCTTGAATGACAAAAGTCACAATGGGCTACCTGTTTACCCCACCCTTGGCTTGACGAATGTAGAGCACATTTACACATATTGCCAGAGGGCCCTGGCATCCGCCAAAGTTGACCTGAGGTAAAAGCCCTATGTTATCATGTCACGGGGCCTCACCGAAATAAAATCTTGATTATATTTTGACCTGCTATCATCAGTCACACCTATGTACGTTCATTTTCATGGAGGCTCACAGAATTGGATATATGAGTGATAAAGTAGTAATAAATGGGCAGTCATCAGTAACCCAGATGGAGAAGAGCATGGTCAACCTTTCCCCAGCCTGGCATGGCCGATTACAGGAAACTTTAAACTGCAACCAACTGCACACCAAATGGGAATAAGAAGGACTTCAGATGTAGGGCCCCTTTAAAACCATTATGGGGCCACTTTAGGTAAAGCCATAGGTTAGTGAAGGTATTCTAAACCATCTATTTACATCTCACTCAGCGAAAACACATTTACCGCTACTATGTAAATGCTAACGACTAGTCTAACAGAGGGGTAGGCAATCTTTGGCGTCTCTGGAAATAAGACTCCCTTTTTTTTGGTATTTTGACAGAATCTGCAAATACAAAGGTTCTTACCCTTGGGTTATACGGGTGCCAGGCCTTGTTTTTAAGTTTGAGAATTGCTGCACTAAGGAAACAGATGAATTTAATATGAATTCGGCCAAAAGTGCTGCCACCTCTAGCAACCATGCAGTTTGGTTCAAAAAGGGTTAATCAACACCGGCGCTATTTCAATAAGTCTGTATTTTCTGTATATCAAAAATGAGTGCATCTTAGGAAAAACTATGAAAGGTTGTGTTCACCCCATTTTGAGTGCAAATGCAAAGATGCAATCTGATAAGTGCATCGGTTCATGATCTATTCTCACCCTAGTGTTGGCAGGGTAGAATACTGTTTAATATAGCATATAAGCATTCTGGGAGCACCAGCAGGGACCCCCATTACCATCCCTGTGTGTGTAATTCCCTATGTACTAGATCATTAAATAAAAATACGAATTTTCATGAATGAACGCGGTGTAACTAGAAAATAATGTGCATATCGTCATAACAATTAGTTAAGTTCTAGAAGTTCTGTGTCACATGCTTAAAAAAAAAAGTCTTTAAGTTAACATCTTCACAACTCGCGATACAAAACCAAGTCATCCATCAACTTAACAAATGAGGGAATTTGCCAAAAATCAAACACAATGGGCAATCACTTTATTTCAGTTTTCAGTTTTTGATTTTGAACCGATTCAAAAATTGGCAAATTGCCCATATCATATCACCCATTTCGAGTTGTTTAGGGGTTAAATCAATATTTTCAAATATGAGGTTAAGCTAGAGAGATATCATCACAGTGATAAGACGACAAACTGTATTTCCTCAAATATCCGGAAACTCATGTTCCGCTATCTTTGCCTTAGTACAAATGTCCTACTGATATGGCTGATAGAACGTTAAAGGGGTTTATGACCTTGGCCAGAAAAGTTAATTATTGCATGCTACTAATATTATTGCATATCTTTCACCTTGTTTTCCTGACAATATGCATTGTTATAAACCAGAATTCAAAGGGAACCGGTTAGGTAAGGCTCACGTAAGAGTATCTATACTTTGGTGAAACAGTGGGTGCACTAATACTCAAACTGTTATCTGATGTTAGCTTGCCCACTGACTCAATAGATATAGGACTCTTCCTGTTTCTTAGGAGTCAGAGCTGCAGATAAATGTATCATATGATCCCTTTTCAGCTTTCCTGAATGGCTGAAACAGCACACAGAGGTGAGTAGCCTATGCGGCAAGCTATTTTAACTAAAGGGTCAATGTAATTTCATTTTTTTGCATCTACCAACTGATGTTTAACTCCTTTATTGGCAGGTTTATTATTTGAAGTGGCAAACATGCACAGTGGCACAATAACTGTGTGTCCTGGCCAGCATTTCAGCATTGGAGCTGTCCACGGAAATCTTCCGGGGTTTAACTGCATGGTCAGTGCAGCAAGCCCCAGAGATTTTCCGGGCGCACCACTAAAGGTGTTAAAGGGAACCTGTCACCACCATATAATTGAATTCAAATGTCTAAAGGATATCTTCTCATATGTGTAAAACATGCATGTGGGGAAAAGGTTCCATTACCCTTGTGTAGTAAGCAACCAAAGAAATATGCCATGTGGAAAAGTAGATTTGATATCCAAATGCTTTGTATGAATAAGCGGGAGGTTCCCGCAAATGTCCTGGCATGTTACCACACTTGCCACTGAGATCAGCTGGAGCAATTTGGGAGATTATGTATGGAATTATCTGTATTATGTTTGATATGACAGTATTATACAAAATGCATAAAGCTTTTGAACCATCACCTCACCCCCAAAACTAACTTCATTAGCAGGGGGTGAAAAATAATCACTTCTACTGCCATCAACAATGAGCCTGTATAACTCTGCAATTACGATCCAAAGTTATCCCATACAGTATGCAAATCAGCAGCAGAGAAGAGTCATCTGGCCAAGAAGAGTCACATTGATTTATGAGCTACCAAGCGAATCCCACCCACTTTCTCTTAATAGAGGGGATTTTCAGTGTAACAGGGGATGTAACGAGCGGTCTATCAAGAGAAGGAGTGTTTTTAGCTTGGTAGCTCATGAATTTGTGTGACTCTTCTTGGCCAGATGACTCATCTCTTCTATTTGCATAGTTGTGAAGGTAAATAAGTTTATTAAGAAAAGAGAAATGATTGTTTTTCATCTCCTCCTGACCATTGAAGTTAGGCCACCTGCACACGGCAGAGCCGGATTCCGCATGCGGGAGCCCACAGCAGAATCCGACCCTGACAGCAGCTGGCTTCTGCGTGTAACTGTCCCTTTTCCTCTTCATCTCTACTGTGGATGGTCGTGGCGAGCCACCGTCAGACATGTGCGCAGAATCCGCGACCGGTCCGCAATGTGAATTTGAGGATGGACCGCAGGTTGGGCAGCTTCCATTGACTTCAATTGAAGCCGTCTGCACGGAATCCGCGCAAAAAAAGAGCATGCTGCGATTTTCCTCCGCTTGCAGAAGAATTGATTTCTCATAGCATGCTATGGATGGTATTTACTGTAGATCCGCGATGCCCGCCCTGGATTCTGCAGCCAAAATCCGTTCGCATGCAGGCGGCCTTAGTTTTGAGGGTGAGATTGTGGTTAGATTCCCTTTAAAGTGACTATGGGGCATATGGCCAGCATGTTGAGCAGTACAGTTGCCAGGAGAGTGCAAGATTCTCCTGCACAGCTCCTATTACTTGGAATGAGAGCTGTGCAGAAGGGGCTGGGGCATCACCGAGTTCCCTCAGAAACTTCACTCCCTAATATATCAGCCATGTCTTCCACCACCACCTTAAATTTTGTCTGGTAGATGCAGGAAAAAATGAAATAGTAGTGACCCTTTAATAGGCACTGTGGGAGGCTTTATGGGCAGAGTTACACTTTAAATCAGCAATTTCAGAGGATTATCTCTAAACTAATGTGGCTTCTCCTGGTGATTGGGTAGATCTAGTAAAACTACCTAAAGAAACAAAGTTTCTTCTGTATAGCCCTTTACTCGTTGCATTAATCTTAATCACACCTAACAAGAGCAGCGAATAATAAATAATATTCTGTACACCACTTCTGCCTTAAGATGTAGATCTGTTACAGACTAGTTGCTAGGCAAATACTGCCTGACAACAACACTGAAGAGACCATGGTTGCTAGGCTGTGTATTTGAGCAACCAAACGGTCAGGTATGGCTTAGTTGTTCAAATCAACCCTGAATTTGCTATGAGTAGAAAAGGGGAAAAATACCACTTATGTACCTCCTTGGTACCCAAAGCCCTTTTAGTGTCAGTAAGAGATTCTGAGATCTCTGAAGTGGTTCTCTTTCAGAATCAAATTACAGAAATCTTCAAGCAGACCCAAATGATATTGGAAATTACCAAATACATTGGCCTCTCCACTGGTGGGGTTCTTGGCTTATAACTAGAGATGAGCGAGTATACTCGCTAAGGCACATTACTCAAGCAAGTAGTGGCATAGCCGAGTATCTCCCCACTCGTCTCTAATGATTCGGGGGCCGGTGGGCGGCGGGGGAGAGCGGGGAGATCCCTCTCTCCCCCCCGCTCCCCGCCGCAACTCACCTGTCACCCGCGCCAGCCCCCGAATCTTTAGAGACGAGCGGGGAGATACTCAGCTAAGGCACTACTCGCTCGAGTAATGTGCCTTAGCGAGTATACTCGCTCATCTCTACTTATAACCCTTCCAAGTACAATCATCTCCATATGTCAATGACAACTAGGGATGGAAATGCCCTTAAACTAATAGTTTTTATACATAAACACCAAAGAAAATAATGAATGTTTGGTTACTATAGACTGGTATAAATATACGCAAACTCATCTTACATCTTAGGAACCTACAAGAAATAATGGAAAAAGTAAAAAAATATTCCTCCCAGTGTCTTCTGCAAGGTAAAAAATGTGGTCCATTCTCTACTGGGCAATAAAGTTTCTACTTGAGGAGAGCATCAAGTTGGTGTAGGGAGTCTTAACCCATGCAATGTTCCCTTCGAAGAAGGTATGCAAATAGGGGATGGAAAAGTACCTCCACAGCGCCACCTTTTGGTTCTTTCAACAGGCCTTGACAACATGACTAAGGATATAAATTAAACTAGAATACCCATATACATACAGCTCTTCCATGGTTCTTCATGGGATTATGAACTGTAGATTAATTAAGGAATTATTCGCAGAGTGTTGATCCAAAGAAAGGATATGATAAAAGGCAAAGATTCATTTTAATGAATATACCGTACATACAAGCTGTAATCAGATTGGCGGAGCCCCCCCCTCTGACTCATTGTGAAGGCCTCTCACCCAGCCAACCAGTACATTGTGCTCTACACTGACGAGGGGCAAATACCCTGAAATATGCTGTCTGCCGATGGGTGTCTTTTGCATCTGGAGAAAAGACTCTGGTTTGACTTATAGCCTTATTCTTGCTGTTAAGACCTGTTGAAAGGACATCGACTTACTGAGAACATCTACACACCGAGTGTCCATGCGTATTGGGAGGAATAGTTATGCGCAGAATAAGCATTCAGCTGACAGATATGGAAGTGGTATGGCCGCTGCAACGGGCTGTAACCGCTTATTATCCCATGACCTGGCAATACCCCACACTCAAGTGTCGATGAATTAAACTTATCTACAGTCGAAAGACCAAGCTAAAAAGTGGGATATAGAGAAAAGTTTCATAGCCATCAACGGGCTTTCCAGCAGAACGGAGACAATGATAAGAAATGACAAACTTTTGGCTCCCGTCATTTAATAATATAATTATCACAAATGAATGAAGAGTTTATACTAAAGAAATCCTACATATGTTCTAGGCTGTTGTCACATCGTATCAAGTTGGAACTGGAATAGTGGCTTAAGAAGGCCAAGAAACAACATAATGCACATGAGGGTGCTTAGCAATCAATAAGGAATGTGTAAAAGACAGGAACTTGGAAGCTATTTTGGTATGTGATCAGAAACTTTATATAATACTAATTATCCCTGTAATCTATTTCCTGTAATGCAAAACTGTGATTGGAGATTGGCGGAGGGTGAGACTGTATTAATAGGACTATCATACAAGACTTACAAAAGCTGCCAGCCAAATTACAGAATATTTGATACTAGATGGATTCTGTCACCACAATATTGAAACTGACCTGTTGACATGGCGTTATATGCCACATGGCACACAAACCGAGCATATAGTCATTAAAGCAGAAGATTAGTTACTGCTGGTAGAAGTTACTTTTATAAGTGGCGCCATATATGCAAATGGGCCTGCCTTAAGCCACCGAGGCGGGCCACCTGAACTTCCGAGTCCCGCTGTCCCACCTACGCTAACACCCCTCTATCGCTTCAGCACCGCCCCATAGCCAGTGACATCAGCACTTGTGCTGTGCTACTCTATTGCCCACATGGAAGCTCTGTAAGGCCGGGTGCCAGAGCATGCAAAATGCGTCACTGAAGTCGAGGTGTAGACATCTCGGCTTCAGTACACGTTTGCCTCCGGATGGGCAAGAGATTTAGACCCCGTAAGCGTGGGATTTCACGGTGTTAGTGCTGATGTCAGCAGCTATAGGGCGATGGAGGAGAGTTAGCACCGGTGAGACAGTGTGACTCAGAGCTCAGGTGGCCCACCTCTGTGATTCCAGGCAGGCCCACCTCTGTGATTCCCGGCAGGCCCATTTCCATATATATAAAGGTTTTACCAGCAATGACTAATCTGCTTTTAACAAATATATGCTCGGTTTGTGTCCCATGGGGCACATAACGTTATGTTAACATCTCAATTTCAATATTGTGCTGACAGAATCCCTTTAAGTGGAACCAGTTAAAATTCTATTCAGCTCCTAGCGCCCACTGCAGGGGAAATGTAGTATTAGATGGCGCCGACTCAAATGAATGGCTAACTATGGATGGCTCTTTACTCTGCCTAAGAAAGGAGGTTCCGAGTCGATGATGCCCTTATGCTATAATAGGGCATATGGGAAGGGGATTGCCCAGATGAGATAACCCTTTTAAGGATAACTAAGACATATTTAAGGCAGCAGTATGGCTTAGAAAACATTAAAAACAGCTTTCTGGGGAATTCTCATTAAGAATCTTCATCAATTAGCTGGAGAGGAAGGACATGGAACGTCTGTGCAGTGACTGCATCGGACACCATGCAATTCTTTATTTCTCCGGTGGTGGCGCTAAAGCAAACTGTATACTTGCTACTGTGTTCTTCCCCCGGGTGATCGCTAGGAATTTTACATTGGGCAGCCTTTGATCATTTTATTTTTAGAGGACCATTCTAACAAAACAGATTGTCCAAAGTGGACTACTCCGTTCACAACAAGAGGTCTTTTTGAATTCCCAAATGTAACTATGAAAAATTTTAATAGAGGGACCTCTGTCATCCACAACCAAAAGTTTCTTCCAATTGGGCTCATTGATTTCAATGGCCGGCATGTAATGAGTCTTCATATTTTGGTTGCCCCAACAATAGCTGCGGATCACAAGGGTATTAACAGGAAACATAGGTCTCTCCAACAGATACCCTCAACAGAGAAAACAAGTCCTGCTTATAATTTCATAGACATGTCTTTTTCAACTGTGCTAACCATATACCAATAGAGGTACCATATAAGTATATTAATAACGGTTCTACTAAAGCTATGGGGATGGTCAAACTGTTTTACTACATGACATTCATTCATTTATTTATCCATGTAATTTTATTTTCAATGCCTTGTCACTATATACAATCCTGTTGTTGGCGCTGCTGTTATGGCTTCCTAAGGAAATTTGTGGACATTGCTCAGTGGCTCATGTTGGTACTGCATGCTGAGTACAAATGCCGTGAATAGAACTCAGCCTGCAATACCAACCCTGGCCACTGTGCAATGTTCAAACTTGTCTGCTGCCAGCAGTAAAATACCATCATCCACTAGTGGCCCTTTTACATGGGACAACCTGCTGACAGGTTGCCGCAGCAATGATCATACCTGTGCTTTTACATAGGATCATCATAGCTCGGGAATGGAAGCAGAGCAGGGCGGGGATTGTTCTGTCCTGCCCACCTCCATTCACAGTAAACAGGCAGTAGTTCATAGATGCCGACTGCCTGTTTATGTGGGCCGATCTGTCATTCTGGTTTTTATACACGCATAAACTAAACGACGAGTGACAAATTTGCCCGCTGTTCAGTCAGTGCATGCATTTACACCGAACAATAATAGTTCATATTTTCACTGAATCTTGGAAATCTGAACAACTATCAGCCCATGTAAAAGGGCTCTAATATACCAGCCTGGGGAAACAGCTAATCCTTGGGGCTCCAGGCTGGCAGACCTCTGTCGATCTGCTGCTGATGATCTATACTGAGGCTAGGTCATCAATAGCTGGAAGTGGGATAACCCCTCTAAATCTCATGCCTAGGCTGGGTGTGAAGGCAGCTGTTTGGCTGCATGTACCCAGTTTCTAATTGGTGCTTCAGATGGTGCTGGGATTTCCCGCTGTGCATGAGACAGGAAGAGCTGCTTCATTTAATGTTTGTAAACAAGGATACAGAGCAAAGCGTGAACAAACTACTACTGAAATAAACTACAAAGAAACCTGAGTATTACAAAGAATTAACAGTAGTTCTTACGCAGGGATTTTTTTCATATTTTTGGGTAGAGGGTGGGTTATTTCTCTGCTTTTACAACCACTTTAGATGTCTGTATAAATCAGCAGAAGAAAATGGTATGCAAATGGAGAAAACATATTTTTCTATTAACACATCCATAGCTTCAAAACTGAAAAAAATGCAACCCAACCCGTGCATTGCCATTCATATTCTATATATGCTTTATTCTAAAAACCGTGAATACATTATTTCTATCATGTTATAGTGAAGTACAAATGTCAATGTTTTCTCATCCAAAGCCTTTGTATTACAGCTTGGATGTTCAACAGAATATTGCTAATTATAAGAACAGGCCCCAGTGCCCACTGATAATAAAGTCCTTGTATAGAAATGTATCTTAAAGGATCCAGTATGAATTTGCTTCAAACATTTAATGCAAATGAGATTCCCCCCCCCCCCCCAAACAAAAGTCTTGAAAACCAATAAATAGTTGAATTCTAGGCTTATAGCCTCAAAAAACCAAAACTAGGAACGTTTAGAGCCATGAGCATATAGATATGTGTTGTCTGAAATAAACCAAGAACATAAAAAGTGATGCCATGTAGATATTACATTTTAATCTTCATATAAATCACAAGGTAGCAAACGGCGTGCAAGGCTTGAAGCAAATAAGTGAGTGGAACATTGTCTTGTGAGATCCTTAGCAGTGATGAGTCAGCGTAAGGTTGATGATCAACCACCAAAAGTTCTCTGCATAAGGCAAATGTCTTCTCCTTCCATGGTTTTCCTTCTGTAATAACCGACATGTTCTCCTGGAGAAAAAGAAAGCATGAACTTAACATCGGTGGAAAAAGAAGAAATGTTGACCAACGGCAATCGAAAGATCTAATATAGCAGAAAATAATTTTTGCATATATTAAAAGTTTTTCCACTTTTAGGTATCAGAGCTCATTGATGGAAACACAAACACTAAAAGCGTAACTGTCACCCTAAAAGTTAGACAGTACAAACTTAGACTAGGCAGTAGAGATGAGCGAGCGTACTCGGTAAGGAGAGATACTTGAGCGAGTATTGTCCTTACCGAGTACCTGCCTGTTCGCCCGCAAAGATTGGTGCTGGAGGGGGGCGGGGAGCAGCGGGGAACAGGAGGGAGCTCTCTCTCTTCCGCCCGGCTCCCCTCCTGCTCACTCCTGCAACACAGCGCTCACCCACACCGGCACCCGAGTCTTTGCGGGCAAGTAGGCAGGTACTTGGTAAGGACGATACTCGTTCGAGTATCTGTCATTACCGAGTACGCTCGCTCATCTCTACTAGGCAGTCCTAAAATGCGCCCATTTAATTACAGTCACTCTGCTAAATTTTAAATCTGTTGAATTTTAATATTGTCTAGTCTAACTTTAGATCATCTATTAGTTGGCTTGTTTTGTGCCAAATATTGTGCCCAAACTTTGGCGCAATTTTTGGCACAATTTAGGCCACATTCATGTTTAGGAAAAATCGTAAAAACTGTGTGAAAGTGTCTAAAATAATAGCCAATGTGGCGTAAAGCATACAAGACAGTGTTCTGGCATGATTTATGCGCCGCACTGTCCAAACTGCAGGCATGATGTTATAGAGCAGGAGCGGCTAAACAGACTGATATATAGTTTTATGGAAAAAGAATCAGTATAACTTGTATTTTATCCATTTAAAGCTTTGTTCATTCTGAGCTCAACAGTCCAATGGGCGGTCCTATTAGTGATTGACAGCTGTGTATGTGTTACGTCTGTCAGCTCATTGTTATTTTGCCAGCACAGCTTGTTCTGTCCGGACGAGCAAGGGTTAATCTCACCTGTGCCTTCCAGTCAGGTTAATAAGCCTGCTCTGTGTCTGAGTAGTGTGCTGGTGATTGACAGGTCTATCTACCTATCGGCTCCCCCTGCCTCCCTATAAGATCCAGCTCTGGCTGCTTGGGGTTGCCGATTATTTTTCAGTCTGCTAGCCTTTGCTATTACTTTTCAGATTGCTAGCCAGTCTGCTGAGTAGTCCAGCTACTTTGACCTGCTGGTAATCTGGCCCTGGTACCTTGAGCCATTCCCTCAGTCTGCTAGTTAGTCTGACTTTGTTTTTATCCTGCTTCTGTCAGCTTGTCCGCTAGCTCTCGCTGTTATCAGCTAGGGTTTTCCAGTCTGCCTCGTTTTGTATCCTGATTAGAGATGAGCGAACACCAAAATGTTCGGGTGTTCGTTATTCGAAACGAACTTCCCGCGATGTTCGAGGGTTCGTTTCGAATAATGAACCCCATTGAAGTCAATGGGCGACCCGAGCATTTTTGTATTTCGCCGATGCTCGCTAAGGTTTTCATGTGTGAAAATCTGGGCAATTCAACAAAGTGATGGGAACGACACAGCAACGGATAGGGCAGGCGAGGGGCTACGTGTTGGGCTGCATCTCAAGTTCACAGGTCCCACTATTAAGCCACAATAGCGGCAAGAGTGGGGCCCCCCCCTCCCAAAAACTTTTACTTCTGAAAAGCCCTCATTAGCATGGCATACCTTAGCTAAGCACCACACTAGCTACAACAAAGCACAATCACTGCCTGGATGACACTCCGCTGCCACTTCTCCTGGCTTACATGCTGCCCAACCGCCCCCCCCCCCCCCCCACAGCGCACACCAAAGTGTCCCTGCGCAGCCTTCAGCTGCCCTCATGCCACACCACGCTCATGTCTATTTAGAAGTGCGTCTGCCATGACGAGGGACCGCAGGCACACACTGCACAGGGTTGGCACGGCTAGGCAGCGACCCTCTTTAAAAGGGGCGGGGCGATAGCCCACAATGCTGTACAGAAGCAATGAGAAATAGAATCCTGTGCCACCGCCATCAGGAGCTGCACACGTGGGCATAGCAATGGGGAACCTATGTGCCACACACTATTCATTCTGTCAAGGTGTCTGCATGCCCCAGTCAGACTGGTAATATGTACCTTAACAGTAACCGTGTTGGTGGTAATGTGGTGGTGACTGCGGACCTAGTAGCGCGGTTTTATTTTGTTGGTTTTCGGAATGTGGCCAGGATTAAGTGGGCCGTGGCGGGGGGATGGTGGGGGGGCTCTCTTGTAGTGTCGGTAAAGGTGAAATTCTTGGACTGCCACCAGACGAACCAATGCAAAGGCATTTGCCAAGAATGTTTTCCCTGTTGGAGGAGGAGGGGGATGTTTTTGAGGCACTACGTGTCCTCTCCACGTGTCCGTGGTTATATGCACCTTAACAGTAACCGCGTTGGTGGGAAATGGCCTCGCCGCCATCATGTCTTTGGGAAGCCTCTGTTTCCATACCACAGAGACATACCATTAGCAGCGGTATAGGCAGAGCCCATAATTCGTAACATTTCAGCCGTAGCATTAGGACAGGCCCCACTAACATATCACTAGCAGCATTATAGGAGGAGCGCAGTCTTCGTTCCATGTCAGCAATAGTAGCACTCAAGACAGGCCCCAGTAACAATTCCGAAGCAGCAGTATAGCGGGAGCGCAGTCTTCGTTCCATGTCAGCAATAGTAGCACTCAAGACAGGCCCCAGTAACAATTCTGAAGCAGCAGTATAGTGGGAGCGCAGTCTTAGTTCCATTTCAGTAGCCTTAGTATAGCCAAGGCCCAAGTTACATTTATGTAGCTAAAGTGTAGGCCAACCCCACACACACTTCTGTACCATGAGTGCAGGCGAAGAACATACAAATTGCTATGATTACACTGTAGGTGAGGGCCCCAAAAAATTGGTGTACCAACAGTACTAATGTACCTCAGTAAACATTGGCCATGCCCAACCAAGATGGCAGGTTAAACCCATTAATCGCTTTGGTTAATGTGGCTTAAGTGGTAACTAGGCCTGGAGGCAGCCCAGTTTAACGAAAAATTGGTTCAAGTTAAAGTTTCAACGCTTTTAAGAGCATTGAAACGTATAAAAATTGTTTAGAAAAATTAGATGAGTGAGCCTTGTGGCCCTAAGAAAAATTGCCCGTTCAGCGTGATTACGTGAGGTTTCAGGAGGAGGAGCAGGAGGAGGAGGAGGAATATTAGACACAGATTGATGAAGCAGAAATGTCCCCGTTTTGGATGGTGAGAGAGAACGTAGCTTCCATCCGCGGGTGCAGCCTACGTAATGCTTACGTATCGCTGCTGTCCGCTGGTGGAGAAGAGAAGTCTGGGGAAATCCAGGCTTTGTTCATCTTGATGAGTGTTAGCCTGTCGGCACTGTCGGTTGACAGGCGGGTATGCTTATCTGTGATGATTCCCCCAGCCGCACTAAACACCCTCTCCGACAAGACGCTAGCCGCAGGACAAGCAAGCACCTCCAGGGCATACAGCGCTAGTTCAGGCCACGTGTCCAGCTTCGACACCCAGTAGTTGTAGGTGGCAGAGGCGTCACGGAGGACGGTCGTGCGATCGGCTACGTACTCCCTCACCATCCTTTTACAGTGCTCCCGCCGACTCAGCCTTGACTGGGGAGCGGTGACACAGTCTTGGTGGGGAGCCATAAAGCTGTCCAGGCCCTTAAAGACTGTTGCACTGCCGGGGATGTACATGCTGCTCGATCTCCGCACCTCCCCTGCTACCTTGCCCTCGGTACTGCGCCTTCTGCCACTAGCGCTGTCGGCTGGGAATTTTACCATCAGTTTGTCCGCAAGGGTCCTGTGGTATAGCAACACTCTCGAACCCCTTTCCTCTTCGGGAATGAGAGTGGGCAGGTTCTCCTTATAGCGTGGGTCGAGCAGTGTGTACACCCAGTAATCCGTTGTGGCCAGAATGCGTGCAACGCGAGGGTCACGAGAAAGGCATCCTAACATGAAGTCAGCCATGTGTGCCAGGGTACCTGTACGCAACACATGGCTGTCTTCACTAGGAAGATCACTGCCAGGATCCTCCTCCTCCTCAGGCCATACACGCTGAAAGGATGACAGGCAATCAGCCGGTGTACCGTCAGCAGCGGGCCAAGCTGTCTCTTCCCCCTCCTCCTCATCCTCCTCATGCTCCTCCTCCTCCTCCTGTACGCGCTGAGAAATAGACAGGAGGGTGCCCTGACTATCCAGCGGCATACTGTCTTCCACCGCCCCCGTTTCCGAGCGCAAAGCAGCTGCCTTTATGGTTTGCAGGGAATTTCTCAAGATGCATAGCAGAGGAATGGTGACGCTAATGATTGTAGCATCGCCGCTCACCACCTGGGTAGACTCCTCAAAATTACCAAGGACATGGCAGATGTCTGCCAACCAGGCCCACTCTTCTGAAAGGAATTGAGGAGGCTGACTCCCACTGCGCCGCCCATGTTGGAGTTGGTATTCGACTATAGCTCTACGCTGTTCATAGAGCCTGGCCAACATGTGGAGCGTAGAGTTCCACCGTGTGGGCACGTCGCACAGCAGTAAGTGCACTGGCAGCTTAAAGTGATGTTGCAGGGTGCGCAGGGTGGCAGCGTCCGTGTGGGACTTGCGGAAATGTGCGCAGAGCCGGCGCGCCTTTACGAGCAGGTCTGACAAGCGTGGGTAGCTTTTCAGAAAGCGCTGAACCACCAAATTAAAGATGTGGGCCAGGCATGGCACGTGCGTGAGGCTGCCGAGCTGCAGAGCCGCCACCAGGTTACGGCCGTTGTCACACACGACCATGCCCGGTTGGAGGCTCAGCGGCGCAAGCCAGCGGTCGGTCTGCTGTGTCAGACCCTGCAGCAGTTCGTGGGCCGTGTGCCTCTTATCGCCTAAGCTGAGTAGTTTCAGCACGGCCTGCTGACGCTTGCCCACCGCTGTGCTGCCACACCGCGCGACACCGACTGCTGGCGACATGCTGCTGCTAACACATCTTGATTGCGAGACAGAGGAGGAGGAGGAGGAGGAGCGTGCTTTAGTGGAGGAAGCATACACCTCCGCAGATACCAGCACCGAGCTGGGGCCCGCAATTCTGGGGGTGGGTAGGACGTGAGCGGTCCCAGGCTCTGACTCTGTCCCAGCCTCCACTAAATTCACCCAATGTGCCGTCAGGGAGATGTAGTGGCCCTGCCCGCCTGTGCTTGTCCACGTGTCCGTTGTTAAGTGGACCGTGGCAGTAACCGCGTTGGTGAGGGCGCGTACAATGTTGCGGGAGACGTGGTCGTGCAGGGCTGGGACGGCACATCGGGAAAAGTAGTGGCGACTGGGAACTGAGTAGCGCGGGGCCGCCGCCTCCATGATACTTTTGAAGGACTCCGTTTCCACAACCCTATACGGCAGCATCTCAAGGCTGATGAATTTTGCTATGCGGACGGTTAACGTTTGAGCGTGCGGGTGCGTGGCGGCGTACTTGCGCTTGCGCTCCAACAGTTGCGCAAGCGACGGCTGGACGGTGCGCTGAACTACACTGCTGGATGGGGCCGAGGACAGCGGAGATGAGGGTGTGGGTGCAGGCCATGAGGCGGTAGTGCCTGTGTCCTGAGAGGGGGGTTGCATCTCAGTGGCAGGTTGGGGCACAGGGGGAGAGGCAGGGGTGCAAACCGGAGGCGCTGAACGGCCTTCGTCCCACCTTGTGGGGTGCTTGGCCATCATATGTCTGCGCATGGTGGTGGTGGTGAGGCTGTTGGTGTTGGCTCCCCGGCTGAGCTTTGCGCGACAAAGGTTGCACACCACTGTTCGTCGGTCGTCAGGCGTCTCTGTGAAAAACTGCCAGACCTTAGAGCACCTCGGCCTCTGCAGGGTGGCATGGCGCGAGGGGGCGCTTTGGGAAACACTTGGTGGATTATTCGGTCTGGCCCTGCCTCTACCCCTGGCCACCGCACTGCCTCTTGCAACCTGCCCTGCTGATGCCCTTGACTCCCCCTCTGAAGACCTGTCCTCCTGAGTAAGCGTTGCACACCAGGTGGGGTCAGTCACCTCATCGTCCTGCTGCTCTTCCTGCGAATCCTCTGTGCGCTGCTCCCTCGGACTTACTGCCCTTACTACTACCTCACTGCAAGACAACTGTGTCTGATCGTCATCGTCCTCCTCACCCACAGAAAGTTGTTGAGACAGTTGGCGGAAGTCCCCAGCCTCTTCCCCCGGACCCCGGGAACTTTCGAATGGTTGGGCATCAGTGACGATAAACTCCTCTGGTGGGAGAGGAACCGCTGCTGCCCAATCTAAGCAGGGGCCCGAGAACAGTTCCTGGGAGTGTTCCCGCTCCTGAGCAGGTGTCATTGTAGTGGAGTGAGGAGGCTGGGAGGAAGGATGAGCAGCAGACAGAGGATTCGGATTTGCAGCAGTGGACGGCGCAGAACTGCGTGTTGACGATAGGTTGCTCGAAGCACTTTCTGCCATCCAGGACAGGACCTGCTCACACTGCTCATTTTCTAATAACCGTCTCCCGCGTGGACCCATTAATTGGGCGATGAATGTGGGGACGCCAGAAACGTGCCTCTCTCCTAATCGCGCAGCAGTCGGCTGCGACACACCTGGATCAGGAGCTCGGCCTGTGCCCACACCCTGACTTGGCCCTCCGCGTCCACGGCCGCGTCCACGTCCTCTAGGCCTACCCCTACCCCTCAGCATGCTGTATTACCAGTGATTTGATTTCACAGGCAGGAAATAAATTGGCGCAAGACTGCAGGCCAAATATAATTTTTTCCCTTTTTTGAAAACGAAAGGCCCCACTGCCTCTAGTGAATGAATAATCTAAGTTTAATAACTGTGTTGTGGCCCTGCTAATGTGTCACAGAACGTGAGGGTAGCAGAGTTATTATAACTCTGGCAGAGCAGGTATTTTTTTTCCAAATTAAGGAAAGCAAATGGCGAAGCCAGCAGTAAAACGTAGCTGGGTGCGTCTGATTTTTAAACGTTGCACACGCAGCCGACACGTACACACAGCCCTTAGGACGGACAGAGGCAGGACAAATAGTTTTTTTTCAGTTTTTTTCCACCAAAAGGCAGCACTGCGTATATTCAATGAACATGAGAAGTTTAATAACTGTGCTGTGGCCCTGCTAATGTGGCACAGAACTTGAGGGTAGCAGAGTTATTATAACTCTGGCAGAGCAGGTATTTTTTTCCCAATTAAGGAAAGCAAATGGCGAAGCCAGGAGTAAAACGTAGCTGGGTGCGTCTGATTTTTAAACGTTGCACACGCAGCCGACACGTGTCCACAGCCCTTAGGACGGACAGAGGCAGGACAAATAGAAATTTTTTCAGTTTTTTTCCACCAAAAGGCAGCACTGCGTATATTCAATGAACATGAGAAGTTTAATAACTGTGCTGTGGCCCTGCTAATGTGGCACAGAACTTGAGGGTAGCAGAGTTAATATAACTCTGGCAGAGCAGGTATTTTTTTCCCAATTAAGGAAAGCAAATGGCGAAGCCAGGAGTAAAACGTAGCTGGGTGCGTCTGATTTTTAAACGTTGCACACGCAGCCGACACGTGTCCACCGCCCTTAGGACGGACAGAGGCAGGACAAATAGAAATTTTTTCAGTTTTTTTCCACCAAAAGGCAGCACTGCGTATATTCAATGAACATGAGAAGTTTAATAACTGTGCTGTGGCCCTGCTAATGTGGCACAGAACTTGAGGGTAGCAGAGTTATTATAACTCTGGCAGAGCAGGTATTTTTTTTCCAAATTAAGGAAAGCAAATGGCGAAGCCAGCAGTAAAACGTAGCTGGGTGCGTCTGATTTTTAAACGCTCATCTCTAATCCTGATTCATGCAGCTTGTCCGTTTGACCTTGGTATTGTCTGCTATACTCTTTGTTATCAGCCAGGCTCTACTATCTTCCTCTGTTCTGTTTGTATTGTTCGTGTTGGTTCTTGTCATCTCCCTTTCCTGTCGGTGCTAGTGGGTAGTTGTCTCTTTCATAGGTACTGCGGTCCCTGCCTGTCCCCCCTAGTTAGCGTAGGGTCAGAGTTGGTGGCCTGGACAGGTCCATCATCAGGGCCTTCTTCAGGAAGGGACAATGGCGTGGGTGTAGATCAGGGACCCCCGCGCCATGCGTACCTAATTACCCCAGTAGTACCGTAACAGTATGACTGCACATACAGGGGTAGCTGTCAATCACTGATAGCTCCACCCATTGGACTGGTCAACTCAGAACGAGCATTGATATGAATGAATAAATTACAAGTTCTGCAGAATCTTTTCCCATAAAACTATATATCAATCTGCTCAGCCCCTCCTGCTCTATAACATGATGTCTGCAGTTTGGACAGCATATTTAAGCTGATAAGATTCCCATCAAGGCACCAACTGAGGTCTAAGCTCCCAGATCCCCACTTATGCAACCTTCTGATCAGTAGCATAACTTGAAGCTGCAGGGCCCCAATGCAAGATTTATAACAGGTACAACTGCACTTTCTGCACCTATTATAGTTATGCCCCTGTGTTATGTCCAAACTGGACGCAAAACACCTCATCTGGATCAGACATGATTTATGGTCCTAAAAGGACACCAATACATACAATATACTAATGCAGCGTACACAGAATATTTATAATGAAACCAAAGAGTGAGGAAACAGGAAGTCTGACCTTAACCTACTAATGCAATGAGACCCTACCTAAAAGCAGGGCATTCGCCCTGATGAGAACAACCCCCATATTAGAAACCTGGAGCAACCCTGACTCTCCCTAGTTGGAAAAGAGGGATAATTACAATAATAAATAACAATATGTACCCTATAAATATTAAACAAGCACATAAAGAACCAGATGTAACAGTAATGCAAAACAAGCAATAAGGAGATAGATGTTAAACACCCAAAATATCCTTTACACCAGATTTATCTGACAGTGGAGAAGAAAGGAGCCACCAGAGAAACCTTCAGACTAGAAGTATAACCGGCATCCTGCATAAGGAGGAGCCGGAATAAATGTGTGCTGATTGGTTGTCTGGGACACACACCTCCCATCAGATCAATCCATTCACAGACCAGCAGAGAAGTGTTCATGTCAGCATCCAACACCAGAATGACACTAAGCAAATGCTGGCGTGTGGATCATGTGTGCCGGGGCTGACGCCTTGACATCACCTTGCTTCTGATAGGGCTAAAAGTCCAAAACAAAAAAAAGCTGGAAGCAGCTTTACCACTTCAATCTGAAATCGAGAAAAGAAAAGTAGCAGGACAGCAGAGAGTCTTAAGATGTCGGAAGCTAGAAGAGTCATGGAGTGGCTTAGCCATGGTGATATACAGTGGATTCTGAAGTCCCCCATAACATATCAGGCTCTACTTGGTGACAGTACTGGACATTACTAATGCATTGTACCAGAGGTTTAAGTTAAAACATAATTTGGGGCAATTTTCAAGATCCAATTGCTGCAATAAGTTATATTTTTCTTCCTTTTTTTCTAAATCTGATATTGAAAGGCCCAATGATATACCAGTTCTGAAGGAGCCAAGTTTGCTACCTACCTAAATCTCAAAAAAAATTCAACAAAATGACTCACAAATAGTTTTTTGTTAAAAAATAAGACAGCTGGCTCCATAAATAAAGTTTTTTTTGGAAAGCCTGGGTTTGTACTAGGGTAGACTGTTTCCCCCATGACTGTAAGGTGTAACTGTTCACTCGGCCAAATATATTTCTGGACGTCAGAGGAACACAAGAGGATAGAAGATACATTCATTTTTATAAATGTGACTTTCTGCTGGCCTCACTCCCAGTCCCTGAGCGCAGCTTGGCGACAGAATTGAACAGATGTTGAACAGGAGTCAATTTGGAAAAGTAGCCCATACCTAGAATATTAATGCATCAGCAAATCCACCTAAGCAGCCATTCTCCTTAGAACTCTAAAATTCTGGACTTTATATCGGAGATGTATCTATACTTTCCTTCACCTGAGACAAAGGTTCAGTTTCCTGCCCTAGCCTTATATCGAAATACCCTGCCCAAGCCAAGATGGCTTGTTGGCAACCACGACTCCATCTACAACTCTGTTTATATTACCTTGGCCCCTAATGAGCTGTGACCGAATTCTCTGCTTTTTAGTTTTAACCCCTTAACGACCGCTCAAAACACATTTTCACAGAGGCTGTTAATGGGCTATATTCCAATGCAATCGCCTATGGCTGAGCTTCATAAGTTTTAGGCCCAATGTCCACGGGTGGATTTTAATTATAGAATCCTCATGAGTTTCTTGTGTGTGAGATATGCAGCTCTAGGCACCCATAGGAAAGCATTAGCATCCGCAAAACAGTTTAGAGCATGCAGATGTGATTTTTTTTTTTCCCGCGCGGGAAAAAAAAATAGCAGCGTGCTCCATTTTTCCGTGGATCTCGCAGGACAGCTTCCATTGAAGTTAATGGAAGCCGTCCATTTTGCGGCACATCCGCAGCTGTCACTGTGGACATGCCGTGGATCCGCACGAAAGCAGGGTATTAAAAAAAAATAAAAATTGCACTGTGCATGCAGCCGACACGTCACTGGCGCATCTGGACGCATCCACCATGCTGAAGAAAGAAGATCCGGTTGGCATGGAGGAGACCCGTGCTGGGCAGGTAAGAAAATGTATTTTTCTGCGGGCACGGCTGGATTCCGCTGCGGGATTCAGCAGATGTAATCCGTGCGTGCAAGTGGACGTTGGGCCTTAGAGTACACCGCTATACTGAAGTATAGCAATGTGTTATAAGAATGTGAAAAGAAATCAAGTCCCCTAGTGGGACAAAAATAAAAAGTCAAAAATATAACAAATTTTATTAAAAAAAATGAATAAATAAAAATAAAAACATCCCAACCCTTCCCCCCCCCTCTACTACGTAAAAAAATAAATCCCGAATCAGGCATCACCACATTCGTAATAACCCTGAAAAAAAGAGTTAGTACATTTTTTAACCTCCACGGAGCACATGATGAAAAAAAAAAAACATAAAACAATGTGAAAATAGCAAATTTTGCCTATCTCGCAAAAAACGGGATAGAAAGCAATCAAAACATCATATGAATCAACAAATGGTACCATGAAAAAGCTCAACTCATCCTGCAAAAAAAAACCCTCACACTGAACTGTTAACAAAATAGAAAAATATTAGGGGTCTTTGACAGCAGCGATAAAAAATTAAGTTTTTACATTTAAAAAAAGTGAAAAAAAAATTACGGAAATTTGGTATTGACATAATAGCACTGGCCTGCGGAATTAATTCAATATATTGTTTAGAAAAATGGTATAAAAAGCAATCAAAATGTTTTCTGTTCACAAAAATTGGATAAATGAAGACTGGAGTTAATCCCACAAAAAATAAAAATGCTACGGCTCTTGGAATGCGGCAAAAACAAATCTCTAAAAAAAGGTAATTCGCAAAAAAGCGCCTGTGTGAGAGAGGCCTACGGGGTTAATATGATCATATTAAAAACTTTCTAGAATTCAGTCTACTCTGGTACTTCATATCGTTGCATTTTACATTCTAGTCAGTACAAACCCTACAGAAGTCTACATCATGCCAGCCAACCTCATCATGCCATGACAGGAGGGCCTAGCCCTTGATCACCCAATCCCTGTTCCAAAGCCCTATGAAATAAGCGCACGGTTCAGGGGGGTTTTAAGTAACTAGTAGCTGATTATTTCAATTTCTTGTCAAAGTGCAGGATCAGCTTGTCAGTGTGACATCCCGATCATGTGGATGGCGCCGCATGAAGGAGTACGCAGTGCCATCAAAGCCGGCGCTAAAGTTAACGGGCTCGTAGCGCAGGGACGGTGCCAATAGCCCGTTAGTTTGTGTGTCGCGGGCACGAAGGGGTTACAGTAATATTAGTTGCAGCTCAGTACAACCTGTCATACTTGAAAGTGGCTTGTGAGCTACACAAGGTTGAGGATCATTGTCGTAGAGGGTTTATTGAAGGCTCCTTTGATGGCTTCAGTGCATGAGTATATATATATTTTAAGGAGATCATGTCCTTATACAACTGAAGACCATCACACATTCAGACCATTATGTTCAGACGTTCCATTATAGTCTGAAGAACCAAGCTCTTGCAATTTCATTTTTTTTTACGTTTTTTAAAATTTTAACATTTTCAGGATTTTCAGCACATTTGAAGCAAAATTCTTGCTCAGCTGAAGATGACTTATTTAAATAAGACTGAGAACCTTGGAAGACTTATGGTATTTGCCAAAAATGTCAAATCAAGCCTTTAACAAAGTTCATCCATAAAGAAGCTAGTAACATTTTTCACCAATTACAGATACATATTACGCTTCCAAAGGAGAAATCCCAATAACGTCTATGTAGATAATACGCACATGACTGCTCACACCGACATCGTAACACCTCAATTTTACAGATCCGACAGTGATGTACTGTGGAGCTCAATTGTGAAATAGCCTATCTACTTATTCCTGTGGAGCTTCCAAAGTTCCAATGTCTAACCTCCTTCTTTACCAAGGGTGTGACTAAAGAGGGTGCAGGGGTTGCGATCAAAAAGACACTGGTCCTTGATGGGGTCCAAAGACTTCTATATCACACACAGGAAGACACCAGTACTGTGAAGACCCATGATGTTGGGGAAAGCCTTGGTACAGATTTTGCACTGGAACCCAGGAGTTTCACATTAAAAGGTCTATAACTAGAGATGAGCGAGCACCAAAATGCTCGGGTGCTCGTTACTTGGGACGAAAATTTCGCGATGCTCAAGGGTTCGTTTCGAATAACGAACCCCATTGAAGTCAATGGGCGACCCGAGCATTTTTGTATTTCGCCGATGCTCGCTAAGGTTTCCATTTGTGAAAATCTGGGCAATTCAAGAAAGTGATGGGAACGACACAGCAACGGATAGGGCAGGCGAGGGGCTACATGTTGGGCTGCATCTCAAGTTCCCAGGTCCCACTATTAAGCCACAATAGCGGCAAGAGTGGCCCCCCCCCCTCCCAACAATTTTTATTTCTGAAAAGCCCTCATTAGCAATGCATACCTTAGCTAAGCACCACACTACCTCCAACAAAGCGCAATCACTGCCTGCATGACACTCCGCTGCCACTTCTCCTGGGTTACATGCTGCCCAACCCCCCCCCCCCCCACACACACAACCCAGTGTCCACAGCACACACCAAAGTGTCCCTGCGCAGCCTTCAGCTGCCCTCATGCTACGCCACACTCATGTCTATTTATAAGTGCATCTGCCATGAGGAGGAACCGCAGGCACACACTGCAGAGGGTTGGCATGGCTAGGCAGCGACCATCTTTAAAAGGGGCAGGACGATAGCCCACAAAGCTTTACAGAAGCAGTGAGAAATATAATCCTGTGCCACCGCCATCAGGAGCTGCACACGTGGGCATAGCAATGGGGAACCTATGTGCCACACACTATTAATTCTGTCAAGGTGTCTGCATGCCCCAGTCAGACCGCGGTTTTTTATAAATAGTCACAGGCAGGTACAACTCCGCAATGGAAATTCTGTGTGCACCCACAGCATGGGTGGCTCCCTGGAACCCACTGGCTGTACATAAATGTATCCCATTGCAGTGCCCTGGACGCAGAGCTAACGTCAGATTAAATGCAGGTGGGCTTCGGCCCACACTGCATGCCCCAGCCTGACCGGGGTTTTTAATTCATAGACACAGGCAGGTACAACTCCCTATTGTGAAGTCCCTGTGGACCGACAGCATGGGTGGGTGCCAGGAAGCCACCGGCGGCACATAAATATATCCCATTGCATTGCCCATTACAGTTGAGGTAATAATGTCATGTTTAATGCAGGTGGGCTTCGGCCCACACTGCATGCCCCAGTCAGACTGGGGTTCTTTGAAAGTGGACACATGCAGTTACAACTCCGTGTGGACCGACAGCATGGGTGGCTCCCTGGAACCCACCAGCGGTACATAAATATATCCCATTGCAGTGCCCAGTACAGCTGAGGTAACATCAGCTTTAATGCAGGTGGGCAAAAAATTAATTGGATTACACTGTAGGCGAGGGCCCCCAAAAATTGGTGTACCAACAGTACTAATGTACCTCAGAAAAATTGCCCATGCCCAACCAAGAGGGCAGGTGAAACCCATTAATCGCTTTGGTTAATGTGGCTTAATTTGTAACTAAGCCTGGAGGCAGCCCAGTTAAAATAAAAGTTGGTTCAGGTGCAAGTTTCAACGCTTTAATGAGCATTGAAACGTATAAAAATTGTTTACAAAAATTATATGACTGAGCCTTGTGGGCCTAAGAAAAATTGCCCATTCGGCGTGATTACGTGAGGTTTCAGGAGGAGGAGCAGGAGGAGGAGGAGGAGGAGGAATATTATACACAGATTGATGAAGCAAAAATGTCCCCGTTTTGGATGGTGATAGAGAACAATGCTTCCATCCGCGGGTGCTGCCTACGTATTGTTTTGGTATCGCTGCTGTCCGCTGGTGAAGAAGAGAAGTCTGGGGAAATCCAGGCTTTGTTCATCTTGATGAGTGTAAGCCTGTCGGCACTGTCGGTTGACAGGCGGGTACGCTTATCCGTGATGATTCCCCCAGCCGCACTAAACAGCCTCTCTGACAAGACGCTAGCCGCAGGACAAGCAAGCACCTCCAGGGCATACAGCGCGAGTTCAGGCCACGTGTCCAGCTTCGACACCCAGTAGTTGTAGGGGGCAGAGGCGTCACGGAGGACGGTCGTGCGATCGGCTACGTACTCCCTCACCATCCTTTTACAGTGCTCCTGCCGACTCAGCCTTGACTGGGGAGCTGTGACACAGTCTTGCTGGGGAGCCAGAAAGCTGTCAAAGGCCTTAGAGAGTGTTCCCCTGCCTGTGCTGTACATGCTGCCTGATCTCCGCGCCTCCCCTGCTACCTGGCCCTCGAAACTGCGCCTTCTGCCACTAGCGCTGTCGGATGGGAATTTTACCATCAGCTTGTCCGCCAGGGTCCTGTGGTATAGCATCACTCTCTAACCCCTTTCCTCTTCGGGTATCAGAGTGGAAAGGTTCTCCTTATACCGTGGGTCGAGCAGTGTGTACACCCAGTAATCCGTAGTGGCCAGAATGCGTGTAACGCGAGGGTCACGAGAAAGGCATCCTAACATGAAGTCCGCCATGTGTGCCAGGGTACCTGTACGCAAGACATGGCTGTCCTCACTAGGAAGATCACTTTCAGGATCCTCCTCCTCCTCCTCAGGCCATACACGCTGAAAGGATGACAGGCAAGCAGCATGGGCCAAGCTGTCTCTTCCCCCTCCTCCTCATCCTCCTCATGCTCCTCCTCCTCCTCAACGCGCTGAGATATATACAGGAGGGTGCTCTGACTATCCAGCGACATACTGTCTTCCCCCGCCTCCGTTTCTGATTCCAAAGCGTCTGCCTTTATGCTTTGCAGGGAACTTCTCAAGAGGCATAGCAGAGGAATGGTGACGCTAATGATTGCAGCATCCCCGCTCACCATCTGGGTAGACTCCTCAAAGTTTCCAAGGACCTGGCAGATGTCTGCCAACCAGGCCCACTCTTCTGTAATGAATTGAGGAGGCTGACTCCCACTGCGCCGCCCATGTTGGAGTTGGTATTCCACTATAGCTCTACGCTGCTCATAGAGCCTGGCCAACATATGGAGCGTAGAGTTCCACCGTGTGGGCACGTCGCACAGCAGTCGGTGCACTGGCAGATTAAACAGATGTTGCAGGGTGCGCAGGGTGGCAGCGTCCGTGTGGGACTTGCGGAAATGTGCGCAGAGCCGGCGCGCCTTTACGAGCAGGTCTGACAAGCGTGGGTAGCTTTTCAGAAAGCGCTGAACCACCAAATTAAAGACGTGGGCCAGGCATGGCACGTGCGTGAGGCTGCCGAGCTGCAGAGCCGCCACCAGGTTACGGCCGTTGTCACACATGACCATGCCCGGTTGGAGGCTCAGCGGCGCAAGCCAGCGGTCGGTCTGCTCTGTCAGACCCTGCAGCAGTTCGTGGGCCGTGTGCCTCTTATCTGCTAAGCTGAGTAGTTTCAGCGACTGGGAACTGAGTAGCGCGGGGCCGCCGCCGCCATCATACTTTTGAAGGACTCCGTTTCCACAACCCTATACGGCAGCATCTCCAGGCTGATAAATTTGGCAACGTGCACGTTTAACGCTTGAGCGTGCGGGTGCGTGGCGGCGTACTTGCGCTTGCGCTCCAACACTTGCGCTAGCGACGTCTGGACGCTGCGCTGACAGACATTGCTGAATGGGGCCGAGGACAGCGGAGGTGAGGGTGTGGATGCAGGCCAGGAGACGGTAGTGCCTGTGCCCTGAGAGGGGGGTTGGATCTCAGTGGCAGGTTGGGGCACAGGGGGAGAGGCAGCGGTGCAAACCGGAGGCGGTGAACGGCCTTCGTCCCACCTTGTGGGGTGCTTGGCCACCATATGTCTGCGCATGCTGGTGGTGGTGAGGCTGGTGGTGGTGGCTCCCAGGCTGATCTTGGCGCGACACAGGTTGCACAAGACTGTTCGTCGGTCGTCTGCACTCTCAGTGAAAAACTGCCAGACCTTTGAGCACCTCGGCCTCTGCAGGGTGGCATGGCGCGAGGGGGCACTTTGGGAAACAGTTGGTGGATTATTCGGTCTGGCCCTGCCTCTACCCCTGGCCTCCGCACTGCCTCTTCCAACCTGCCCTGCTGCTGCCCTTGCCTCCCCCTCTGAAGACCTGTCCTCAGTAGGCGTAGCAAACCAGGTGGGGTCAGTCACCTCATCGTCCTGCTGCTCTTCCTCCGAATCCTCTGTGCGCTCCTCCCTCGGACTTACTGCCCTTACTACTACCTCACTGATAGACAACTGTGTCTCATCGTCATCTTCCTCCTCACCCACTGAAAGCTCTTGAGACAGTTGCCGGAAGTCCCCAGCCTCATCCCCCGGACCCCGGGAACTTTCCAAAGGTTGGGCATCGGTCACGACAAACTCCTCCAGTGGGAGAGGATTCAGAACCATTGCTGCCCATTCTGGGCAGGGGCCCGAGTACTGTTCCTGGGAGTCTGCCTGCTCCTCAGAATGTGTCATTGTAATGGAGTGAGGAGGCTGGGAGGAAGGAGGAGCAGCAGCCAGAGGATTCAGAGTTGCAGCAGTGGACGGCGCAGAAGTCTGGGTGGTCGATAGATTGCTGGATGCACTTTCTGCCATCCACGACAGGACCTGCTCACACTGCTCATTTTCTAATAAAGGTCTACCGCGTGGACCCATTAATTGTGAGATGAATGTGGGGACGCCAGAAACGTGCCTCTCTCCTAATCCCGCAGCAGTCGGCTGCGATACACCTGGATCAGGAGCTCGGCCTGTGCCCGCACCCTGACTTGGGCCTCCGCGTCCTCGGCCGCGTCCACGTCCTCTAGGCCTACCCCTACCCCTCAGCATGGTGTATTACCAGTAGTGCAGAAACAGAACGCTGTAATTAAATGTGCCGCTTATTGGCCTGTGGTTGGAGGCTGACTTCGCTTACGGAACGCACAGCAGAGCCAGGAAAGAATTTTGCGCAAGCCTGCTGTAACACTTAGCTGGCTACATATGAATTAGGACAACTACCCCCAGCAGAGACCCAGTACACTGAGGACGGTCACAGGCAGCCCAAATAGATTTTTTTTCCCAAATGTTTTTGGAAAGGCCCACTGCCTATATACACTAAATATGTCTTCTGTCCCTGCCTCACCACTACTGGCCCTGGAGAATGTAAAATTACTGCAGGACGCAATGCTCTGCACGGCCGATATACAAAAAAAAAAAAAAAAGTGCAACACTGCAAAAAGCAGCCTCCACACTACTACACACGGTTAGATGTGGCCCTAAGAAGGACCGTTGGGGTTCTTGAAGCCTAAAATAACTCCTAACGCTCTCCCTATAGCAGCTCCGGCATCAGCAGCACTTTCCCTGAACTATGTCAGAATGCATCTGTGGCGAGCCGCGGGAGGGGCCGATTTATATACTCGGGTGACACCTGATCTCGCCAGCCACTCACTGCAGGGGGGTGGTATAGGGCTTGAACGTCGCAGGGGGAAGTTGTAATGCCTTCCCTGTCTTTCTATTGGCCAGAAAAGCGCGCTAACGTCTCAGAGATGAAAGTGAAAGTAACTCGAACATCGCGTGGTACTCGTCTCTAGTAACGAGCATCTCAAACACGCTAATACTCGAACGAGCATCAAGCTCGGCCGAGTACGTTTGCTCATCTCTATCTATAACCCTTCAGTAGCTGTTGGCTATTCGGTTCGACCAAGCAGAAATGTGTGCTCAATGAATCGAGGAGAAAAAGTTGCTGCCAGTCAACCTTGGTAGTGGCTTATCTCCCTTGAGAACAAAGGATCAGGCATGTTGAAATTCAACATGCCCTATCCTTTTTTTCTCCGACATCTGATGAACAAATGTTGACCGAACATCTAATACACATAAGATGTTTGTCAAGCCCTGCTAAAATCGTTGGACACGGCCAACGTTAGACTAGTGTGTACAGACACCTTTACCCCTCTATCATTGGCACTCTTCTCATTACTGGCCATTAGGGCAGAAAGGAGCAATTTATGCCTATATATCAGTGATAAGCCTTGTGTGGTGCGGAGTCCTAAGGCAACAGAAATGCAGTCCTAAGCTCTTGCTCATGACCTGAAGGTTGTGGGTTCAATCCATGCATGCTTCAGGTAGCCGGCTCAAGGTTGACTCAGCCTTCCATCCTTCCCAGGTCAGTAAAATAAGTACCCAGCTTGCTGGGGGGGGGGGGGGGGGGTAAAAGATGACTGCGATGGCAAACCACCCCACAAAAACATCAGGCTGTGTCATCACCCAAGGAGGCAGTCAGTCGGTGCTTGCACCCTCAGCGATGAACAGGAAAATGTATCCTCCTTCTCCAAACGAGAGCATGTCATCTACACTATGTATCATAAGGCATGGTGTAACCCTACTGTAAGTTAGTAAAACTTATTAGATGATCACACAAGGTCCGTGACTATTACTTGTGCTTTTAGATCACCACCAAACTTCTCAGTGGCCTCTAATATAACCAGCTGACAGGTGGAAAATGTCTTTGCATGACTTATATACTGATGTAAGCTCGTTTAGCTCTATATATGATTGGCATCTGGCAGCAGCCGCTTTACAAGGCGTCTCAGCCCAGAGTTAATATAAAGAAGTAAAATGAAATGCCTGATGGCCTCCACAGGACAAAGCAGACATTTTGGGGGAATTCACAATTGCAAAAAAGCATCATGCTATAGAAAAAAAAGATGAAAAAGGAAAACAAGGACTCGTGCTGTGCAGGTGAATGACCTGTGGGAGCAGACCTTGCCTGCCAGGATTTCTACACATTGCAAGCATCAGACACAGAGTAACTGATTAGATCATCTTCTACCTGCCACCGACTAGGCTCGGGAGACTAATTAGAGGAAGTACTGCCTGCACAGGCACCCCATTGACACCTAATTTGCTCAGCCAAAGCCCTTGGGGAGAATGTATTATCTGTGCAGCTGTGCTTTCTGCCTTGCTGAATTTAGACATAAGCAAACCAGTTCTACGAAGAACAATAAGGCCCGCTCCGGCACAATGACATTTTGAGAAATGCACACAAATACATATACGAATTAAAATAATCCAGGGGCAGCCTGGCCCTTTTTCAGAATATTTTCTCATGTTCAAAAAAGGTGAGTAAAAATATTTTTTATTCAATTTTTTAAAAATATTTTCCACTCTTTACATAATGAATATTTATTTTCACTTTAAGCTATAAATGTTGATTTTTGAAGAGTTCCAAGTTTTTAGGACTACATCTGCAACTTTTCATGATTATATTTAGCTGCCGAGTTTTCAAGAAAATATGGAGAAAAAAATATATATAATTAGAGATGAGCGAACCAACTCGGCCACGCCCCTTTTTCGCCCGAGCGCCACGATTTTTGAGTACTTCCGTACTCGGGTGAAAAGATTCGGGGGGCGCCGTGGGTGAATGGGGGGTTGTAGCGGGGAGTGGGGGGAGAGGGAGAGAGAGAGGGCTCCCCCCTGTTCCCCGCTGCTACCCTCTGCTCCGCCACGCCTCCCCCCGCCCCCCCCTGAATCTTTTCACCCGAGTACTCGAAAATCGCGGTGCTCGATTGAGTAATTACTCGAAACGAGTATTTTCGCTCATCTCTATATATAATCCTTCGGATAGGCCATCGCTATATCATCGTAGGGGTCCATCTGGTTGTGGCACGTACTGCAGTTCAACCCATTCAAGTGAACAGTGCCAGTAACTCTTGTATAGATGGCACTCTGCCTAGATAAACCTTTTGGGAGCTTTAGCACTGCAAAGAGAACTGGAGCCCCCTCCGTTCTGCTGACCCCTGGGATCCCCATGGATCACACACTGATAGCCCATTAAATGAAAGTAATGAAAACCCATTTCAATCAAAGGATCATGGATAGAGATGAGCGAGCGTACTCGGATAAGCACTACTCGCTCAAGTAATTTGCTTTATCCGAGTATCGCTGTGCTCGGGTCTAAAGATTCGGGTGCCGACACGGAGCGGGGAGCTGCAGGGGAGAGCGGGGAGGAACGGAGGTAAGATCTTTCTCTCCTTCTCTCCCGCTCGCTCTCCCCTGCTCCCCGCTGCGACTCACCTGTCAGCCGCAGCGGCACCCGAATCTTTAGACACGAGCACAGCGATACTCGGATAAAGCAAATTACTCGAGCGAGTAGTGCTTATGCGAGTACGCTCGCTCATCTCTAATCATGGAATGATGATAGGAGAAAATGGGTAAAAATAAACAGTAAGTCCCTCAAGTCCTAAGTGTTTAGGGATGTGGCGGTGTTAAAATACATAGAAGTAAAGGGTCCCTATAGCAAAGATGAAAATGGGCCCCTTGTCAAGTAAGCAGAGTCCTGATTGAGCGGCATTAACCCTTTCCAATCCACTGTCTGGCGTCTAAAGACATTATGATTTAAGGCTGTACAGCTCTGATGTTGGAAGACGTCCGTCGGGGTTCTCTTACTGTATATTGCCAGCCTCTCTGCTGTCAGAGCCTATGCAATGTGTCACCTTATGCAGTACTGGCTTTAGCCAGCATGTAGCGGCATTGTATAACAGTAGAAAAAAAGGGTAAGCCCCCTAGGAAAACCAGGATACAAATTGGATTGGAAAGGGTTAAATCTGCAGTATTATGCATTACAACTGCCAACAACCCTAATCAGATGTAATCCTCTGTATTGCCACATCAGTACTACTCCACAGCTATAACTCATAATGCACCCAACATCCATCCATCACACAAAGGCTAAAGGCTCATTTACCAGGGCCGAAAATTGGCCTACAGCAATGTGCGCTGATCGACAAAGCATGTCAATCGACACTCTTTCACTGGCATTCACACATGGCAAACAATGAGCTTTATGCATATGAACGTTGGTCATTGGTTGGCTGTACAACTCCCTGTTCGCACGGGAATATGGAGCTGATCAGCAAGAATTGTTACTTTTGCATAAACCAGCAGGAAAGCTGACTAACGAGTGATTGCTGGTTCATCTGTTGATCTTTTGCCCATTTATATGGGTCAACTATTGGGGAAACAAACACCCATAAAGTGCATTTACACAGGCAGATTAACAGCCATGTGATACGATGGAAGACAAGTACTGATGTGGGTGGATTTATTCTATGTGAACGGCTATACAGTATGTTGAGACAAATAATATAAATGTACAGTATATACAGAAATGAGCCACAAATCTCTCAATACTTCCACTGAATAGACATGGGTGATATGATGAAGACAAACCTCCAACCACACATCATACAGCAAAACAGTGACAAGTCCAAGCCTTTTATTCCAGAACTCTCCTATAAGGAACAATGCCATTCCTTTGTTAG